>NC_064817.1:64048446-64361868 GCF_023721935.1 Panthera uncia | reverse complement strand
CTGTGATGCCTCCTGCTTTGGTCTTCTTCAAAATTACTTTGGCTATATGGGGCCTTTTGTGGTTCCATATGAATTTTAGGATTGCTTGTTCTAGGTTCGAGAAGAATGCTGGTGCAATTTTGATTGGGATTGCATTGAATGTGTAGATAGCTTTGGGTAGTAATGACATTTTAACAGTATTTATTCTTCCAATCCATGAGCAGGGAATGGCTTTCCATTTCTTTATATCTTCTTCAAATACCTTCATAAGCTTTCTCTAGTTTTCAGTATACAGATCTTTTACATCTTTGGGTACATTTATTCCTATGTATTTTATGCTTCTTGGTGCATTTGTGAATGGGATAAGTTTCTTTATTTGTCTTTCTGTTGCTTCATTGTTAGTGTATAAGAATGCAACTGATTTCTGTACATTGCTTTTGTATACTGGAACTTTGCCGAATTCATGTATCAGTTCTAGCAGACTTTTGGTGGAGTCTATGGGATTTTCCATGTATAGTATCATGCCATCTGCAAAAAGTGAAGCTTGACTTCATCTTTGCCAATTTTGATGTCTTTGATTTCCTTTTGTTGTCTGATTGCTGATGCTAGAACTTCCAACACTATGTTAAACAACAGCGGTGAGAGTGGGCATCCCTATCGTGTTCCTGATCTCAGGGAAAAAGCTCTCAGTTTTTCCCCATTGAGGATGATGTTAGCTGTGGGCTTTTGATAAATGGCTTTTATGATCTTTAAGTATGTTCCTTCTATCCTGACTTTCTCAAGGGTTTTTATTAAGAAAAGGTGCTGAATTTTGTCAAAGGCCCTTTATGCATCGATTGACAGGAACATATGGTTCTTCTCTTTTCTTTTATTAATGTGATGCATCACGTTGGTTGATTTGTGAATGTTGAACCAGGCCTGCATCCCAGGAATGAATCCCACTTGATCATGGTGAATCATTCTTTTTATATGCTGTTGAATTCGATTTGCTAGTATCTTCTTGAGAATTTTCGCATCCATATTCATCAGGGATATTGGCCTGTAGTTCTCTTTTTTTACTGGGTCTCTGTCTGGTTTAGGAATCAAAGGAATACTGGCTTCATAGAATGAGTCTGGCAGTTTTCCTTCCCTTTTTATTTCTTGGAATAGCTTGAGAAGGATAGGTATTATCTCTGCTTTAAACGTCTGGTAGAACTCCCCTGGGAAGCCATCTGGTCCTGGACTCTTATTTGTTGGGAGATTTTTGATAACCGATTCAATTTCTTTGCTGGTTATGGGTCTGTTCAAGCTTTCTATTTCCTCCTGATTGAGTTTTGGAAGAGTGTGGGTGTGTATGAATTTGTCCGTTTCTTCCAGGTTGTCCAGTTTGTTGGCATATAATTTTTCATAGTATTCCCTGATGATTGTTTGTATCTCTGAGGGATTGGTTGTAATCCTTCCATTTTCATTCATGATTTTATCTATTTCGGTCATCTCCCTTTTCTTTTTCAGAAGCCTGGCTAGAGGTTTGTCAATTTTGTTTATTTTTTCAAAAAAACAACTCTTGGTTTCGTTGATCTGCTCTACCATTTTTTTAGATTCTATATTGTTTATTTCTGCTCTGATCTTTATTATTTCTCTTCTTCTGCTGGGTTTAGGCTGCCTTTGCTGTTCTGCTTCTATTTCCTTTAGGTGTGCTGTTAGATTTTGTATTTGGGATTTTTCTTGTTTCTTGAGATAGGCTTGGATTGCAATGTATTTTCCTCTCAGGACTGCCTTTGCTGCATCCCAAAGCGTTTGGATTGTTGTGTTTTCATTTTCGTTTGTTTCCATATATTTTTTAATTTCTTCTCTAATTGCCTGGTTGACCCACTTATTCTTTAGTAGGGTGTTCTTTAGCCTCCATGCTTTTGGAGGTTTTCCAAACTTTTTCCTGTGGTTGATTTCAAGCTTCATAGCATTGTGGTCTGAAAGTATGCATGGTATAATTTCAATTCTTGTATACTTATGAAGGGCTGTTTGGTGACCCAGTATATGATCTATCTTGGGGAATGTTCCATGTGCACTCGAGAAGAAAGTATATTCTGTTGCTTTGGGATGCAGAGTTCTAAATATATCTGTCAAGTCCATCTGATCCAATGTGTCATTCAGGGCCCTTGTTTCTTTATTGACCGTGTGTCTAGATGATCTATCCGTTTCTGTAAGTGGAGTGTTAAATCCCCTGCAATTACCACATTCTTATCAATAAGGTTGCTTATGTTTGTGAGTAATTGTTTTATATATTTGGGGGCTCCAGTATTTGGCGCATAGACATTTCTAATTGTTAGCTCTTCCTGATGGTTAGACCTTGTAATTATTATATAATGCCCTTCTTCATCTCTTGTTACTGCCTTTAATTTAAAGTCTAGTTTGTCTTATATAAGTATGGCTACTCCAGCTTTCTTTTGGCTTCCAGTAGCATGATAAATAGTTCTCCATCCCCTCACTCTCAATCTAAAGGTGTCCTCAGATCTAAAATGAGTCTCTTGTAGACAGCAAATAGATGGGTCTTGTTTTTTTTTATCCATTCTGATACCCTATGTCTTTTGGTTAGCGCATTTAATCCATTTACATTCAGTGTTATTATAGAAAGATACGGGTTTAGAGTCATTATGATGTCTGTATGTTTTATGCTTGTAGTGATGTCTCTGGTACTTTTTCTCACAGGATTCCCCTTAGGATCTCTTGTAGGGCTGGTTTAGTGGTGACGAATTCCTTCAGTTTTTGTTTGTTTGGGAAGACCTTTATCTCTCCTTCTATTCTAAATGACAGACTTGCTGGATAAAGGATTCTTGGCTGCATATTTTTTCTGTTCAACACATTGAAGATCTCCTGCCATGCCTTTCTGGCCTGCCACATTTCAAAAGAGAGATCAGTCACGAGTCTTATAGGTCTCCCTTTATATGTTAGGGCACGTTTATCCCTTGCTGCTTTCAGAATTTTCTCTTTATCCTTGTATTTTGCCAGTTTCACTATGATATGTCGTGCAGAAGATCGATTCAAGTTACGTCTGAAGGGAGTTCTCTGTGCCTCTCTTGGATTTCAATGCCTTTGTCCTTCCCCAAATCAGGGAAGTTCTCAGCTATTATTTCTTCAAGTACACCTTCAGCACCTTTCCCTCTCTCTTCCTCCTCTGGGATACCAATTATGCATATATTATTTCTTTTTTTTAATTTTTTTTAATGTTTGTTTATTTTTTGAGACAGAGAGAGACAGAGCATGAACGGGGGAGGGTCACAGAGAGAGGGAGACACAGAATCCGAAACAGGCTCCAGGCTTTGAACTGTCTGCACAGAGCCCGACGCGGGGCTCGAACCCACGGACCACGAGATCATGACCTGAGCCGAAGTCGGATGCTCAACCGACCGAGCCACCCAGGCGCCCCTATTATTTCTTTTTAGTGTATCACTTAGTTCTCTAATTTTCCCCTCATACTCCTGTATTTTTTTATCTCTCTTTTTCTAGCTTCCTCTTTTTCCATAATTTTATCTTCTAGTTCACCTATTCTCTCCTCTGCCTCTTCGATCCGAGCCGTGGTCATTTCCATTTTATTTTGCATCTTGTTTAAAGTTTTTTTCAGCTCCTCCTGACTGTTCCTTAGTCCCTTGATATCTGTAGCAAGATATTCTCTGTTGTCCTGTATACTGTTTTCAAGCCCAGTGATTAATTTTATGACTATTATTCTAAATTCACTTTCTGTTATATTATTTAAATCCTTTTTGATCAGTTCATTAGCTGTTGTTATTTCCTGGAGATTCTTCTGAGGGGAATTCTTCCGTTTGGTCATTTTGGATAGTCCCTGGAGTGGTGCGGACCTGCAAGGCACTTCCCCTGTGCTGTGGTGTATAACTGGAGTTGGTGGGCGGGGCCGCAGTCAGCCCTGATGTCTGCCCCCAGCCCACCACTGGGGCTACAGTCAGACTGGTGTGTGCCTTCTCTTCCCCTCTCCTCGGGGCGGGATTCACTGTGGGGTGGCGTGGCCCATCTGGGCTACTTGCACACTGCCAGGCTTGTGGTGCTGGGGATCTGATGTATTAGCTGGGGTGGGTAGGCAAGGTGCATGGGGGCAGGAGGGGCAGGCTTAGCTCGCTTCTCCTTAGGTGATCCACTTCAGGAGGGGCCCTGTGGCAGCGGGAGGGAGTCAGACCTGCTGCTGGAGGGGTGGCTCTGCAGAAGCACAGTGTTGGGTGTTTGTGAGGAGCAAGCAAGTTCCCTGGCAGGAACTGGTTCCCTTTGGGATTTTGGATGGGGGATGGGCGAGGGAGATGGCGCTTGCAAGTGCCTTTGTTTCCCGCCAATCTGAGCTCTGTAGTCCCGGGGCTCAGCAACTCTCCCTCCCTTTGTCCTCCAGCCTTCCTGCTTTCTGAGCAGAGCTGTTAACTTATGACCTCCCAGAGGCTAGGTCAGGCTTGCTGTCGAAACACACTCCATCTGGCCCCTCCGCTTTTGCAAGCCAGACTCAGGGGCCCTGCTTGACTGGCAGGCTGCCCCTCCGCCCCGCTCCCTCCCGCCAGTCCGTGCAGTGCACACCGCCTCTCCGTCCTTCCTACCCTCTTCTGTGGGCTTCTCGTCTGCACTTGGCTCCGGAGACTCCATTCTGCTAGTCTTCTGGTGGTTTTCTGGGTTATTTAGGCAAGTGTAGGTGGAATCTAAGTGATCAGCAGGACGCGCGGTGAGCCCAGCGTCCTCCTATGCCACCATCATCTCTAAATATCCATAACAAACTTTTAAAACACACAAAAGACAGAAACTTAGCCAAAATGATAAGACAGAGGAATTCCTCCCAAAAGAAAGGTCAAGAAGAAATCACAAGGAGAAAATTTCCCCCAAAAGATAAAAACAATATATCTGAATAAGAATTTAGAATAACAGTTCTAAGACTAATAGCTGGGCTTGAAAAAAAGCATAGCAGTCACCAGCATAGCAATTGCTGTAGAGATCAAAGACTTAAGGACTAGTCAAGATGAATTTTTCAAAATGCTATAACTATACAGGAATGCTGATGCATAGCAGCACATGTACCCCAATGTTTATAGCAGCACTCTCAACAATAACCAAATTATGGAAAGAGCCTAAATGTCCATCAACTGATGATTGGATAAAGAAGATGTGGTTTATATATACAAAGGAATACTACTTGACAATGAAAAAGAATGAAATCTGTCCATTTATAGAAATGTGGATGGAACTGGAGAGTATTATGCTAAATGAAATAAGCCAGGCAGAGAAAGATCGATACCATATGTTTTCAGTCATGTGAGGATCTGGAGAAACTTAACAGAAGACCATGGTGGAGGGAGGGAGGGAAATAAGTTACAGAGAGGGAAGGAGGCAAACCATAAGAGACTCTTAAGGACAGAGAACAAACTAACGGTAGATTGAGGGTGGGGGAGAGGGGAAAGTGGGTGCTGGGTAGGGAGGAGGGCACTTGTTGGGATGAGTACTGGATGTTGTATTGAAACCAACTTGACAATAAATTATATTAAAAAAAATAAAATAAAAAATAAAATGTTTATACCCCCTAAAAATGCTATGACTGAAATGAAAAATAAATTAGATACAGTGACAAGGAGGATGGAAGAAGAAGAGGAGATAATAGGCTAAATAGAAGGTAAATTTATGGAAAATAATAAAGCTGAAAAACAGAGAGAAAGGGAATTGCTAGATAATGAGGGGGAGATTTAGATAACTAAGTGTTTCCATGAAATAAAAGAATATCCATATCATATGAGTCCCAGAAGCAGAAAAGTGAAAAAAATTGGCAGAAAGTTTATTTGAACAAATTATAGCTGAGAACTTCCTTAATCTGGGGAAAGAAACAGACATCCAAGTCCAAGAGGCACAGAGGACTCCCCTCAAAATCAACAAAAACATATTCATACCACAGCATATCATAATGAAACTTGTAAAATACAAAGAGAGAATTCTGAAAGCAGCTAGAGACAAAAGGTCCTTTACCTACAAAGTAGACACATAAGGTTAGTAGCAGAACTGTCCACTGAAACTTGGCAGGTGAGAAAGGAGTGTCAAGAAATATTCAATGTGATGAATAGGAAAAATATGCAGCCAAGAATCATTTATCCAGCAAGGCTGTCATTCAGAATAGGAGAGATAACGACTTTCCCAGACAAACAAAAACTAAAAGATTTTGTGACCACTAAACCAGCCCTGGAAAGAGCCTAATGGAAACTCTCTGACTGGAAACCAGCAAAGACTACAAAGGACCAAGGAACATTACCACAAACACAAAATCCACAGATAACACAATGGCAATAAATTCATATATTTCAATAATCACTGTGGAAGTAAATGGACTAAATGTTCCAATCAAAAATATAGGATATCATAATGGATAAAAAAAAAGATCCATCTATATACTGCCGCCAAGGGACCCATTTTAGACCTGGGGACACCTACAGATTGAAAGGGAGTGGATGGAGGATAATCTATCATGCTAATGGACGTCAAAAGAAAGCCAGAATAGCCATACTAACATCAGACAAACTAGATTTTAAAACAAAGACTGTAACAAGAGATGAAGAAAAGCATTATATCATGATTAAGGGGTCTATCCATTAAGAAGAGCTAACAAATGTAAATATTTATGCCCCCAAAATGAAACACCCAAATATGTAAATTGACTTTCACAAACATAAGCAAACTTATTGATAAGAATACCATAATTATAGGAGATTTTAATACTCAATTTAAAGTAAAGGGGGACGCCTGGGTGGCTGAATCAGTTAAGCGTCCGACTTCAGCTCAGGTCATGCTCTTGCTGTTCTTGAGTTCAAGCCCCATGTCGGGCTCTGTGCTGATAGCTCAGAGCCTGGAACCTGCTTTGGATACTGTCTCCCTCTCTCTCTGCCCCCCTTTCACTCACACTCTTTCTCTCTCTCAGAAATAAATAAACATTAAAAACATTTAAGTAAAGGGAGGCCCTGGGTGGCTTGGTTGGTTAAGCATCCAATTTTGGCTTAGGTCATGATCTCATGGTTCATGAGTTCGAGCCCCACATCAAGTGCTATCTGTGCTGACAGCTTGGAGCCTGGAGCCTGCTTCAGATTCTGTGACTCCCTCTCTCTCTGGCCCTCCCCCACTAGTCATCTCTCTCTCTCTCTCTCTCTGTCTCTGTCTCTCTCTCTCTCTCAAAATAAAATAAATGTTTTTTAAAAAATTAACAAAAATTAAGCAATGGACAAAACATCTAGGCAGAAAATCAAAAAGGGAACAATGTCTCTGAATAACGCATGGGACCAGATAATTAAAAGATAGATTCAAAAAAATTTATCTTAAAGCAGAAGAAGTGCACATGGAACATTCTCCAAAATAGATCACATATTTGTTCACAAATCAGGTATCAATAGTTACAAAAAGATTGAGATCATACCATGCATATTTTCAGATCACAACGCTATAAATTAATGTCAATTCTTCTTAAACTCTTCCCCCCATAATTGGAGAGAACATTTCCAATGTCATTTACAAGGCTGTTATTTTCCTCATACCAAAGCCTGAAAAGGACACTATGTAAAAAGTAAACTACAGATCAATATATGTGATGAATACAGATTAAAAATTTTCAACTAATATTAGCAAACTGAATTCAACAACACACTAAAAGTAATATATACACCATGACCAAGAGGTGTTTATCCCTGGAAGGCAAGGTAGTTCAACATATGCAAATCAACAAATGTGGCACAGCACATTAATAGGATGAAAAATAAAAACAGACAAGCCATGTCATCATCTTAGTAAAAGCAAAAGTTTTTTTACAAAATCAACATCCTTTCATGACAAAAACTCTCAAAGATTTGATTTAGAAGGAGCATACCTCAAAAATAAATGTCACATAGGGGCTCCAGGGTGGCTGAGTCGGTTAACCATCTGACTTCGGCTCGGGTCATGATCTCTCAGTTCATGCATTTGACCCCTGCATTGGGCTGTGTGCTGACAGCTCAGAGTCTGGAGCCTGCTTTGGATTCTGTGTCTCCCTCTTTCTCTACCCCTCCCCTCCTGACACTCTCTCTCTCTCTAAAAAATAAATAAACATTAAAAAATAATAAAGGTCACATACATCAAACTTAGAACTAACTTAATACTCAAAACTTGAAAGATTTAAAGCTTTCCTCTAAAAGCAACAAAAATACAGGTGTTCCCTGTCTCAATACTCTTATGCAACATAGTCTTGAAAGTTTTAGCTAGAACAACTATGGAAGACAAAGAAATAAAAGGCATATAAATTGGAAAGGAAGAAGCAAAATTGTGTTTATTTATATATGTTATAATCCTATATATAGAAAACCTTAAGTGTCAACAAAAAGCTGTCAGAACTTAACCAACAAATCCAGCAAAGTTTCAGAATATAAAATCACCATTCAGAAAACAGTTGTGTTTCTATTTACTAAAAATGAAATATCTGAAAAAATCACAAATGAGAACTATCCCAAATGGATACACACACAAACACACTGGACATACACACACACAAACACACTGGAATATTATTCATAAAAAAAATAAAATTTTTCCATTTGCAACAACATGAATGGATCTAGATGGTATGATGCTATTTCACTCATATGTAGAATTTAAGAAACAGAAAAAATGAAAAAAGAAAGATGAGACACACAAAGAAACAGACACGTAAATATAGATGATAAACTGACAATTGCCAGAGCGAGGTAGGTGAGGAATGGGTAAAATCAGTGAAGGAAATTAAGGGTACACTTATTGTGATGAGCACCGAATAATGTATAGAATTGTTTAATCATTATATTGTACACCTGAAACTAATATAACACTTTGTGTTAATCATCACGAGTAAAAAAGTAAGCTGTCTTGTCAACTATAATATCAAATTCAAAAATACTGTGCAATAAATGTAACCAAGAAAGTGAAAGATGAGAGCAACATAAATACTAGACTTTGATGAAAGAAATTAAGGAAAATACAAACAAATGTAAACAAATCCTGAATTCATGGGTTGGAAGAATTACTATTGTTTAAATGCCCATAATACCCAGAGCTGTCTATATGTTCAATGAAATTCCTATCAAAATTCCAAGGTTATTTTTACATAAATAGGAAAAAAAAAACCTAAAATTTGTATGGAACTATGAAGACACTGAATAGCTAAAGAAAGCATAAGAAAGTAGAACAAAGCTGGAGGCATGACACTTTCTGATTTCAAACTATACTTCAAAGCTAAAGTAATTAACACAGTGTGGTAATGGCATAAAAATATACACATATGCCAATAAAATAGAATAGAAATCCCTGAAATAAACCCACGAATCTATGGTTAACTAATATTTGACAAGGAACTCATATCAACTTAATAGAGAAAGAATAATCTCTTAAACAAATGATGTTGTGAAAACTGGATAACCACATGCAAAACAATGAAATGATGGCCCTGTCTTATACCACCCACACAAAATTAACTCAAAATAAATTAAAAACTTGAACATAAGATCAAATACTCTAAAACTCTTAGAAGAAAATTTAGTGAAGAAGCACTTTGACATTGATTTAGACAAACATATTTTGGATATGACATCAAAAGCATAAGCAACAAAAGCAGAAATCAACAAGTGCAATTACATCAAATTTAAACAAACAAACAAACAAACACATAAACAAATATAAATAAAGAACTGCTCAGCAAAAGAAAAAAGTCCAGGGGTGCCTGGGTGGCTCAGTTGGTTAAGCGTCTGACTTCAGCTCATGTCACGATCTCGCAGTTTGTGAGTTCAAGCCCCACATAAGGCTCTGTGCTGACAGCTTGCTCAGAGCTTAGAGCCTGCTTCATATTCTGTCTCCCTTTCTCTCTGCCCCTCCCCCACTCACACTCTGTCTCTGTCTCTCTTAAAAATAAATAAGCATTAAAAAAAAAGAAAAAAGTCCACAAAATGATAGAGCACCTAGGGGATGGAAAAAAAAAATATTTGCAAACCATATATCAAATAATATAATATTAATATTAACTAATATTAATATTCAAATATATTTTAATATAGTTATATAAATAAAGAACTCATATAAGTCAATAACAAAAAGTCTGATTAAAAAATGAGCAAATAAACTGAATAGACATTTTCCAAAGATATCCAAATGGTCATCAGGTATATGAAGAAATGTTCAGCATCATTAATCTTCAGGGAAGCTTAAATAAAAACTTCAATGATATGTCACCTCACAACAGTTAGAATAACTGTCCTAGAAAAGGGAAGAGACAACAATGTTTAACATGGATGTGGATGGAGTAAAGGGAACAGTTGTGCACCATTGGTGGAAATGTAAATCGGTGTAGTCACTATGGAAAACAATTTTCAGGTTTAAAAAAAATGGATAAATAGATGATAGAGATAAAGATATGTAGATACAGGTATAGATAGATAGTATTTTGCTACATAACTATTATATGTTATATTATTATATAATTGTTACAAATATAATTACAAATAAAATTTATTATTTAATCATGAGGGGAGAAAAGGAAATCCTGCCATTTGTAACAACATGGTTAAACCTTGAGGGTATTAATCTGAGATGAGTTCAGACAGAGAAAGAAAAATACTGTATGATTTCACTTACATGTAATGTAAGATCTAAAAGAAAACCTGTAAAATCAGAGTAAAATGGTGATTAGCAGGGCCTGGGGTGTTGTGAAAATGGGATTTATTTAATGGTAAAAATGTACAACTAGTAGATAAATAAGTTCTGTAGATCTAATGTGTAGCATAGTGATTATAGTGAGCAATATTGTACTACAAACTTAAGAGTTTCTGAGACTAGTTGTTAAATGTTCTCAACACACACACTAAAGAAATGACAATTATGCAAAATGACAGAAATTTAACACTATGGTGGTGACCATATTGCAATATATAAATGTATAAAATAAAACATGTTGTATAGCTTAAACTTACACAATGTTTTATGTCAATTATATATCAAATGAGACTAAATTAAATGTTATTTGATCCATGAAAAATAACTGAAAAGGACACAGAGAAGATTTATGTGTTAGTGTTCTCCAGAGAAGCAGAACCAACGTTTAAGACCAAAGGTAGTGTTCTGGCAAAATTCCTCCTTCCTCTGTGTAGGCTAGTCTTATTCTATTAAAGCAGTCAACTGATGGATGAGGTCCACCCACATTTGTAGTGTAATCTGCTTTGGTCAAAATATTCCATTTTAAATGTTAATCTCATACAAAAACACCTTTACCAAAAGATACGGAATAATATTTGTTCAAATATCTGGGCACCCTGATTCAACCAAGTTGACTCATAAAATTAACCATTATAATTAGAAAGTACATAGAGGAACTTAATGCTCTAATCCATCTGCATCAAACAGACAATAATAGAACATTTCATCCAACAACAGCATAAGGCATATCATTCTCAAGTGCACATAAATATCCTCCAGAATAGCTCATATATTAGGCCACAAAAGAAGTCTTCAATAATTTTAAAGATTGAAAACATACAAAGGATCTTTCTGATTACAGTAGAATAAAACTAGAATTAAAATACAGAAAAAAAACTGGGTAAAACCACAAGTATATGGGAATTAATAAATCTCTTAACTAACCAATGGGTTACAAAAGAAATTATAAGGAAAATTTAAAAAAACCTTGATACAAAGGAGTATTTTTAAAAATTATACCAGAGATATGTGATATGCAAAAGCAATAACAAGAAGAAAAATTATAACTTTAAATGCTTATGGAAGATCTCAATTCAACAGTCTAACTTAACAACGTATTACCTACTAAATATTTCTGTATCCCCCAAAATTTGTGTGTTGCAATTCTAAACCCAGATATAATGGTTTAAGGAGGTGGGATATTATTAGATGATTAGTTCGTAAAAGCAGAGCACTCATCAGTGGGATTGGTGGCCATTGGTTTACTTAGAACATTAAGAAAAGAAAATAAAAGGAATACAATTTGGAAATGAAAAAGTAAAATTATCTCTGCTTAAAAAATACATGATCTTTTATGTAGAAAACACTATATTTGGAAAAAATGGCTGTTAGATTTAAGAAACAGATTCAGCAAAGGTACAGGACACAAATTTAGTACCGAAAAATCATTTGTTTTTGTACACTAACATTAAACACTCCAAAAAGTAATTTAAGAAAATAATTCCACTTATAATAGAAAAGAATGAAATACTTAAGAATAATACTTAATAATAAAATACGATTAAAAAACCCTGTACTCTGAAGACTACAAAACTGCTGAAAGAAATTACAGAAAACACACATTAATGGAAATATATCTCATGTTTATACATCAGAAGATAATATTTTTAAGATGCCAATATTACTCAAGTGGTCTACAGATTTAATACAACTGCAATCAAAATTCCAATTACAGAAATAGAAAAAACCCATCCTAAAATTCATATGCAATCTTAATAGACATTTAGTAACCAAAACAATTTTGAAAAAGAAAAAAAATGGAGAACTTAACGCTTTCTCATTCCAGATTTTAATACAAATGTACAGTAATAAAAAAAATGTAGCACAGGAATAAAGGCAGGCACAAAGACTAATAGATTAGATTAGGAAAAACAGGTAAAACCCTTACATGTATGGTCAAATGATGTGTGCCAAGGATGTACACACCACTCAATAGGAAAATGACATTGTTTTCAACAAATAATACCTGGAAAACCGGATGTACACATGCAAAACACAGTAGTTGGACCCTTATTTTACAGTGTATACAAAAATTAACTCAAAATGAAGGACCCAACATTAGAAGCTAAAATTATTAAACTCTTAAATTAATATTTCAAGAAAAACCTTCAAAACTTTATCCAAACTTTGGATTTGGCATTTATTTCATGAGCACGACAACAAAATCACATGCAACAAAAGAAAAAAATAGAGTTCATAAAAATTAACTTTAGTGTGTAAGGGACACTATCAAGAGATTAAAATGTCAACACTCAGAATGGGAGAAAACATTCTATGGGAAGAATTGTGTCCCCTTAAAATTTACATGTTGTATTCTTAACCTCAGTAACTCAGAATGTATTTGGAAACAAATCTTTAAAGAAGTAACTGAGGTAAAATATAGTTACTAGGATGGGCCCTAATTCAATAAAACTATTGTCCTTATAAGTAAAAGAAATTAAAACACATACACATACTATAGGAAGATGTCATGATACCTAAAGAAGATGGCCAAGAAAGAACTCAAAACATATCCACCCTACTTATACATTGATCTTGGACTTCTAGCTTTCAGAACCATGAGACCTTAGATTAATGTTAGTTGTCATCCAGTATATGGTATTTATTATGGAAATACTAGCAAACTGATAGAGATTTTGGTACCAGAAGGTGAGGTGCTTATGTAACAAATACCTAAAAAATGTAAAAGCAATTTTGAAAATGGATATTGGATAGAATCTAAAACTAGGTATTTACACAAAGAATACAAAAATACTAATTCAAAGGGATACATGTACCCTGATGTCTATAGCAGCATTACCTACAATAGGTACATTATGGAAGAAACTCAAGTGTCCATTGACTGATGAATCAATAAATAAGATGTGATACGTATATACAATGGAACATTTCTCAACCATTAAGAAGAATGAAATCTTGCCATTTGCAATGACATGGAGGGAGCTTGAGAGTATTACGCTAAGCTTAAATAGGTCAGAGAAAGACAAATACCATATGATTCACTCGTATGTGGATTTTAAGAAATGAAACAAAAATGAGCAAAAGGGAAAGAATAAAACAGACAAAGAGGCAAACCAAAGAGCAGACCCTTAACTATAGAGAACAAACTGATGGGTTACCAGAGTAGAAGTGAGTGGGTAGATTGTTTAAATAGATAATGAGGACTAAAAAATGTACTTGTGATGAGAACAAGGTGTATGGAAGGGTTGAATCACTATATTTTACATCTTAAACTAATATTACACTGTATGTTAACTACCTGGAATTTAAATAAAAACTTTAAAAAATAAAATTAATACCTTTTTACTTTAAAAATAGGTTTGAAGTGTATGTTAAAAAAGCTGAGATTTCCTTGAAGTGCCTGTTGATAGAAATGTGAACTGTAGGTGATTATTGAAAGGACTCATAAATGAGAGACAACTCTAAAGAAAGCTTCTATCATCTTAGAAACATAGATATTCCATAATGAAGAGAATGTTGGTAGAAATATGAATGTTAAAAGTGCTTCTGGTGAGATCTCAGGCAGAAATGAGGAACATGTTATTGAAAACTGTGGGAAAATTGATCCTTGTCATAAAGTGGAGAGTAGCTTGGAAAAATTGAGTTCTGGTTTTCGGAAAATAGTCCTTGTTAGTAATAAACTTAGACATTGAAATGAGAAGGTTTTTTTTAAGCAAAGTGTTGAAGGCATGGCCTGATCTCTCCTTAACAATGCAAAACAAAATAGACAAGCTGAGGGGAGGGATTGTTAATAAGCAAACAAACAAACAAACACACAAACAGAAAGATTTGAGAAATTCTCAGCCTACCCATACTTCAGAAAATGGTAAAGAGTGCTCTGGAGAGGGCCATCTTGGTGGCTCAATCGGTTAAGTATCCAACTCTTGGTTTCATCTCATGTCATGGTCTCACATTCATGAGTTTGATCCCCATGTTGGGCTCTGTGCTGGTAGTGTGGAGCCTGCTTGGGATTCTCTCTCTCTCCCTCTGTCTCTCTGCACCCACCCTCTTTTCACTTCTCTCTCTCTCAAAATTAAAAAAAAAAAAACAAAAGAATGCTCTGGAGAAAACACTAAATGTATGGCTAGACAAAATCTTCTACATAGATTATAGGCTTGTTACTTATGGATTCAATAAACCATCTCAGCAAAAGCCAGAACAGAAATATGGTTATACCAGCAGAAACATTTCCAGTTTTGATGGAAGGAGACAAAGATGAAACAGAATGAAGGAAGGTTGTTGGACTTCTGGTATTCTTTGAGATGGGACAATAGAGCTATATAGTTGTGAACATGTGCTATATCTCAAGAAAAGGGAATAATAACCCCAAAGATGTTTTACAGATTGGTAGAATTGCTACCACCAGCACGAGCCCAGAAGGCAGAGACCAGGAGATCTGTCTCCTCCTTGATTCAAAAGCATTCAGGGATGACTCACAGGGCTGAGGTTTTGTGGCTGCCAAACATGGCTGAGGCATTAGGGCCACAAGTCTGGTGTGCACAGAAGACAGGGACACGCTGCTGAGCCTGGAGAACAAAACATTGAGCCAAAGAGGATTATTCTGGAGGCTTAATATATGCCTGCTAGGAATTTGCCTGCTAAGTTTCAGACTTGCTTGAGACTAATGACCCCTTTCTTCTTTTTCATTTCTCCATTTCAGGGTAGAAATGTCTATGCTATGTTTGTTACACTATTTCAGTTTAAAAGCAAATAATTATTTTGGTATTATAGGTTTACAACTGGAGAGGAGTTTTACATCAGGATGAATCATATCTATAGACACACCCATATGTGGTTTAAATAATATTTAAATGAGATTTTAGACTTAGGGTTGATGTTGGAATGTATTAAGATATTTTGTGGGTATTGGGATGGGGTGAATGTATTTTGCATGTGAGGAGAATATGAATTTTGGGGCCCCAGGGAATGGAGTATTATGGACTAAATTGTATGTCCCAAAATTTATATGTTGAAGTCCTAACTTCCGGTACCTCGGAATATGACTCTATTTGAAAATAGTCTCTTTAAAGAGGTAATTAAGGTAAACTTATGTCATTAGAGTAAGCTGTAGTCCAATATTACTCGTGTGTTTATAAAACAAGGGGATTGGGAAAGAGGCACACAGAGGAAAGAGCATGTCATGACAGTAGCAGAGAATGGTCATCTACAAACCAAGGAGAGAGGCCTCAGAAAAACAAAAATCAACTCTGCAAACACCTTGATCTTCGATCTAGCCTCCAGAAGTGAGAAAATATATTTCTGTTAAGCCACCCAGTCTGTGGCATTTGTTATGTCAGGTCTAGAAAATTAATACACAACCCAATTTTTAAAATAGGGAAGAACTTGAACAGATATTTTCCCAAAGAAGATATACAGATGGTCAATAAGCACAGGAAAAGATGCTGAACATCACTAGTTATTAGGGAAATTAACATAAATCAAAATTACAATGAAATACTACTCTAGATTCAATACTATGGCTATGACAACCACCACCACCACCACCACCACCAATAACAACAAATAGTAAATGTTGAGGATGTGGAAAAACTAGAACCGTTGTGCATTGCTGGTGGGAATGTAAAATGATGCAGGTTTTGTATCCAATGGCATGACAGTTTGTCAAAAATAAAGCATGGTATGCCATTTAATTCAATTCCACTTGAACGTATATAGCCAATAGAATTTGAAGTAGGGATTTGAACAGACAATTGCAAAACCATGTTTGTAGCAGAATTATTCATAGTAGCCATAAAGTATAAACAGTCCAAATGCCCATCAATGAATGAATGGATAAACAAAATGCAGTGTATATATACAATAAAATACTTTTTAGTCATAAAAAGTAATGAAAATTTGGTACATGATACAATATAAATGGACCCTGAAATTAATCATGCTAAGTGAAATAACCCAGACACAAAAGGACATATATGATATTACATTTATATGAAGTACCTAGGATAAGTCCAAAGTAAATTAGTGATTACCATTGACTGGAAAGAAGGGATAATAATACAGAGTTATTGTTCAATATATATGAAATTCCAGTTTTGGATGATGAAAATATTCTGGGGGTGTATAGTTGTGATGGGTGCACATTGTGCATGCACTCAATGTCACTAAATTGCACAATTAACATAGTTAAAATTGTAAATTTTATCACTATAAAAAAAGATTATCATGATAAATCAATTCTATTTTATGGTTTATATCTATATATTAGATATATAAATTTATTCCTGGACTTTAATTTCTATTCTATTTTATATGCTTAGTGTAATGCCAATACCACAATGTTTTGAATACATTGGCTTTGAGGTAATTTTGATATTGGGGAGTATGAGTCTTCCACTTTTGTTTTTCTTTCTCAAAATTGTTTTGGCTATTCATAATTACTTGCAATTTTATAGGAATTCGAGGATCAGCTTTTCAAATTCTGCAAAAATGTTTTCAAATTTTTGATAAGGGTGGCATTGTATCTGTATATTGCTTTGGGTATTATTTCTGTATCCAGCATATTAGGCTTTCCATTTCATGAACACAGGATGTCTTTCCATTTATTTAGGTTTTTAAAATATTTTTCAACTGTATTTTGTTTTCAGTTCACAGGACTTGTTCTTTTGTTAAATTTATTCCTTGTTATTTTAGTCTTTTGCATATCACTGTAAATATAATTACTTTTAAAATCTTTCTTAATCTTTTTATATTGTTTATTCATGGTTTCTGTACAGAGACACAGCTCAGTTTTGTATTGATCTTGTAACTTTTAGCTATGCACAATTCATTCCTTCACTCTAGTATCACTTTTGTGCATTCTTTGGTATTATATTTTTGTAGGATCAGGTAAACTGTGAAGACAATATTCTTTTTTTCTTTTCAAATTTGATACCTTTTATTTTTTTTCCTTTCTAGTTGTCCTGGCTAGAACTTCCAGTGCAATGTTGAATAACAGTAGTGAAGTGGCATCTTTGTATTCCTGACCTTTGTGGGAAAAGTCAGTCACAGGCTTTTATCATGAATTTGATGTTTGTTATGTGTTTTTTTTTTTATGTATGTGCTTAATTATGTTGAGGAAGTTTCCTTGTTTTATGAATATTTTTATTGTGAAATGGTGTGGAATTTTTTCAAATGACATTTTTGTGTCCATTGAAATAATCATGTTTCCCCCTTTTAGTTTATTAATGTACTATGTTACATTAATTGACTTTCCTATGATGAGCTAACTTTGCATTTCTGGGATAAATCCCACTTGGACATGTTGTATAATCCTTCCAATATGCTGCTGAACTAAATATGTTAGTGTTTTGTTAAGGATTTCTGTATTTATATTTATCAAGAATATTGGTATATCCTTTTTTGTGATGCCTTGTTTGGCTTTGGTATCAGAGTAATGTTATTCTTATAGAAGGGATTAGGAATTGCCTCTCTTCATTTTTTTTCAGAAGAGTTTAAGTAAGATTGGTGATAATTATTTAAATCTTTGGTAGAATTTATCAGTAAGTTCAACTGGTCCTGGAGTTTTCTTTGTTGGGAGGTTTTGATTACTGATTCATTCTCTTTTGTTGTTATAGGTCTGTTGGGATTTTCTTTTTGAGTAATTTTAGGTTGTTGGTATGTCTCTAGGAATATGCCAATTTGCCAATTCAGTCTAGGTTATCTAATTTTTAAGTGTAATTGTTAATCATATTCTCTTATCATTTTAATTTCTGTGAGATTGTTAGTGATCTCTTTATTTTTCTTTCTGCTTTCAGTTGTTTCTTATCTTTCCTTTGTCAGTATAGCTAAAGATTTGTCAATTTTGTTTCTCTTTTCAAAGACCCAGTTTTTCCTTCCTTTGACTCTTATTAATGGTTCTCTAGCACAGAGATAATTTAAATGTACTGAAATCTGTTTTTCTATTTCACTTAAATATATATAACATAACATTTAGCATTCTGTGTCATTAAGTACATTCACATAGTTGTGCAACCTTGACCATCCTCCATCACCAGATTTTCTCATCTTACACCCCTGAAACTCAGTTGTAATTTATTACTAACTCTCAACTTTTTCCTCTTCACAGCCTCTGGCAATCACCATTCTACATTCTGCCTCTATAAATTTGACTCATCTAGATATCTCATTTAAGTGGAATCACAATATTTGTCCCTCTGTGAGAGCCTTATTTCACTTAGAATAGTGTCTTCAAGGTTAATCTATGTTGTAGCTTGTAGCAGTGTTCTGAATTCCCTTTACTTTAAAGAATAAATATGAGGGTTGATGGGGGTGGGAGGGAGGGGAAAGTGGGTTATGGGCATTGAGGAGGGCACCTGTTGGGATAAGCACTGGGTGTTGTATGGAAACCAATCGGACAATACGTTTCATATAAAAAATAAAAAGAATAAATAGTATTCTATTTATGTATATATCACTTCTATGGACTGAATAGTGTCCTCTCAAATTTATGTATTAAATCTTTAACCTCCAATGTGACTATATCTGCAGATAAAGTCAAGAAGTAATGAAACATAAATAAGTCCATAAAGTAGGACACTAATGATATAGGACTGTGGCCTTTATATAAAGAGGAAGAGAGATCTCATTCTCTGTGCTGTGTGAGTACATAGGAAGAAAGATGTCATCTGTAACCCAAGGAGAGATCCCTAACCTTGATATTGATATTGATATTGATATTGATTGATATTGATATTGATATTGGGTTTCTCATCTCCAGAACCGTGAGAAGATAAATTTTTGTTGTTTCAGCCACTAGATTATGGTATTCTGTTATGGAAGCCCAAGTAGACAAATACAATCATATTTTCTTTATTCCTTCTTCTGTCAATTGACTCTTGAGTTGCTACCATCTTACTATTCTGAGTAATATTGGTATAAACATTGTATACAAATATATGTTTTAGTCTCTGGTTTCAGTTATTTTAGGTATATACCCAGAAATGAGATTTTATGCGATGTGTAATTATTTGAGAATCTGCCATTGTATTTTCCATAGCAGGTATACCATTTCCCATTCTCACTAGCAATGTGGGTGTCCCAATTTCTCCATATCCTTGCCAACAATTTTTCATTTAATTTCTTTCATAATACTGACCATACAATGTGAAATGATATATAATTGTGGTTTTAGTTTTATTTCTCTAATGGCTAGTGATGTTCAGCATTTTTTCATGGGCTTGTTGGGCATTTTTATATCTTCAGAAAAATGTATGTTCTCATCTTTTGCCCTTTTTAAATTGTTCTGTTGTTGCTGACTGTATATATTATTTATAGTTATTGAATATTATTTTCTTATCAAATATATTACTTGAAAATATTTTCTTACATCACCTGGGTTGCTTTTTTCTCTGTTTATAGTGTCCTTTGATGCACAAAAGTGCCTATTTTTGATGAAGTACAATTTATCTATTTTTTTGTTTCCTTTTCTTTTGTTTGCATATTCATAAAATCATTGCCAAATTTATGACCATGAATATTTTACTATTTTCTTCTAGAAGTTTTTGATCCATTTTGAGTTAATTTTTTTATGGCAAGGGTCTAACTTCATGTTTTACAAGTGGATATTCAGTTTTACCAATAAAGTTTTACCAATAATGTTTGCTTAAAAGACTGCCCTTTTCTCATTGAGTTATCTTGACATCTTTGGTAAAAAGTCATTTGACTCTATCTGTGAGAGTTCTCTATACTATTCCATTGGTGTATATGTCTGGTTTAATGTCAGTATCACAATGATTTTATTAACATTACTTCGTATTAAGTCTTGGAATCAGGAAATATAATACCTTCCTTTTGTTTTTCTTTTATTATTTTGACTATTTGAAATCCCTTCTGATTCAACATGAATTTGGGACAGATTTTTCCGTTTTATTTTTCCAATTATTTATTTTGAGACAGAGAGAGAGAGAGAGAGAGAGAGAGAGAGAGATAACAAGCAGGGGAGGGCCAGAGACAGGGAGGGAGAGAGAGAATCCCAAGCAGGCATGGACAGCATGGAGCCCATTGATATCTTAACAGTGTTAAGTCTTCCAGTTCATGAACACAAAATACTTTTTCATTTATTTGTTTCTTCATTAATATTTTGTTATTTTCAACATACAACTGTTTTCCTCCCCAGGTTAAATTTATTCTTATGAATTTTATTCTTTTTGGTATAGAAACAATGCAAATACTGATTTTTTTCCAACTACTGTGATAGGTGTGTTTATTCTAACAACTTTTGTATGTGCTTAATCTATAGAGTTTTCTACATTTAAGATCCTGTTGTCTGCAAATAGATATAATTTTACTTCCTCTTTTCTAATTTGGTTACATTTATTTTTTTTTCTAGCCCAAATGCTCTATCTAGAAATTACATACTCTGTTGAGTAGAAGTGGCAAAAGTCTACATCCTTTTCTTGTTCTTAATATTAGAGGAGAATCTTCTAGCTTTTTACTATTGAGTATGGTGTTATCTGTGAGTTTTTCATATTTGTCCTTACTTATGTTGAAGTAATTTTTTTCTACAGTTGTCCCTCCTTATCCAGGGTTTCACTTTATGGTTTTAGTTACCATGGCCAGCCACAGTCTAGAAGCAAATAATCCTCCTTCTGATGTATAGTCAAGTCAATAGTAGCCTAATACTATGTTACATAGCCTATGACATTCACTTCACTTCATCTCATCACATAGGTATTTTATTATCTCACATCATCACAAGAAGTGTGAGCACAGTACAATAAGATATTCTGAGAGAGAATGAGAGCTCACATTCACATAACATTTATTACAGAATGTTGCTATAATTGTTCTATTTTATTATTAGTTATTGCTAATCTTTTACTTTTACTAATTTATATATCAAAATTTCATCATATGTGTGTATGTATGTAAGTGTAGGCACAAATATATATATAGGATTTAATATTATTCATGATTTCAGGCATCCACTGGGGGTCTTGGAATGTATCCCATGTGAATAGGGGCAGAAAACTATATTTCTAGTTTTTTTTATTTTTTATGTTATGAAATTGTATTAGGTTTGTCAAAAGCATTTCTACATCGAGATGATTTATTCCCCTTCACTCTGTTAATGTGGTAAACTAATTGTGTTAGTTGATTTTCATATGTTAGACCATCTTTGCATTCTAGGAATAAATGCAACTTGCCTGTAGTATATAATCCTTTTAATATGCTGTTGAATTTGTTTTAATAGTATTTTGTTGAGGGGATTTGCTTCGATATTTATAAGGAATATTGGTCTCTACTTCTCTTTTCTTGAAGTGACTTTGGCTTTCTTATTAGGCTAATTCTGCCCCTGTTGATTAAATTAAGAAGTGTTCTCTACTCTTTAATTGCTTGGAAGATTTTGAGAAGGATTGGGGTTATTTATTTATTTTTTTACATGTTTGATAGAATTCACCAGTTCTATCTGGTTTTGGCCTTTACATTTTTGGGAAGTTTTTGAATATCGATTCAATGTTTTTACTACATATAAGTCTATTTACACTTTCTATTTCTTCATGATTCTACATGCTAGGGTGTGTTTCTAGGAATTTGTTCACACCAACTAGAATATACAATTTGTTGGTGTGCAATTGTTCATTGTACTGTGTTTTAATCAATTTTTCCTGTAAAATGAGTATCAATACTATCCCCTTCATGCCTTATTTTAGGTATTTGAGTCTTTTTTCCCAATTTAGCTAAGCATTTGTCAATTTTGTTAATATTTTCAAAATAGTCTTAGTTTTATTAATTTTACCTACTTTTTGTAATATCTTTTATTTATCTCTTCATTATTTCCTTCCTTCTGCTAGTATGGGGTTTAGTTTTCTGTTGTTTTCTAGCTTCATAAGTTGCAATGTTGGGTTGCTGATTTGAAATATTTCTTAGTTTTTAATGTAAACATTTATGTAGTATTTTTCACTTTGGACACTGCTATCAGTCCTCATAAGTTTTTTTTATGTATTATTTTTCTTTTAATTCATTTCAACATATTGCATAATTTCACTTTTGATTTTCTCTTTGACTCACTATTTAAGAGAGTTTGGTAAAACTTTAATATCTAACTGACATCTAACATCACTCCATTGTGTTTTGGAAGGGAGCTTGTGTGGTTTCAACATTTTTATATTTGAAACTCATTTTTGGCCCATGTATAAACTATTATTGATAATATTCTATGTCCAATTGAGAAGTGCATTCTTCTGTTATTGGGTGTAGTGTTCTATAAACTTTTATTAGTTTGATGTAGTTTATAGTTTTAATCAATTCCTCTATCTCTTACTGATTTATATAGATATTCTACCTATTATTGAAAATGGTGTATTTATGACTCCAACTATTATTTTAGAACTGTTTGTTTCTTTCCTCAAGGTTGCCAATGTTTGCTCTTATATTAAGATTCTGTTTTTTTTTTTTTTTGGTCTGGATATGTTTATAATTGCAATATCTTTTAACATTTTTATGTTTTAAAGTTTTTATTTAAATTCCAGTTAGCATAGTGTTATATTCATTTTGGGTGTACAATACAGTGATTCAACAATCCCAAACATCACACTGTACTCATCAAAATGAGTGAACCCCATTTTCTACTTACCCTGTCCCCCCACCCACTTCCCTTCTGGTAATCATTAGTTTTTTGTTTGTTTGTTTGTTTAATTTGAGAGAGAGAGAGAGAGAGAGATAGCATGCATGAGAACAGGAGAGGAGCAGAGGGAGAGAAAGGGAATCATAAACAGGTTCCATTATCAGCACAGAACCCAAAGTGGGGCTTCATCCCATGAATCTGGGGTCATGGGCTGAGCCAAAATCTGGAGTTGGATGCTCAATCGACTGAGCCATCGAGGCACCCCATGTCAGATTGTTCTTTTTCATTAAGAGTCTGTTTCTTGATTTCCTTCTCTCTCCCTCTTTCTTTTTTGTAAGTAGATTTATTTAATTTGAGAGAGACAGACCAGGGGAGGGGGCAAAAAAAAGAGAGGGAGAGAGAATCCCAATCAGACTCTGGGCTGTCAGTGCAGAAACTGATGTAGGCTCAATCTCACAAACTGTGAGATCATGACCTGATCTGAAATTAAGAGTCGGATACTTAACAGACTGAGCCAACCAGGCAACTCAGAACTCTCTCTTTTATTTTCCCCTTCACTTTTCTTTTAATTCCACATATTAGTGAAATCATATGGTATTTGTCTTTCTCTGACTGACTTATTTTGTTTCACATTATACACTCTGGCTCCATTCATGTCATTGCAAACGGCAAGATTTCATTCTTTTCTTTGTAATATTTATTTTTTTATTTTTAATTAAAAAAAATTCATTTATTTTCGAGTGAAAGAGAGACAGAGTGTGAGTGGGGGGAGGGGCAGAGAGAAGACACAGAATTTGAAGCAGGGTCCAGTCTCTGAGCTGCCTGCACAAAGCCTGATGTGAGGGTTGAACTGAATCTTAACCAACTGAGCCACCCAGGAGCCCACAATATTTATTTATTTTGAGAGAGAGGGAGAACAAGTGGAGCAGGGGCAGAGAGAGAGAGAGAAAGACAGAGGATCTGAAGTGGGCTCTGTGCTGACAGCAGTGAGCCTGATGTGGGGCTTGAACTCATGAACCATAAGATCATAACCTGAGCCAAAGTGAGACTCTTAACCAACTGTGCCACCCAGGTGACCCTAGATTTCATTCTTTTTAAGGCCTGAATAATCTGAATAACTTTCTATTCTGATATATATATATACATATATATATATATGTATATATATATATATATATATATGTGTATATATATGTATATATATATGTATGTATACACACACAAACACACACACACACACACACACACATCACAGCTTTATCCATTCATGAATCAGTGAGCTTCTTCCATATTCTTGGCTGTTATTAGTAATGCTGCTATAAACATAGTGATGCGTATATCCTTTTGAATTGCTCTTCTTGTATTATTTGAATAATACCCACAAATGTCATTTGCTTGATCATAAGGTAGTTTTATGTTTAACTTTTTGAAGCACTTCCATACTGTTTTCCAGAGAGGCTGCACCAGTTTGCAATAAAACAAATAGTACAAGAGAGTTCCTTTTTCTCCACATCCTCGCCAAAACCTGTTGTTTCTTGTCTTGTCGATTTTTGCCATTATGACAGGCATGAGGTGATATCTCATTGTAATTTTGATTTGAATTTCCTTGATGATAAATGATGATGAGTGTCTTATCATGTGTCTGTTGGGCATCTGTATGTCTTCTTTGGAAAATATGTCTATTCATGTTTTCTAACAATTTTTAATTGGACTATTTGTTTTTTGGGTGTTGAGCTTTATAATATTTTGCTTTGTTTTAGGAGTACAATTTAGTGATTCATCACTTTCATATAGCACCCAGTGCTCACCACAACAAGTGCCCTCCTTAATATCCATCACCCATTCAGCCCATCCCCCTGCCCATCTCCCCTCTAGGAACCCACAGTTTGTTCTTTATACTTAAGAGTCTCTTGGGGGTTGCCTCCCTCTCTTTTACCCCCTTCCTCTTTGTTCATCTGTGTGTTTTTTTGGTTTCTGTTTTATTTTTTTTAATGTGTATTTATTTTTGAGATACAGAAAGAGACAGAACAGGAGGCAGGCAGGGGCAAAGACAGAGGGAAACACAGAATCCAAAGCAGACTCCAGGCTCTGAGCTGTCAGCACAGAGCCTGACACTGGGCCCAAACCGATGAACCATGAGATCATGACCTGAGGCAAATTCAGACGCTTAACTGACTGAGCCACATAGGCGCCCCTGTTTTGTTTCTTAAATTCCACACATGAGTGAAATCATATGGTATTTGTTTTTCTCTGATTGACTTATTTCACCTAGCATAATACACTCTAGTTCCATCCATGTCATTGTAAATGGCAAGATGTCATTCTTTTTGATGACTAATATTCCATTGTATATATGTTCTGCATCTTCATTATCCATTCATCAGTCAATAGATATTTGGGCTATTTCCATAATTTGCTTATTGTTGATAATGCTGCTATAAACATCAGAATGCATGTGCCCCATAAGAATGAAATATGGCCCTTTGTAGCAACGTGGATGGAACTGGAGAGTGTGATGCTAAATGAAATAAGCCATACAGAGAAAGACAGATACCATATGTTTTCACTCTTATGTGGATCCTGAGAAACTTAACAGAAACCCATGGAGGAAGGGTAGGAAAAAAAAAAGAGGTTATAGTGGGAGAGAGCCAAAGCATAAGAGACTCTTAAAAACTGAGAACAAACTGAGGGTTGAAGGGGGTTGGGAGGGAGGGGAGGGTGGGTGATGGGTATTGAGGAGGGCACCTTTTGGGATGAGCACTGGGTGTTGTATGGAAACCAATTTGACAATAAATTTCATATATTGAAAAAAAAAGAATGCATGTGCCCCTTCATTCAGTATTGTTGTATCCTTTTATGGTTTGTCTCCTTTTTTTTTTTCTTTTCCCCTATGTTCACCCGTTTTGTTCCTTAAATTCCACACATTAGTGAAATTATATGGTATTTATCTTTCTCTAACTGACTTATTTCACTTAGCAAACTACACGCTAGATCCATTCACATAGTTGCAAATGGCAAGATTTCCTTTTGTTTGGTGGCTCAGTAATATTCCATTGTATATCTATACAACATCTTCTATAACCATTCATCACTTGATGGACATTTGGGATCTTTCCATAATTTGGCTATTGTTGATAATGCTGCTATAAACATTGGAGTGCATGTGCCCCTTCAAATCAGTATTTTGGAATCCCTTGGAAAAATACTTAGTAGGGCAATTGCTGAGCTGTAAGGTATTTCTATTTTTTGTCATTTTGAGGAAACTCCATACTGTTTTCCAGAGTAGCTACACCATTGAATTCTCAAAACAGTGTTAGAAGTTTCCCTTTTCTCTGCATTTTTGCCCACATGTGTTGTTCTCTGTTTTGTTAATTTTACTCATTCTAACATGTGTGAGGTGGTATCTATTTGGAGTTTTGACTTGTATTTCCCATCATTTCAGATGATGAGTGATGTTGAGCATCTCTTCATGTGTCTTTAGCTATATGTATATCTTTTTTGGAAAAAAAAAGTCTTCATGTCTTCTGTGCATTTCTTAACTAGATTTTTTTGGGGGGTGTTGAGTTTGATAATTTCATTAGAGATTTCAGTATTAACCCTTTATCTGATATGTCATTTGCAAATATCTTCTCCCATTTTGTAGGCTACCTTTTAGTTTTGTTGATTGTTTCCTTCACTTTGCAGAAGCTTTTTAGCTTGATGACGTCCAAATAGTCCATTGTTGCTTTTGTTTCTCTTGCCTCAGATTTGTCTAGTAAGAAGTTGCTATGGCTGATGTCAAAGAAGTTTCTGTCTTTGTTTTCCTCTAGTATTTTATTGTTTCCTATCATACATTTACGTTTTTCATCCATTTAGAATTTATTTTTGTGTCTGCTGTAAGAAAGTGGTTCAGTTTCATTCATCTGCAAGTTGCTGTCCAGTTTCCCTAACACCATTTGCTGAAGAGACTGTCTTTTTTTCCAATATTCTTCCCTGCTTTGTCAAAAATTAGTTGACAATATAGTTGTGGATCTATTTCTGGGGTTTCTATTGTGTTCCATTAGTCTATGTGTCTGTTTTTGTGCCAGCACAATGCTGTCTTGATTACAACTTTGTAATATAACTTGGAGCACAGAATTGTGAAGCTTAAAGCTGTGTTTTTCTTTTTCAGTCTTTTGTGGTTCCACACATATTTTGGGATTGTTTATCCTAACACTGTGGAAAATGTTGGCACTATTTTGATAGTTATGGCATTGAATGTGTAGATTGATTATGGTAGTATAGACATTTTAACAATATTTGTTCTTCAAATCCATGAACATGGAAGGTTTTTTCCATTTCTTTGTGTCATGTTCAATTTGTTTCATCAGTGTTCTATAGTTTTCACAGTACAAATATTTTACCTCTTTGGCTAGGTTTATTCCTAAGTGTTTTATGGTTTTTTGTGCAATTGTAAATGAGATTGATTCCTGGACGTCTTTGCTGCTTCATTATTGAAAATAGAAATGCCTCAGATATCTATCTGTATGTTTATTTTGTATCCTGCAGCTTTACTGAATTTGTGTATCAGGTCTAGCAATGTTTTGTTGGAATCTTTCAGGTTTTTTTCATACAGTATTGTTTCATCTGTGAGTAGTGAAAGTCTGACTTCTTCCTTGCTAATTTGGATATCTTTTATTTCTTTTTGTTATCTGATTGCTAAGGCTAACACTTTCAGTACTATGTTAAATAGCAATGGTGATAATGGATTTCTCTGTCTTGTTCCAGGTTGTAGAGGCAAAGCTCTCAATTTTTCCCCATTGAGAATATTAGCTGTGGGTCTTTCATATATGGCCTTTATGATGTTGAGGTTTGTTCCCTTTATCCCTACTTACTTGAGAATTTTTATTGAGAATGATGCTCTAATGTGTTAAATGCTTTTTCTGCATCTATTGAGATGATCATATGTTTTTTCATCCTTTCATTTATTAATGTGGTGTGTCATGTTGATTGGTTTCTGAATAGTGACCCACACTTGCTATACAGGAATAAATTCCACTTGACCACGGTGAATGATTTTTAATGTGCTTTGGATTTGGGTTTCTAGCATCTTATTGAGAATTTTTGCATCCATTTTCATGAGGAATATTGGCCTGTAGTTTTTTTTTTGTGGAATCTTTATGTGATATATTATCAGAGCAATGCTGACCTCATAGAATGAATTTGGAAAATTTCATTCCTTTTCTATTTTTTTGGAATACTTTGAGAATAGACATTAACTCTTCCTTAAATGTTTGGTAGAATTCACTTGTGAAGTTATCTGACCCTGGGAACTTTTTGATTACTAATTCCATTTCTTTGTTGGTTATCAGTCTGTTCAACTGTTCTATTTCTACCTGTTTCAGTTTCGGTGGTTTATATTTTTCTAAGAATTTGTCCATTTCTTCCATGTTGTCCATTTTTGGGCATATAGTTTTTCAAAATATTCATTTATACTTGTTTGTATTTCTGTGGGGTTGGTTGTTATTTTTCTCTCTTGTGTGATTTTATTTTTTTGGGCACTTTTTCTTTTCTTTTTAATAAGTTTAGGTAGAGGTTTTTCAATTTTATTAATTTGTTCAAAGAATCAGATCCTGGTTCCATTGATCTCTTTTCTTGTGTATTTAGTGGCTATATCATTTATCTGCTTACAAGGGAAAACCCATAAGGCTACCTGGAGATTTCTCCATAGAATCTTGGTGAAACAGAATAGAGTGGCATGATATATCAAAGTGCTGAATGGTATAAATCTGCAACAAGGCTACTCTAGGAAGGCTATTATTCAGAATAGAAGGAGTGATAACGAGTTTCTGACCAACAATAACCAAACTATTTTATGACCACTAAACCAGCCCTGCAGTAAATATTAAAGGGAATACTTTGAGTGCATAGGAGATATCAAAAGTGAGAAAGTCAAGACAGGAACAGAAAAAAAATCTCCAAAAAAATGACAAACAAGTCATAAAATGTCGATAGGTAAATATTTATCAATAATTTCTTTTAATGTAAATTGACTAATTGACTAAATGCTCCACTGAAAAGATATAAGGTGACAGGGTGGATAAAAATGCAACACCCATCTATATGTTGCCTACAATAGACTCATTTTAAGTCAAAAGACACGTACAGGTTGAAATTGAGGGGATGGAGAAACATTCATCAAGCAAATAGGTGTGAAAGGAAAACCAGAATAGGAATAATTATATTGGCAAACTAGACTTTAAAACAAAGGCTCTAACAAGAAGCAAAGAAGGGCATTATATAATCACAATGTTGACAGTCCAACAAAAAGATATAACACTTGTAAATATTTACACACCCAGCAGGGGACTTTAGCATATAGAATATATATAACCATTAATAACAAACATAAAGGAACTAATTGATAACTATACAATAATAGCGGGGGATTTAGCATCCCACTTACATCAATGGAAGGATCATCTAAAGAGCAAATAAATAAGGAAGTAATGACTTTGAATGGCACACTGGACCAGATCAACTCAAGAAATACAGAATACATATTTTTTTCATGTGCCTAGAGTACATTGTCCAAAATAGGTCAAATATTAAGTCACAAAACTGGCCTCAAAAAATACAAAAAATTGCAGTCTTACCATGCATCTTTTCTGACCACAACACTATGAAACTAGAAGTCAACCAGAAGAAAAAAATCTGGAAAGATTACAAATGCATGGAATTTAAACAACATGCTGCTAAACAATGAAAGGATTTACCAGGAAATAAAAGAAGAAATTTTAAAAAGTACATGGCAACTAATGAAAATGAAAACGACTTGAAACAACTATTTTGAATAGAATCTTTAAAACTACTCAAACATTCTAGAGAAATGTAAAATAATATGTATATATGTATATATATGTATATATATATACATATATATATATACATACATATATATATGTATATATATATAAATTATATATCATATATCCACCCAAGACATATCTTTATCATACAGGAAAACACTTAATAAGTGAGAACTGTTTAAAGAGCTTTTATTCTTGTTCTATATGGGTCAACTTCTGTGACCATTAAAAGTACAAAGATGTGACCTGAATTGTGATGAATTTTATATCTGATGCAAACATTATTCTTAGTCTTCTGCCAAAGTTAATAAATCTGTTCAAATCATAAACTTTTTCAGAGCTGGAAGAGATTCTGTAGCTCAGAAATAATTTGTTTCAACTGTAATCAGTTATCTTCTCTTTTTACAAAGGTATCCTAATTTTTGGTTTAGAGTCTTGACCTTAGAAGATATGCAACAAGTGATAATTTATGACTGGCAGCCCTGAGATCATAATTGGCTTGCCCAAAGTCACAAGAGTATTTAGAGAGAGCTAGGGCCAGAACCCACATCTCCTGATGCTCAATGACTAATTTTTCAAGATAGTTATATAAATTGTCCTAATCATAGTAGCTATTGTCACAAATTTAATGTGCATATAATAAACTTAAATTTTCAATTTTGAAGTAGGTTAAAGATTACCACCATTTCTTTGAAAGTCTTCACTGAAAGCTGTAGTCAACATTTCATCTTAAATCTATGCACTTTCTGACTTCTTGACCAATGGAATATGTTAGAAGTGACAGTGTAGCAGTTACAGGTGCAGATCTTAAGAGACTGGATGTCTCTACTTCCTGTGTTTTGGTACATTCACTATTAGAGAGATGTGAGCTAACATAAAAGTATGACTATGCTGAGAGTGCTGTTCTATTAGAAGTCCAAGCCACACATAGAGGAAGTAGTGGATGTGGTCCCATGTGCACCAAGGCACCAGATATATGGGTAAGTAAAATCAGTTGTCATGGAAGTAAATCCTTCAGATTCATATGTCTGATTTGATGCCACATGTATCAGGGCCCAACAGTCTGGATGATATTTTTTCTCAAAACTTGACAGCCTTAAAACCAGACAATATAATAAAATAGTTCTTTGTTTCAAGTAGCCAATTTTGAGGTCACTTGTTCTGCAGCAGTAGATAATCAAAACACATGCAAAAAAAGTAGTATTATTAATCAAAAGTAACACTTATTAACTAGTTACTATGTGTTAGGCATTGTAACTTTCCATGCATGATGTTATTTAATAAAACAATCTTCAGTCATTTTATTAATCTAGCTATTGTTTATTCATTCACGATTTTTAGTTAAAGCATCACTTTTTCAAGAAAGGTTTCTTTTACTTCCATGACTAGATAAATTTCCTGTATTATATGCTTTTACAACACCATGTATCCAAGTTTTTGATACATATCATAATTTTAATTTTACATTTATTTTTGTTATCTCCATATACCACCAGTGTCTAGTACAGTACCAAGCTAATAATCGTGTTCAACATGTGTGTATCAATTATTATTTTTACATAAGAAATTAAGTAAAGAGAGGATAATTAATTTTCTCAAGCTCATACAGCAAGCTTGTACTTAAGCTTAAACATATCTAATTTTGCAGTGCAAGTTCTTTACCACTAAACCCTTCCTCTATGGAGTGAAATTTTGGCGCAATTAATCTGCAACAAAGGACAATATAAAAGTCATGAGTGTTGGACATAAATTTTTATATGATGCCATTGCAACATATTAAACTTTCTATGATTTTTAAAAAGTTTTTATTTATTTTGAGAGAGACAGAGACAGAGAGTAGGGGAGGGTAAAAGAAAGAGGAAGAGAGGGAACCCCAATCAGACTCCATGCTGTTAGTGCAGAGCTGAACACAAGGCTCAATCCCATTAACTGTGAGATCTTCACCTGAGCCAAAATCAAGAGTCAGATATTTAACCAACTGAGCCACCAGTGCGCCAAAGCTTCTCTCATTTTTTTAAAGGAATACCAAAGTAAATTTCTATTTCCTGAGACTGTTGTGAATAATATATAATACACAGTTTATAAATCAAAATGCATATATGGCATACTAGATGGTGGCATACTGGATGACACAGATGCACAGTGACTAAGAAATAATATTAAATACATAATGTATCCTTTTTCTCCCAGAGTGTAAGTTTCTCTCATAGACAGATATGAAGAATTTTAAAAGGTGTGTACTCAGTTCATTAATATAACTTCCAAATTGCGCAAGATTTACTTGAAAATGGTAGCTGTGTTATTTCACATTATTCCACCCCAAAGAAAGACCAGCAAGTAATTGGATAGAGCTTTTCCATTACAAAGCCAACTTATTTTTTTTCAGTCTGCCATTTATTCAATATTTAACTACTAAATATTTATTTAAATATTATACTGAGTCAAATAAGAAACTCTCATTGTCCTCTGCATAACAAACTGAAGTGTATAGAAGAAGGGGAACAAAAATGGGCTCTTCTGTTCAGACAGATCTGACTATGAATATTAGTTCTGAAAATTATTAGCTGTGCAGCTTGGAGCATGTTGCCTAACTGTTCCAGGTATCATCTATTTCTTCATCTGTAAAGTGAAGAAAGTAATAGTATTTCACTCATTACAGTGTTTTAACTATTAAAGAAAATAGCCCATGTAAAGCACTTGACAACTAATTAATAAATGTTAGTTATATTAATAATGATGCAGATGATGATAAAGATGTTCTAAGACGTAACTGTTGTAGTAGGAAGACAAAAAACCCCTATGGTGCTATAATTCTTGTAGAATATTTAGGTAATACAAGCCACATAAGAGTTTGAAATGGGCAGAATATAACCTTCTCTGTTTCTACTGTCTTTCTCCCATGCCCACAACATGAATATATAACGCACACACACACACACACACACACACACACACTTGCATGCACACCAGGTAATAGTGTCAGATTTCCAAAAAATGTTTAACATCTCTTCAAGCACAAGGGGTATGGGCTAGAAATTTTCCCAGTAGACTTCAGACATTTCAAAGAGGCAGCACATATGTTCTATAGTAAGCAGCTCCTAGACTAGTTAAATTAAAGCCATATGGGTGATGCACTTGTAAAAGGACAGCCTCTTTACAAAACCATGGAGAGGAAGCAAATAAAATGCAGATGCAAGAATGAATACTGATCTTTCATTTACAGCTTTTTAAAAAAAATATTGAACTGTGTTAACTCTCAGGAAACCAAACACCAAACTCCAAATGTTCCCTTTCCTTCTGTATGCATCTATGTATGTATGAATGTATGCATGTATATACATACATATAAACACCAACACATAGGGTTTTATTCCTATAGTTAATCTAGCAATAGCAAAAGTAGCTTTATAAACATGTATAAAGATCACTATGTTGTTTTAGGCCCTTTTACTTTTTATAAATAGGAATGAGGATACACATAAATATCTACTTGGCACCATGTATAAGGCAGAAAACTACTTAATAAATTAATATATGGTGTTTTGGTCTTTGAATATTATAAATGATTTTTTAAATCAAATATAGTGCTTCAAAGTATAGGAAAATTGGCTTTAAATCACACTGATTGTACTAAAATATTTACTTTCTTTTCAAACCTCATCTTAAATGCCCAGTCACAAACTTTCTCCATATTCACTTGTTTGCAACTAGTGTTTTCTTCTGAATTGAATGGCATTTTTTTTGTGACTTCTGCATGCCATGATGCCTGCATATAGCTACCTGTACCTTTGTCCTGTTTCCAATAATAGATAGTAGTGATGAGGGCAAAAACCTTGACTCATCTTTATATATTTATCCACCAAATCTATTCTGATTCTGTCCTTGCTCAAAAACCATTTCATTAACAGGACTTGCCATTCCATATTTTGTTAAAAATAATGCTAGTTAACATGCAGACTGTTACTATTATGCAGCTGTTATCACACACACAAAAAAATTAAAAAAAACACCTTAAATAGCAAACATTCCATTTTCTTGCTCACATATCTATAGTTTAACCATAGCTGTATGTCAGGCTACAGATCAAATGGGTTCTTTCTGCACTTGTGGTCAGGTTTAGTTTGCTTCACATTTTTCATTCTTGAGGTCAGATAGAGATAGCAGTAACTACCCTGCAAATGCTTTTCTCATAGATATCTCATCATTATTTAAGAAAGCCAGCAATATTAGACATTACTTTTTAAGAAGTAGAATTTTTACTTCTAATTATATCTACTTGTCAAAAAATGTCACCTGGTCAAGCCAAACCATGTGCTAGTCACTGTATTTGGTTCATGTAATTCTTATAATCCCCTTGTATTTAGTTCATGTAATTCTTATAATCCCCTTATAAGTGGGTACTATTGTGCCCATTTTACAGGTAAAGAAAATGAAACTCATGGAGAAATTAATTTATCTAAGATCATGGAGCTAATAAATAATGGAGTCAGGATTATAACTAAGGATGTGAAATTTCATAGATTCTAATATTTAACACTCTACCATGCAGTCATTCGGTTATTCACTGAGGAATAAACATAAGTAGAAGTGCATTGTCCTCATCACTATTATGTTTAATGAACTCAAAAACATATATACACTTATTTAATCACTTATTCAGCAAATATTTATTGAGCACCAACACTGTGTCAGACATTAAATTAGGCCCTGGGAATATAGTGGTGAAGAAAACAGAAAAAGCCTTCATGAAACTTAAATTATTATAATGGAAGGGGAGAGTTTGATTATAAGTAAATAGTTAGATATTTATAAATTTAAAAAAAAGTAATGAAAAAAACCATAGTTTAGGAAATAAAGTATAACAGAGTGAGATAACAGAGCTTGGAATTTTCTACTGGGTGACTGAGTAAGATCCCTCTGATTTTGAAAAGAGACTTCAGTGAAGAAATGAGACACATAGATATATTAAGAAGAATTTATATGGAAAAAATTAATGAAATTAATTTTAGGTGATTTTGTGAATCCCAGTTTTAAATCCCAATTCAAAATCCAGTTTATATTAAAGATGAAAACTTGGGGGCGCCTGGATGGCGCAGTCGGTTAAGCGTCCGACTTCAGCCAGGTCACGATCTCGCGGTCCGTGAGTTCGAGCCCCGCGTCAGGCTCTGGGCTGATGGCTCGGAGCCTGGAGCCTGTTTCCGATTCTGTGTCTCCCTCTCTCTCTGCCCCTCCCCCGTTCATGCTCTGTCTCTCTCTGTCCCCCCAAAAAAAATAAATAAAAAACGTTGAAAAAAAAATTAAAAAAAAAAAAAAATAAGATGAAAACTTGGGATTCCAGTGATGCCTGGGTGGTTCAGTCAGACATCCAACTTTGGCTCAGGTCATGATCTCATGGTTTGTGAGTTCTAACCCCACACTGGGCTCTGTGCTGACAGTTTAGAGCCTGGAGCCTGCCTTGGATTCTGTGTGTGTCTCTCTCTCTTCCCCTCCTTCACTAGTGCTCTGTTTCTCTCTGTCTCAAAATTAATTAATTAATTATTTAATAAATTAATTAAGGAACTTTAGGATTCCAGATGAACACTTACATTTGACTGTGAATGGCCTAGAGAATAATAACAAGAAGTCTCCTCTAAATGGGAAGGTTTTCAGAATAAAAAGTTTCACTACATATTCCTTAGAAAATCTCTACAAAATATTTTGCTCTCTTTGTTCTCTTTTTCGTTTTCTACTTTATTTCAAATGTATGCCTCAATTACTTTCATATAGTCTCTAGACTAGCAAATGGCTTCATGGGATGCCTGGGTGGCTCAGTGGGTTGAGCATCAAACTCAATTTTGGCTCAGGTCATGATTTCATAATTTCTAAGATGGAGCCCTGTGTTGGGCTTTGCACTGACAACATTGAGCCTTCTTGGGATTCTCTCTCCCCATCACCCTCTGCCCCTCCCCTGTGCACACTCTCTCTCTCTGAAAATAAATAAATAAACATTTAAAGAAAAAAATGGCCTCCTGATTATTTTCATTTCCAATCTTGTATCTAATCAATTCTTCACAATGATAACAAGGTTATGTTTTCATGGTTTAAATCATGATACTCAACTCTAAAACCTCCACTGGTTCTTCTTTGATTCAAGACTAAATTTCAATCCTCAAGCAGTAATCGAAGGCTCTCCAAATACTGGATTCAAGCTACTTGCCCTAATATATTTTTTATTAAATCCCTCCATATCCCATACATTTGGTTCATTTCCATTTCCTGAATACATCATCTGCTTTAAACTTATTGAAGTCAGGAATTTCATCATAGATCTCTTATCCAAGTCTTACTTTATGATCCCCAAATGTAGTAGGCTTTCAGAGAGGCTTTAAATTAATCTTGAATCTGATTTACCTTTTTTTTTTTTCATTTTTCTTTTTGAGAGAGAGAGAGTACAAGTGGGGCAGAGAGAGAGGTAATCTTAAGCAGGCTCCACACACAGTGTGAAGCCCAATGTAAGGCTCAATCCTATGACCCTGAGATCATGACCTTAACTGAAATTAAGAGTCCAGCACTCAACTCACTGAGCTACCCAGGAGCCATTGATTTAACTTTTTAAGGTATAATAAATATAACAGATTACTGTATAAGTAAAGGTGCTTACTAGATTTAGAAAGATGTCTCTTTTTTAAATTAACTTTTATTTTTCTATTACTTGAGTACAATTGACACAAAATGTTATAAAAGTTTCACATGAACAAAATAGTGATACTTTTCCATACAATATGTTATGTTCACCACAAGTGTAGCTACCATCTATCACCAAACAACTCTATCACAATAGCACTCATTGTATTCCTTATGCTGTACCTTTTATTCTCATGATTTCTTAATCCCATAACTGGAAGCCTATATCTCCCATTCCTTTATAACAATCTCTTCTCATTGCAGAAAAGATCCATCTGCATTTTTATATCAAAAATATGATCACCAATGTCTTCTGATAGATATTTAATGGACAATATGTCAATACATGTTTTAGGAAAGACAAATGAAAAGAAAATATTACCAGCAAGTGTTTAATTTCAGTTCTTCTTGTGCCATAGGAAACTGGGGATTTTATTTTATTTTTTTTAATATAATTTATTGTCAAATTGGTTTCCACACAACACCCAGTGCTCATCCCAACAGGTGCCCTCCTCAGTACCCATCACACACTTTCCCCTCTCCCCCACCCCCCATCAACCCTCAGTTTGTTCTCAGTATTTAAGAGTCACTTGTGGTTTGCTTCCCTCTCTCTCTGTAATTTTCCCCTTCCCCTCCCCCATGGTCTTCTGTTAACTTTCTAAATATCCACCTATGAGTGAAAATGTATGGTATCTCTCTTTCTTTCTATGACTTATTTCACTTAGCATAATACCCTCCAATTCCATCCACATTGATGCAAATGGCCAGATTTCATTCTTTCTCATTGCCAAGTAGTATTCCATTGTATATATAAACCACATCTTCTTTATCCATTCATCAGCTGATGGACATTTAGGCTCTTTCTATAATTTGGCTATTGTTGAAAGTGCTGCTATAAACATTGGGGCACATGTGCCCCTATTCATCATGACTCCTGTATCCCTTGGGTAAATTCCTAGCAGTGCTATTGCTGGGTCATAGTGTAGTTGTATTTTTAAGGTTTTGAGGAACGTCCACTCTGTTTTCCAGAGTGGCTGCACTGGTTTGCATTCCCACCAACAGTGCAATAGGGTTCCCATTTCTCCACATCCTCTCCAGCATCTATAGTCTCCTTATTTGTTCATTTTAGCCACTCTGGCCGGCATGAGGTGGTATCTCAGTGTGGTTTTGATTTGTATTTCCCTGATGATGAGTGACATTGAGCATCTTCTCATGTGTTTGTTGGCCATCTGGATGTCTTCTTTGGAAAAGTGTCTATTCATGTCTTCTGCCCATTGTTTCACTGGATTATTTGTTTTTAGGGTGTGGAGTTTGGTGAGTTCTTTATAGATTTTGGATACTAGCCTTTTATCCAATATGTCATTTACAAATATCTTTTCCTATTCTGTTGGTTGCCTTTTAGTTTTGATTGTTTTCCTTTGCAGTCCAGACGTTTTTATCCTGATGAGGTCCCAAGAATTCATTTTTACTTTTAATTCCCTTGCCTTTAGAGATGTGTCAAGTAAGAAATTGCTGTGCCTGAGGTTAAAGAGGTTGTTTCCTGCTTTCTCCTCTAGGGTTTTGATGGTTTCCTGTCTCACATTCAGGTCCTTCATCCATTTTGAGTTTATTTTTGTGACTGGTGTAAGAAAGTGGTCTAGTTTCATTCTTCTGCATGTTGCTGTCCAGTTCTCCCAGCACCATTTGTTAAAGAGACTGTCTTTTTTCCATTGGATACTGGAAATTTGGGATTTTAAAGCCATTCTGCCATACTCACTTTTATCAACTACACACTACACACTTTTTTTGTTACTCGTTGTTGTTGTTGTTGTTGTTTAGATTTGGCTACCTAAGCCTTTTGATGGAGAGTCCACAGTTCTCCAATGATTAATTTTAATTTGCATATTCTTTTTAGTCTTTTAATATATTTGTTGTCTCAACTTGCATTTGCTTGTGCAAAAAGTTACATCAGAGGACAAAGATAAATTCCTTATACAACTGGGTGGATTTTCATTAAAAATGTGCCATTTTTCCATGCTTTTTTTTTACAGTTGGATTTTTCAAAGTTATTATATAAATTCCACTTAGTTAACATAGAGTGTAATATTAGTTTCAAGTAAGCAATATAGTGATTCAGCACTTCCATACAACAGCTGGTGCCCATCACAAATTCATTCCTTAATCCTCATCACCTATTTAACCCATCCCCACCCATCATCCTTATGGTAACTATCCGTTTGTTCTCTATGGTTGAATGTTTTTTGGTTTGCCTCTGTCTCTCTCTTTTTTTCCCTTTGCCCATTTGTTTTGTTTCCTAAATTCCACATATGAATGAAATCATATGGTATTTGTCTTTGACTATTTTGTTTAGCATGTTTCTGGCTCCATCCATGTCATTCCAAATGGCAAGATTACATTGATTTTATTGCTGATTAATATCCCATTATATATATTATATAGTTATATATAATGCATAGTAATATAGTGATATTCCTTTATATATAGTTTATTTATATATATAATACATATTATTATGTACAGATATTTAAAAATAAAAATATAAACATATAAATGTATTTTAGTTTATTTTTATGTATGGTAAGAAAGTGGTGCAATTTCATTCATTTTCATGTTACTGTCCAGTTTTCCCCACATCATTTTTTGAATAGACTATTTTTTCCCATTGAATATTCTTTCCTGCTTTTTAAAAGGTTAACAGATCATATAATTGTGGGTTTATTTCTGGGTTGTCTATACTATATATACATATATGCATATATATATGCTGGCTCTTCCTCATCTAATCATCAGTTGATGGACACAGGCTGTTTTCATCATTAGGATATTGTAGATAAATCTCCTGTAACATCAGGGTGCACGTATTCCCTTTGATTTAGTGTGTTTTTTTTTTCTTTTTAAGTTTGTATTTAATTCCAGTTAGTTAACAAATAGTGTAATATTAGTTTCAGTAGTAGAATTTTGTAATTCATCACTTACATAAAACATCCAGTGCTCATAACAAGTGCCCTCCTCAATATCCATCACCTATTTAACTCATCTACCCACCCACCTCCCCTCCAGCAACACTCAGTTTGTTCTCTATAGTTAAGAATCTCTTTCATGGTCTGCCTGTCACTTTGTTTTTTCCATCATCTTCATCTGTTTTGTTTTGTTTCCTAAATTCCACATATGAGTGAAATCATATGGGATTTGTCTTTCTTAGCATAACACACTCAAGTTCCACCCATGTTGTTGCAAATGACAAGATTTCGTTCTTTTGATGGCTGAGTAATATTACATTGAATATATATACAACCTCTTCTCTATCCACTCATCAGTTGGACATTAAGGCTCTTGCTATAATTTGGCTATTATTGATAATACTGCTGTAAACATCAAGGTGCATCTATCTTTTTTGATACAGGGGAGGGACAGAGAAAGAGGTGAGAGAGAATTCCAAGTAGACAGAGCTGACAGTACAGAGTCCTGTGCAGGGCTTGAAATAATGAACCATGAAATCATGGCCTGAGTTGAAGTCAAGAGTCAGACACTTAACCAACTGAGCCAGCAAGGTGCCCTGCATGTGTCCTTTTGAATCAGTATTTTTATATACTTTGGATAAATACCTAGTAGTGAAATTGCTGGATCATATGGTAATTCTATTTTTAACTTATTGAGGAAGTTCCATAGTGTTTTCCAGAGTGGCTGAACCGGTTTCCATTCTCACCAACAGTGTAGAAGGGTTCACCTTTTTCCACATTTTCATCAACACTCGTTGTTTTTGTATTGTTGATTTTAGTCATTCTGACAGGTATGAAGTGATATATCACTGGAGTTTTGATTTGTATTTCCATGATGATGAGTGATGTTGAGCATCTTTCCATGTGTCTGTTGGCCATCTGGATGTCTTCTTTAGAAAAATGTCTATGCATGTCTTCTGCCCATTTTTAAATTGGATTATTTGTTTTTGTGTGTGTTCACTTCTATAAGTTCTTTATATATTTTGGGTACTAACCTTTTATAATATATGTTATTTATACATATCTTCTCCCATTTCATAGCTTTCCTTTAATTTTGTTGATTGTTTCTTTCAGTGTCCAGAAACATTTTATTTTTGATGTAGTTCCAATAATTTATTTTTGTTTTCCTTGCCTCAGGATACATATCTAAAAAGAAGTCCTTATGACTGATTTTATAGAACTTACTGCCTGTATTCTCTTCTAGGATTTTGATTGTGTCACATCTCTCATTTAAGTCTTTGATCCATTTGTAGTTTATTTTTGTGTATGGTGTAAGAAAGTGGTCCAGTTTCATTCCTTTGCATGTTGCTTTTCAGTTTTCCAAACACCATTTGTTTAAAAGACTGTCTTATTCACATTGAATATTCTTCCCTGCTTAGTTGAAGATTAATTGACCATAGAGTAGTAGGCTGGTTTCTGGGTTTTCTATTCTGTTCCATTGATCTGTTTCTATTTTTTTGGCAGTACCATAGTGTTTTGGTCACTACAGCTTTGTCATATAACTTGAAGTCTAGAATTGTGTTGTCTCCAGCTTTGTTTTTCTTTTCTCATTTTACTTTTGCTATTTGGGGTCTTTGTGGCTCCATAAAAATATTAGGAGTGTTTATTTTACCTCTGTGAAAAACACTGTTGGTATTTTGGTAGGGATTGTGTTAAATGTGTAGATTTCTTTGGGTAGCGTTGATATTTTCACAGTATTTCTTTTTCCAGTCCATGTGCATGGGATATCTTTTCATTTTTTGTGTGTCATCTTCAATTTCTTTAATCAGAGTTTTACACTTTTCAGAGTACAGGTTTTTTATATCCTTCTCTAGGTTTTTCCAGGGTACGTTGTTTTTGAAGGAATTATAAATGAGACTGATGCCTTAGTTTCTCTTTATTCTGCTTTATTATTGGTGTATCGAAATTCAATTATATTCAGGGGGTGTGGATTTGAAAGATTTCTTTATATATTTTGGGTACTAACTTTGTATTGGATATGTCATTTGCAAATACCTTCCACCATTCAACAGGTTGCCTTTTAGTTTTGTTGATTGTTTCCTTACTGTGCAGAAGCTTTTTATTTTGATGTACTTCCAATAGTTTGTTTTTGCTTTTGTTTCTCTTGTTTCATGAGATATATCTAGAAAGAAGGTGTTATGGCCAATATTAGAGTCCTTACTGTTTGTGCTCTACTCTAGGATCTTAATGGTTTCAGGTCTCACATTTAGGTCTTTAATCAAGTTTTAGTTTATTTTTGGTATGGTAAAAAATTGGTGCCATTTCATTCACTTCCATGTTACAGTCCGAGTTTCCCAACATAATTTTTTGAAGAGAGTGTATTTTTTCTCATTGGATATTCTTTCCTGATTTTTGAAAGATTAATTTATCATATACTTGTTGGTTTATTTCTGGGTTATCTATCCTGTTCCATTGATCTATGTGTCTATTTTAATGCCAGTGCCACACTGTTTTAATTTTACAGCATTATAATATAATTTCTAGCCTGGAACTGTGATACGTACTGCTTTGCTTTTCTTTTTGAAGATTGCTTTGACAATTCAGGGTCTTTTGTGTTTCCATATTGATTTTAGAATTCCTGTTCTAGTTCTCTGAAAAATGCCAATGGTATTTGATAGGAATTGTATTAAATGTCTAGCTTGCTTTGGAGTATATAGATTTTTAAACAATATCTGTCCTAACCCATGAGCATGGAATATCTTTCCATTTTTGTATGACATCCTCAATTTCTTTTATCAATGTTTTATAGATTTCAGAGTACAGGCCTTTCACCTCCTTGATTAGGTTTATTCCTAGGTATCTTATGGTTTTGGTGTAGTTGTAAATGGGATTGATTCCTTAATTTCTCCTTCTACTGCTTGATTATTGGTGTATAGAAATTCAAGAGATTTCTGCACATGGATTTCATTTCTTTGACTTCCTGAATTCATTTATCCCTTCTAGCAGTTTTTTGGTGGAGTCTTTCCAGTTTTCCATGCAGAGTATCATGTCATGTATAAATAGTGAAAGTTTTATCTCTTTATCAGTTTGGATGCCTTTTAATTATTTTTGTTGTCTGATTGCTTTTGCTAAGATTTCCAGTAATATGTTGAACAAAAGTGATGAGAATAGAAGTATTTGTCTTTTTCCTGACCTTAGGGAGAAAGCTCTTAGTTTTTCCCTATTGAGTATGATGTTTATTTTGAGTTTTGCATATATGAAAATTATGTTGAGGTATGTTCCCTCTAAACCCACTTTGTTGAGGGCTTTTATGAGAAATGGATGTTGTACTTTGTCAAATGCATTTTCTGCTTCTATTGAAATGATCATATGTTTTTTGTCTTTTTTCATATTGATGTGATGTATTATGTTTACTGAAGTGCAAATATTGCCACACTTGCATCCTGGGAATAAACCTTACTTGATTGTGGTGACTGATTATTTTAATTATTGTTGGGTTGGTTTGCTATTATTTTGTTTAGGATTTTTACATGTATATTCATGAGAGATATTGGCCTGTAGTTCTATATTTTTGTGGTGTCTTCATCTGGTTTTGGAATCATTGGTGATACTGGCCTCATGGCATGAATTTGGATTTTTTTCCTTTTTTTTCCATTTTTTATAATAATTCAAGAATAATAGGTATTAACTCTTCTTCAAATGTTTGGTAGAATTCGCCTACACATTTGTCTGGTCCTGGGCTTTTGTTTGTTGTGAGGGTTTTTATTATTGTTTATTTTTATTGTTATTGTTAATTGTTATTGTTTATTATTATTATTAGTAGTAGTATTACTGATATAGTTCCCTTGCTGGTAATCAGACTGCTACAATTTTATATTTTATTCTGCTTCAGTTTGTGTATGTTGTATGTTTCTAGGAATTTATCCATTTCTTCTAGTTTGCCTAATATGTTTGCAAGTAATTTTTCATAATACTCTAATTGTTTGTATTTCCATCTTTTTTTGGTATTTCTCCTCTTTAATTTGTGATTTTGTTTATTTAAGTTGTTTCTCTTTTTGTTTTTTGATGAGTTCAGCTAGAGGTTTATAAACTTTGTTTATGTTTCCATAGAAACAAGTTTCATTTCATTGTGCTATTTATTTGTTTCTATTTTGTTTATTTCTAATTTCTAGTATAGTCTTTCTTCTGCTGGTTTGGGGTTTTTGTTGTTGTTCTTCTTCTTTTTCTTGCTCCTTTCAGTGTAGGGGTAGGTTCTTTATTTGAGACTTTTGTTGCTTCTGGAGATAGGCCTTTATTGGTGTAAACTTCCCTCTTAGAATCACTTTTGCTGCATCCCAAAGCTTATGGGCCATCGTTCTCACTTATTTACAGGTAATATTGGATTTCTTCTTTGATTTTTTTTGGTTAACCTACTCATTATTTAGTAGCATGTTAGCATGTTATTTAACCTCCATATATTTGCTGTCCTTCCAGAACGTAGTTGACTTCTACGTTCATTACACTGTGACCAGAAATGATGCAAAGTATTCTTCAACTTTTTGCAGTATTTTAGACTTGTCTTGTGGCCTAATATGTGATCTATTTTGGAGACTGTTCTGTGTGCACCTAAAAGTAAAGTGTATTCTGATGCTTTAAGATGCAGTGCTCTAAATGTATGCCTTAAATCCACGTGGTCCAGTGTATCATTCAAAGCCATTGTTTCCTTATTGATGTTTTTATTGAATGATCTGTCCACAGATGTAAGTGGGGGTGCTATTGTCATTGTATTACCATTGATTAGCTATTTTATGTTTCTTCATAATTATTTTATGTATTAGGGTGCTCTCATATTAGGTACATAAATATTTTTCTATTACTGTTTTTTTTTCATTTATAATGATCATTTTGTTTTTATATAACATCATCTGCATATAACAGTCTATATTAAGTTGATGGTCATTTAAGTATGAACTCATTCTGTACTACTCTTTTCTCCACATTGTAGGCATACTGTGTCATATTTTACACCCTTCCTTTCTTTTAATCTCTGGACTGTTTTTTTAAAGGAATTCTTATTTTTACTGCTTTTGTGTTTCCTACTTTTCATACTCATACATGAGGTTTTTCCTTTCTTCCCAAAGAGTCCCCTTTAATATTTCCTGCATGGTTGGCATAGTGATCTTGAACTCCTTGAGTTTTTGTTTGTCTGAGAAACTCTCTATCTCTCCTTCTGTTCTGATAACTTTATTGGATAGAGTATTCTTGGATGTAGATTTTTTTTCCTTTCAGCAATTTGAATATGCCTTGCCATTGAATTCTGTCTAGAAAAAAAATCTGCTGAAAAATCTTTTGATAATCTTATGGAGTTTCTCTTCAATGTAACTGTTTTCTTTTCTTTTGCTGATTGTTTTTTTTCTTCATCACTACTTTTTGCCGATTTGATTACTATGTGTCTTGGTATGGATCCGTGGTTCCCTTTGTTTGCGGGACCTCTGTGCCCCCTGGATTTTCATATCACTTTCTTTCCCCAGATTAGAGAAGTTATCTATTATTTCTTCAAATAGATGTTCTTCCCTCTTTTCTGTCTTCCACTTCTGGTACCCATACAATGAAAATTTTATTACACTGGATATTCCCTGAGTTCCCTAAGTCTACTCTCATTTTGTAAAATTAAATTTTCTTTCATTTGTTCATCAAAGATTTTATTTAAATTCAAGTAAGTTAACATATAGTGTAGTATTGGTTTCAGTAGTATAATTTAGTGATTCATCACTTATATATAATACCCAGTGCTTGCTCATCCCAACAAGTGCCCTCCTTAATGCCCATAACCCATTTAGGCTATCCCCTGACCCACCTCCTTCAAGCTAATCTCAGTTTGTTCTCTATAGTTAAGAGTCTCCTGTGGTTTGCCTCTTTCTCTGTTTTTACCTTATTTTATTTTTCCTTCCTTTCCCCTATGTTCATCTGTTTTGTTTCTTAACTCCACATATTAGAAAAGTCATGGTATTTTTTTTCCCTCTAGCTGACTGATTTGGCCTAGCATAATGCACTCTAGTTCTATCCACATCCTTGAAAATGACAAGATTTCATTCCATTTGATGGCAGAATGATGTCAATTATATATATTTACACATACCACTTCTTTTTTAAATTTTTTAAATATATATTTATTTTTGAGAGAGACAGGGACAGAATGAGAGTGGGTCAGGGGCAGACAGAGAGGGAGACACAGAATCGGAAGCAAGCCTGCAGGCTTTGAGTTGTCAGCACAGAGCCTGGCTTGGGGCTCAAACTCACAAACTGTGAGATCATGACTTGAGCTGAAGTCAGTCGCTCAAACAACTGAGCCATCCAGGCTCCCCTACACATATCACTTTTTTATCCATTCATCATTTGATGGACATTTGGGCTCTTACCATAATTTGGCTATTGTTTTGTTTTGTTTTGTTTTGTTTTTTTGTGCTGCTCTAAACATTGGGGTGCATGTGCCACTTTGAATCACTAGTTTTGTATCCTTTGGTTAAATACCTCGTATTTGAAATTGTTGGGTCATAAAGTAATTCTATTTTTAACTTTTTGAAGAAGCTCCATAGTGTTTTCCAGAGTGGCTGCACCAGTGTGCATTCCCACCAACTGTGTAAAAGGATTCCTTTTCCCCGCATCCTCCCAATATCTGTTGTTTCCTGTGTTGTTAATTTTAGCCATTCTGACAGGTGTGAGGTGGTGTCTCAGTGTGGTTTTGATTTGTATTTCTCTGATGATGAATGATGTAGAGCATCTTTTCATGTGTCTGTTAACCCTCTGGATATCTTCTTTGGAAAAGTGTCTATTCATGTCTTCTGCCCATTTCTTCACTGGATTATTTTTTTTCAGGTGTTGAGTTTGGTAAGTTCTTTATATATTTTGGATACTAGCCCTTTATCCGATATATCATTAACAAATATCTTCTCCCATTCTGCCTATTACCTTTTAGATTTGCTGATTGTTTCATTTGCTATGCAGAGGTTTTCATATTGATGAGGTCCCAAAATTTCATTTTTGTTTTCATTTCCCTTGTCTCATCTATTTTGAATTTATTTTTGTGTATAGAGAAAAAAAAGTTGCCCAGTTTAATTCTTCTGCATGTTGTTGCCCAGCGTTCCCAGTCATTTGTTGAAGAAGCGGTCTTTTTTCCGTTGGATATTCTTTACTGCTTTGTTGAATATTATTTGCCAGACATTTTTGAGCCCATTTTTTGGTTTTCTATTTTGTTCCATTGTTCTATATGTCTGTTTTTGTTTCAACACCAAACTGTCTTGATGATTATAGCTTGGTAATACACCTTGAAGTCTGGAATTGTGATGCCTCCTGATTCGCTATCCCTTTCATCGTTACTTTGTTTGGGGTTTTTATGGTTCCATACAAATTGTAGAATTGCTTGTTCTAGCTCTTCAAAACGCTTGTGTTAGTTTTTAGGGATTGCATTGAATGTGTAGATTGCTTTGTGTAGTACTGACTTTTTAACAATATTTGTTCTTCCACTCCATGAGCATGGAATATTTTTCCATTTCTTTGTTGCTTCTTCCGTTTCTTTTATGTGTGTTCTATAAGTTTCAGAGTACAGATCTTTTACCTCTTTGGTTTGGGTTATTCCTAGGTATCTTATGATTTATGGTGCAATTGTAAATGGAATTGATTTCTTGATTTCTCTTTCTGCTGCTACATTTCTGGTATATAGAAATGTAACCAATTTCTGAACCCTGATTTTCTATCCTGCAACTTTGTTGAATTCATTTATCAGTTCTTGCAATTTTTAGGTGGAGCCTTTTGGGTTATCCATGTAGAGTATCATGCAATCTGCTCATAGTGAAAGTTTGACTTCTTCCTTGCCTAATTGGGTACATCTTATTTCTCTTTGTCCTCTGATTGCTGAGGCTAGGACTCACACTATTATGTTGGCCAACAGTGGGGAGAGTGAAAATCCTTGTCATATTCCTGACCTGAGAGGAAAAGCTTTCACTTTTTTTTTCCCATTTAGGATATTAGCTGTGGGTCTTTTGTATATGACCTTTATAATGTTGATATATGTTCCGACTATCCTTACTTCAATGTTTTTATCAAGAAAGTAGTTGTATTTTGCCAAATGCTTTTTCTGCATTTATTGAGAGAATCATACAGTTCTTGTCATTTCTTTTATTAATGTGCTGTATCATTTTGATCAGTTTGTGGATGCTGAACGACCCCTTCAGCCCAGGAATAAATTCTGCTTGATCATGGTGAATAATTCTTTTAATGTACTGTTGGATTAAAATTGCTAGTCTCTTATTGAGAATTTTTTTAACATTTTTTAAATTTATTTTTGAGACAGGGAGAGACAGAGCATGAACAGGGGAGGGTCAGAGAGAGGGAGACACAGAATCCGAAACAGGCTCCAGGCTCTGAGCCATCAGCACAGAGCCTGACGCGGGGCTCGAACTCGCGGACCGTGAGATCATGACCCGAGCCGAAGTCGGCCGCTTAACCGACTGAGCCACCCAGGCACCCCTTATTGAGAATTTTTTAAAATGTTTTTAATGTTTATTGTCGAGGGAGAGACACATATACAGAGCACAAGTGGGGGAGGGGCAGAGAGAGAAGGAGACAGAATCTGAAGCAGGATCCAGGCTCCAAGCTGTCAGCACAGAGCCCAAAACGGGCCTCAAACTCACGAACTGGGAGATCATGACCTGAGCCAAAGTCAGATGCTTAACTGACTGAGTCACTCAGGCATCCCTCTTGAGAATTTTTGCATCTAGGTTCATTAAGTATATTGGCCTGCAATCCTCTTTTTTAGTGGGATCTTTGCCTGGTTTTTGAATCAAGGTAATGTTGATTTCATAGGATAAGGTTGGAATTTTCCTTCCATTTTTATTTTTGGGAAGAGTTTCAGAAGAATAGGTATTAATTATTTTTTTAATGTTTGGTAGAATTCCCGTGGGAATCAATTTCTGCCTTTGACTCTTGTTTGTTGGGTGATTTTTGATTGCTGATTCAATTTCTTTGTGGCTTATGAGTTTATTCAATTTTTCTATTTCTTCCTGTTTCAGTTTTGGTAGTCTATATATTTCTAGGAATTTATCCATTTCTTCCAGATTGCCCAAGTTGTTGGCATATAACTGCTCACAATATTGTGTTATAACTGTTTGTATTTCTGTAGTCTTGGTTCTTTTTTATTAAAATTTTAAATGTTTATTTTTGAGAGAGAGAGAAAGAGAGAATACAAGTGTAGAGGGGCAGAGGAAAGGGAGACGCAGAATCCAAAGAAGGGTCCAGGCTCTGAGCTGTCAGCACAGAGCCCAACATGGGGCTTGAACCCACAAACTGTGAGATCATAGCCTGAGCTGAAGTCAGAACTGTTCTACTGTTAGTTTTCATTTCTATGTGGCTCATTTATTTTCTAATTTTCATTATTTCCCTTCTGCTGGTTTTGTTATTTATTTGCTTTTCTTTCTCAATATTGTTTAGGTGTAAGTTGTGTTATTTGATACTTTTTTCCCGTCTTGATAAACGCTTGAATTGCTGTATACTTCACTGTTATGATCTCTTTTGCTGCATCCCAATGGATTTGTTTTCATTTCCTTTGCTCCCATGCTCTTTTTATTTCATCCTTAGTTTCTTGGTTAACTCATTGATTTTTTAGTAGGATGAACTTTCACTTCCATGTATTTGTGGTCTTTCCAAATTTTTTCTTGTGCTTCACTTCAAGTTTCATAGTGTTGTGGTCTGAAAATATGTTTGGTGCATTCTTAATCTCTTTGTACTTGTTGAGGCCTGATTTGTGACCTGTATGTGATCTATTTTGGAGAATGTTCCATGTGCACTTGAAAAGAAAGTGTATTCTGCTAGTTTAGGGTGAAATGCTCTGAACATATCTGTTAGGTCCATCAGGTCCAGGGTGTCATTAAAGCTATTGTTTCTTTTTTGATATTCTGCTTAGATGATCTGCCCATTGCTGAAAATGGGGTGTTAAAGTCCCCTACTATTATTGTATTATTATCAATTAGTTTTGTTTAGTTTTTTTTTATTAAATGCTTTATGTATTTGGGTATCCCTAGGTTGAGGCACAAGTATTTATAATTGTTGGATAGACTCTTTTATTATGATGTAGTGCCCTTCATCATCTTTTATTACAGTATTTGTTTTCAAATCTAGTTAGTCTTTTGGGTGTTGTGTTTGGTAAGTTCTTTATAGACTTTGGATACTAACTCTTTATCTGATATGTCATTTACAAATATCTTCTCCCATTCATCAGTTGCTCTTTGTTTTGTTGGTTATTTCCTTTACTGTGCAGACGTTTTTTATCTTGATGAGATACCAATACTTCATTTTTGCTTTTATTTCCTTTGCCTCCAGAGACAGGTCAAGATGTTGCTACACCCAAGGTCAACACATCCAAGAAACAAATAATCCAGTGAAGAAATGGGCAGAAGAAGTGAATAGACACTTTTATTTTGTAACTTTTTAAATATAATTTGTTGTCAAACTGGTTTCCATACAATACCCAGTACTCATCCCAAAAAGTGCCCTCCTGAATGCCTATCACCCACTTTCCCCTCTCCCCCATCCCCTCACCAACCCTCAGTTTGTTCTCAGTATTTGAGAGTCTCTTATGGTTTGCTTCCTTCCCTCTCTGTAACTTTTGTTCTCCTTCCCTCCCCCATGGTCTTCTGTTAAGTTTCTCAAGATCCACATGTGAGTGAAAACATATGGTATCTGTCTTTCTCTGACTGGCTTATTTCACTTAGCACAATACCCTCCATTTCCATCCACGTTGCTGAAAATCAAAAGCAAAATTGAACTATTGGGACATCATCAGGATAAAAATCTTCTGCACTGCAAAGGAAACAATCAACAAAACCAAAAAGCAACCAATGGAATGGGAAAAGATATTTGCAAATGACATATCACATAAAGGGCTAGTATCCAAAATCTATAAAGAACTCACCAAACTCCACACCTGAACAACAAATAATCCTGTGAAGAATTCAGCAGAAGACATGAATAAACACTTTTCCAAAGAAGACATCCAGATGGCCAACAGACACATGAAAAGATGCTCAACGTCACTCATTATCAGGGAAATACAAATCAAAACCACACTGAGATACCCCCTACACCAGTCAGAGTAGCTAAAATGAACAAATCAAAAGACTATAGATGCTGGCAAGGATGTGGAGAATAGACACTTTTAAAGAAGACACCTAGATGGCTACCAGGCACATGAAAAGATGCTCAACATGTCTCATCATCAGGAAAATACAAATCAAAACCACAATTAGAAATCACCTTACACCGTCAGAACGGCTAAAATCAACAACTCAGGAAACAACAGATGTTGATGAAGATGCAGAGAAAATGAAACCCTTTTGCACTGTTGGTGTGAATGGACACTGGTGCAGCTACTCTGGAAAACAGTATGGGTGTTCCTTAAAAAGTTAAAAATAGAACTACCCTATGGCCCAGCAATTGCATTACCAAGTATTTATCCAAAGGGTTCAAATATGCTAATTTGAAAGGCATATGGACCCCAATGTTTATAGCAGTGCTATCAACAAGAGACAAATTATGAAAAGTACCCAAATGTCCATCAACTAATTAATGCATAAAGAAGATGTGGTACACATATGTATGTGTGTGTGCATATATATATATATGCATACACATACAATGGAATACTACTCCACAATGAAAAAGAATGAAAATCTTCCATTTGCCACAATATGGATGGAATTAGAGGTTATTATGCTAAGTGAAATAAGTCAGGCAGAGAAAGACAGATATGATATAATTTCACTCAAATGTGGAATTTGAGAAACTCAGCAGATAAATATAGGGGAAGGAAAGGAAACATAAGATAAAAACAGAGATGGAGGCAAACCATAAGAAACTATGAAATACAGGAACAAACTGAGGGCTGCTGGAGGGGAGGTAGGTGGGGGGATGGGTTAAATGGGTGATGGGCATTAAGGAGGGCATTTGTTGGGATGTGCACTGGGTGTTATATGTAAGTGATGAATCACTGGGTCTTACTACTGAACCCAAGACTACACTGTATGTTAATTAACTGGAATTTAAATTTTAAAAAAATCTAGTTTGATATAAGTATGCTTACTCTAGCTTTTGATGTCCATTAGCATGATAATTGGCCCTCTACCCCCCTCACTTTCAATCTGGAGTTCTCTTTGTTCCTAAAATGAGTGTCTTGTAAATAGCATATTGAAGAATCTGGTATTTTTCCCCATTCTGATACCCTATGCCTTTTGATGGGAGTTTTTAGTCCATTTACATTCATAATAATTATTAATAAATATTAATTTAGTGCCACTGTATTACGTGTAAAGTCTCTGTTCCTATAGATTGTCCCTTTTTAGTCTTTGTTTCCTTTGGTTTCTCTTTCCTGCTCAAAATGCCCACTTTAATAATTGCTGCACAGCTGTTTTAGTGTTCATCAAACTTTTTTAGTTTTTACTTGCATGTGAAACTATCCTTCTCTTCTGAAAGACAGCTTTTCTAGATAGTGTATTCTTGGCTGCATAGTTTTCTCATTTAGCACATTGATTATATTATGCTACTCTATTCATGCCTGGCAAATTTCTGTGGGCAGGTCTGTTACTAACCTGATTTTTCTACCCTTGTAGCTTAAGCACCTTTTGTATGTGGGTACATTCACGATATTCCCTTTATCTTTGTATTTTGCAAGTTTCACTATGATATGTCTTGATGTTGATCTGTTTTTGATTTTGAGGGGAGTTCTCTGTGCTTCTTATACTTGAATGCCTATTTCTTTCCCCATATTTGGGAAGCTCTCAGCTATAATTTGTTGAAATATAATTTCTGACACTTTTTCCCACTCTTATTCTTCTGGAACTCCTATGATATGGATATTATTGTGCTTTATTGAATCACTGTGTTCCCTAAATCTGTATTTGTAATCTAAAAATTTCTTTCTCTCTCATTTTCAGTTTCACTATTTCCCATAATTTTATCTGCTATATTACCTATTCATTCCTGTGCTTCTCCCATCCTCATTGTATTTACAGCAGCCAGTTTTGTATTTCAGTAACATTTTTTTTATTTTTTCCTTTTAGTTTTTAGGTCTGAGAACCAGTGAGGTTCTCTCTGGTGTCTTCTATGCTTTTTATTCAAGCCCAGCTACTTTTCTTATGACTATTGTTCTAAATTCTTGATTGGATATATTAGCTATATCTGTTTTGACCAAGTTCCTGACTGGTTTCTTTTCTTTCTTTGGGGAAAATTCTTCCATCTTGTCATTTTTTTCTATGTGTCTATCTTTTGTGTGTTACAAAAGCTTTTTATGTTTCCTGCTCCTGAGAGAAATGCTATATTAGGAAGTATTCATACACTGTCCTGGGTCTGACAATCAGGAACTGTTTCTGGTGGATGCTGTGTGCATTCTTCTCTATACCCCAGGATGTTCTGATATAGCTGCTGTTGTGATTTGGCTGTTCATTATCCCAGATCAGGCCTCTGCAGAGTTCCTCCTTGCTTGCAGTGAGGAGTGTTTGGACCTTTAACTAGGTGTGCTTTGATTTGTTTGTTAAAATAAACCTTATGTTCTTTAAAAAGCCCTGATCCAAAAAAGAGAAAAGGAAAAGGAGCAAAAAACCCAAACAAAAAGGCAAACAAAAACTATAAGCCTGATTCCAAAGAAAAAGTAAGAAAGAAAGAAAGAAAGAAAGAGAAAGAAAGAAAGAAAAAGAAAGAAAGAAAGAAAGAGGTCCAAAAAACGAGAAAAGGAAATTAAAAAAGCAAACATATGAACAAAAAACTGTAACCCTGATTTGAAAAAAAAAAAAGAAACACAAAGAGAGAGAAAAAAGAGCCTTGTCCTATTTCCACCAGAACTGAAGCTGACACTTTGGAGCATTCTATGATCATTAGACTTGGTGCATGCAAAGGGCCTATATGTCTGTTTCCTGGGTGATAGACCCGTTGTGCTGGCTCACAGTCAGACCTGCCCTAGTAAAGATGCACCTGTAGGGTGCAGATGGCCTCCAGGCTCCACTGGGGGCACTGTGTTTGCTCAAGTCTGACCATGCTGGTGGGCAGGGGGGTGGGAGAAGGCATCACCTTGCTCTCTCATCCCCAGGTAGTGTAGCTTGCCTTGCCACTGTTCAGGAAACTTTCACAAACAAGCAAACAATTTCCCTTCCTATGTTCCAGCATCCATCACATCCTTCCCCTCAACCCTTCTGTGCCTGGGCCACTGACACACCGGACACCACAGCTCTCCTGTTTTATCTCCAGAGCACCACTGGGATTCACAACTCCAAATCTTAAGGACCCAGCAAGGTGTGGACCCATTCCCCTCCTCCTGAGGAGAGCTTTGCAACACTGCACCTGGTGCCATTCTGTCTCAAAAAGGCAGTTGCATGGTGTCACAGGTGCCTGGAGTTTATGGTGAAGCATAGCGAAATGCTGTGACCAGTTTATCTACCCTCTGCCGGTGCCTCCATCTCCAGCTGTTGAACAGCTTCTCAAAGGTGCCAGCAGGATCTTTTGTCCTTGGAGAGGCAATAAACCCTTTTTCAAATGTACTCCATGAATTGAAATATTCTCTTCCAGAGGATAGGAAGATGGCCACGTAGGAGGACGCTGGGCTCACTGCGCGTCCTGATGCTGATTACTTAGATTCCACCTACACCTGCCTAACTAACCCAGAAAACCACCAGAAGACTAGCAGAACGGAGTCTCCGGAGCCAAGTGCAGACGAGAGGCCCACAGAAGAGAGTAGGAAGGGCGGAGAGGATGTGCACGCTGCACGGACTGGCGGGAGGGAGCCGGGGTGGAGGGGCAGCCTGCCAGCCAAGCAGAGCCCCCGAGTCTGGTTTGCAAAAGCAGAGGGGCCGGGACAGAGTGTGTTCTGACAGCAAGCGCGACTTAGCATCTGGGAGGTCATAAGTTAACAGCTCTGCTCGGAAAGCAGGAAGGCTGGAGGACAAAGGGAGGGAGAGTTGCTGACCTCCGGGAGGACAGAGTTCAGTTTGGCAGGGAACAAAGGCGCTCACCAGCGCCATCTCCCTCACCCATCCCCCATCCAAAATCCCAAAGGGAACCAGATCCTGCCAGGGAACTTGCTCCCACCGTGCAAACACCCAATGTTGTGCTTCTGCGGAGCCACCCCTCCAGCAGCGGGTCTGCCACAGGGCCCCTCCTGAAATGGATCACCTAAGGAGAAGTGAGCTAAGCCTGCTCCTCCCGCCCCCATGCACCTTGCCTACCCACCCCAGCTAATAAGCCAGATCCCCAGCACCACAAGCCTGGCAGTGTGCAAGTAGCCCAGACAGGCCACAACACCCCACAGTGAATCCCGACCCTAAGAGAGGGGAAGAGAAGGCACACACATCTGACTGTGGCCCCAGTGGTGGGCTGGGGGCAGACATCAGGTCTGACTGCGGCCCCGCCCACCAACTCCAGTTATACACCACAGCACAGGGGAAGTGCCCTGCAGGTCCTCACCACTCCAGGGACTATCCAAAATGACCAAACGGAAGAATTCCCCTCAGAAGAATCTCCAGGAAATAACAACAGCTAATGAACTGATCAAAAAGGATTTAAATAATATAACAGAAAGTGAATTTAGAATAATAGTCATAAAATTAATCACTGGGCTTGAAAACAGTATAGAGGACAGCAGAGAATCTCTTGCTACAGAGATCAAGGGACTAAGGAACAGTCAGGAGGAGCTGAAAAATGCTTTAAACGAAATGCAAAACAAAATGGAAACGACGACGGCTCGGATTGAGGAAGCAGAGGAGAGAATAGGTGAACTAGAAGATAAAATTATGGAAAAAGAGGAAGCTGAGAAAAAGAGAGATAAAAAATTCCAGGAGTATAAGGGGAAAATTAGAGAACTGAGTGATACATTAAAAAGAAATAATATACACATAATTTGTATCCCAGAGGAGGAAGAGAGAGGGAAAGGTGCTGAAGGGGTACTTGAAGAAATAATAGCTAAGAACTTCCCTGAACTGGGGAAGGAAAAAGGCATTGAAATCCAAGAGGCACAGAGGACTCCCTTCAGACGTAACTTGAATCGATCTTCTGCACGACATATCATAGTGGAACTGGCAAAATATAAGGATAAAGAGAAAATTCTGAAAGCAAGGGATAAACGTGCCCTCACATATAAAGGGAAATCTACAAGACTCGTGACTGATCTCTCTTTTGAAACTTGGCAGGCCAGAAAGGATTGGCATGAGACCTAAAATGTGCTGAACAGAAAAAATATGCAGCCAGAATCCTTTACCCAGCAAGCCTGTCATTTAGAATAGAAGGAGAGATAAAGGTCTTCCCAAACAAACAAAAACTGAAGGAATTTGTCACCACTAAACCAGCCCTACAAGAGATCCTAAGGGGGATCCTGTGAGACAAAGTACCAGAGACATCACTACAAGCATGAAACCTACAGACATCATGATGACTCTAAACCCGTATCTTTCTATAATAACACTGAATGTAAATGGATTAAATGCGCCAACCAAAAGACATAGGGTATCAGAATGGATTAAAAAAACAAGACCCATCTATTTGCTGTCTACAAGAGACTCATTTTAGATCTGAGGACACCTTTAGATTGAGAGTGAGAGGATGGAAAACTATTTATCATGCTACTGGAAGCCAAAAGAAAGCTGGAGTAGCCATACTTATATCAGACAAACTAGACTTTAAAATAAAGGCTGCGGGGGCGCCTGGGTGGCTCAGTCGGTTAAGCGGCCGACTTCAGCTCAGGTCACGATCTCGCGTTCTGTGAGTTCGAGCCCCGCGTCAGGCTCTGGGCTGACGGCTCAGAGCCTAGAGCCTGCTTCCGATTCTGTGTTTCCCTCTCTCTCTGCCCCTCCCCCGTTCATGCTCTGTCTCTCTCTGTCTCAAAAATAAATAAAACGTTAAAAAAAAATTTAAAAAAAAAAATAAAATAAAATAAAGGCTGCAACAAGAGATGAAGAAGGGCATTATATAATAATTACAGGGTCAATCCACCAGGAAGAGCTAACAATTATAAATGTCTATGAGCCGAATACCGGAGCCCCCAAATATATAAAACAATTACTCACAAACATAAGCAACCTTATTGATAAGAATGTTGTAATTGCCGGGGACTTTAACACTCCACTTACAGAAATGGATAGATCATCTAGACACACGGTCAATAAAGAAACAAGGGCCCTGAATGATACATTGGATCAGATGGACTTGACAGATATATTTAGAACTCTGCATCCCAAAGCAACAGAATATACTTTCTTCTCGAGTGCACATGGAACATTCTCCAAGATAGATCATATACTGGATCACAAAACAGCCCTTCATAAGTATACAAGAATTGAAATTATACCATGCATACTTTCAGACCACAATGCTATGAAGCTTGAAATCAACCACAGAAAAAAGTCTGGAAAACCTCCAAAAGGATGGAGGTTAAGAACACCCTACTAAAGAATGAGTGGGTCAACCAGGCAATTAGGGAAGAAATTAAAATATATATGGAAACAAACGAAAATGAATATATATCAATCCAAACGCTTTGGGATGCAGTGAAGGCAGTCCTCAGAGGAAAATACATCCCACTCCAGGCCTATCTCAAGAAATAAGAAAAATCCCAAATACAAAATCTAACAGCACACCTAAAGGAAATAGAAGCAGGACAGCAAAGGCAGCCTAAACCCAGCAGAAGAAGGGAAATCATAAAGATCAGAGCAGAAATAAACAATATAGAATCTAAAAAAACTGTAGAGCAGATCAACGAAACCAAGAGTTGGTTTTCTGAAAAAATAAACAAAATTGACAAACCTCTAGCCAGGCTTCTCAAAAAGAAAAGGGAGATGACCCAAATAGATAAAATCATGAATGAAAATGGAATGATTACAACCAATCCCTCGGAGATACAAACAATTATCAGGGAATACTATGAAAAATTATATGCCAACAAACTGGACAACCTGGAAGAAACGGACAAATTCATAAACACCCACACTCTTCCAAAACTCAATCAGGAGGAAATAGAAAGCTTGAACAGACCCATAACCAGTGAAGAAATTGAATCGGTTATCAAAAATCTCCCAACAAATAAGAGTCCAGGACCAGATGGCTTCCCAGGGGAGTTCTACCAAACGTTTAAAGCAGAGATAATACCTATCCTTCTCAAGCTATTCCAAGAAATAGAAAGGGAAGGAAAACTTCCAGATTCATTCTATGAAGCCAGTATTCCTTTGATTCCTAAACCAGACAGAGACCCAGTAAAAAAAGAGAACTACAGGCCAATATCCCTGATGAATATGGATGCAAAAATTCTCAATAAGATACTAGCAAATTGAATTCAACAGCATATAAAAAGAATTATTCACCATGATCAAGTGGGATTCATTCCTGGGTTGCAGGGCTGGTTCAACATTCACAAATCAATCAACGTGATACATCACATTAATAAAGAAAAGAGAAGAACCATATGATCCTGTCAATCGATGCAGAAACGGCCTTTGACAAAATTCATCACCCTTTCTTAATAAAAACCCTTGAGAAAGTCGGGATAGAAGAACATACTTAAAGATCATAAAAGCCATTTATGGAAAGCCCACAGCTAACATCATCCTCAATGGGGAAAAACTGAGAGCTTTTTCCCTGAGATCAAGAACACGACAGGGATGCCCACTCTCACCGCTGTTGTTGAACATAGTGTTGGAACTGCTAGCATCAGCAATCAGACAACAAAAGGAAATCAAAGGCATCCAAATTGGCAAAGATGAAGTCAAGCTTTCTCTTTTTGCAGATGACATGGTATTATACATGGAAAATCCGATAGACTCCACCAAAGGTCTGCTAGAACTGATACATGAATTCAGCAAAGTCACAGGATACAAAAGCAATGTACAGAAATCTGTTGCATTCTTATACACTAACAATGAAGCAACAGAAAGACAAATAAAGAAACTGATCCCATTCACAATTGCACCAAGAAGCATAAAATACCTAGGAATAAATCTAACCAAAGATGTAAAAGATCTGTATGCTGAAAACTAGAGAAAGCTTATGAAGGAAATTGAAGAAAAAATAAAGAAATGGAAAGACATTCCCTGCTCATGGATTGGAAGAATAAATATTGTCAAAATGTCAATACTACCCAAAGCTATCTACACATTCAATGCAATCCCAATCAAAATTGCACCAGCATTCTTCTCGAAACTAGAACAAGCAATTCTAAAATTCATATGGAACCACCAAAGGCCCCGAATAGCCAAAGTAATTTTGAAGAAGACCAAAGCAGGAGGCATCACAATCCCAGAATTTAGCCTCTACTACAAAGCTGTCATCATCAAGACAGCATGGTATTGGCACAAAAACAGACGCATAGACCAATGGAATAGAATAGAAACCCCAGAACTAGACCCACAAAAGTATGGCCAACTAATCTTTGACAAAGCAGGAAAGAACATCCAATGAAAAAAAGACAGTCTCTTTAACAAATGGTGCTGGGAGAACTGGACAGCAACATGCAGAAGAATGAAACTAGACCACTTTCTCACACCATTCACAAAAAGAAACTCAAGATGGATAAAGGACCTGAATGTGAGACAGGAAACCATCAAAACCCTAGAGGAGAAAGCAGGAAAAGACCTCTCTGACCTCAGCCGTAGCAATCTCTTACTCGACACATCCCCAAAGGCAAGGGAATTAAAAGCAAAAATGAATTACTGGGACCTTATGAAGATAAAAAGCTTCTGCACAGCAAAGGAAACAACCAACAAAACTAAAAGGCAACCAACGGAATGGGAAAAGATATTTGCAAATGACATATCGGACAAAGGGCTAGTATCCAAAATCTATAAAGAGCTCCCGAAACTCCACACCCGAAAAGCAAATAACGCTGTGAAAAAATGGGCAGAAAACATGAATAGACACTTCTCTAAAGAAGACATCCAGAAGCCAACAGGCACATGAAAAGATGCTCAACGTCGCTCCTTATCAGGGAAATACAAATCAAAACCACACTCAGATATGACCTCACGCCAGTCAGAGTGGCCAAAATGAAGAAATCAGGAGACTATAGATGCTGGAGAGGATGTGGAGAAACGGGAACCCTCTTGCACTGTTGGTGGGAATGCAAATTGGTGCAGCCGCTCTGGAAAACAGTGTGGAGGTTCCTCAGAAAATTAAAAATAGACCTACCCTATGACCCAGCAATAGCACTGCTAGGAATTTACCCAAGGGATACAGGAGTACTGATGCATAGGGGCACTTGTTCCCCGATGTTTATAGCAGCACTCTCAACAATAGCCAAATTATGGAAAGAGCCTAAATGTCCATCAACTGATGAATGGATAAAGAAATTGTGGTTTATATACACAATGGAGTACTACATGGCAATGAGAAAAAACGAAATATGGCCCTTTGTAGCAACGTGGATGGAACTGGAGAGTGTGATGCTAAGTGAAATAAGCCATACAGAGAAAGACAGATACTATATGTTTTCACTCTTATGTGGATCCTGAGAAACTGAACAGAAACCCATGGAGGAGGGGAAGGAAAAAAAAAAAGAGGTTAGAGTGGGAGAGAGCCAAAGCATAAGAGACTCTTAAAAACTGAGAACAAACTGAGGGTTGATGGGGGTTGGGAGGGAGGGAAGGGTGGTTGATGGGTATTGAGGATGGCACCTTTTGGGATGAGCACTGGGTGTTGTATGGAAAGCAATTTGACAATAAATTTCATATATTGAAAAAAAAAAAGAAATATTCTCTTGCAGAGCAACCCAGGGATTCCCCACACCAGGATGTTGGCTTTCCACTCCTGGGCCTCTATGCTCCTCACAAGGAGCACTGCCAGCTGCCTGGATAGAATCCAGTGAATGGCACAGATTTCCCAAAAACAGAATTTGAACTCCACTGTTGCAAAAACTTGGAATAGTGAGTTCCTCACGATTCTCCAGTCAATGGTTTTGGTGGAAGTGCTTTTCTTGCATGAACCTGATGCTACTCTCTCTTCCTTTTTCTCCTTTCCATGAAAAGGGCTCCCTCCCCTCTGTGGCACCATGGCTTTGCTCTCCAATTTTGTCTTTGCACTTTGCACCTGTCCCGTTCTCTCCCTAAAATTATGCGGATTGTTCTCTTAATCCTCAGATCAGTTTCCTAGGTATTCAAAATGATTTGATGTTGATCTAGCTGTGTTCAAGGGCTGAGAGTATCCCAGGGTCCCCCTACTCTTCCACCATCTTAACCCTTCCCTCTTTCATTTTTTCAGCTTAATTGCTTTCCATTAATGTCTTCCAGTTCATAAATTCATTCTTGTGCTTCTTCCCGCCCGCTATTTATTCCATTATGTGTATTCTTCATTTAATTTATTGTGTTCTTTATCTCTGATTGATTCTTTTTGTTTTGTTTTGTTTTCTGTCTTTCTTAAGGATCTCCTTGATGTCCTCCAGTCTTTTCTCAGGTCCAATGACTATCTTTATGATACTTATTTTAAATTCTCTATAAGGCATGTTTTTCATATTTGTTTCACTTAGATCTCTTGCTATGATTTTGTCCTGTCTTTTCATTTGTGACATAGTCTTCTGTCTCTTCCTTTTGCCTAACTTGCTGTCTCTTTCTCTGTTAGAAAGGTCAACTATGCCTTTTGCTCTTGAAAGTGATGGGTAAGTTGTACACTTTTAACTAGGGCATGGTTGTCCTCCTATACAGTGGATGCACAGCCATTGCAAACCTGGGCTGGCTGGGGCTAATCCACAAAGCACACATGAGCAGCAGGTGCAATTTTAACAAGGTGTTTGTGTTCTCTACAGGAGGTCAGGAGAGGTACTATTTGCAACCTTTGTGCAGGTCTTTTGTTGGAGGGGTGGATCTTCTGCGCAGAGACTGAGACAGGTTTCACTTGGGGGGCAGGGTGTGGTGTTTACAAGTCAGATAGTGAATGAAGGTGCAGCACTGATTCCCACAAGTGGCCGTGTGTTTATGATGTGAGGCATATGGGAAATGATAACTGCCAGCTCCTATGTTGCTGGAAAAGCCCCTCACAGAGTTTCGTAACTAACTCTCTCCCATAAGTCCTAGACACCTTTCAAACTAATGCTCTCAAGCTGTACCTCCATGGGTTGTTTGCTCTGCTGTCTCTTTAAGGACAGAGGCTCAGCTTTTTATTGCCCTCCTGGCTCTCTCAGAGCCAAGTACACTGATTTTTAAAGTTCTATGCTTTAAGTCCTGCTGGTTGTAAGCACTCAGGAAATTTGGTCCCTCTGGTTTTCAAAGCCAAATGTTATGGGGGTGTCTCTTCCCTTTGTAGGCTTCCCATCATTCCAGTCTTTTTATTGTCCTTCACTGTGCCCTTATATCCCTCCCTCCAGTGGTCAGAGCCACAGAGTTTAGGTTCCCACCAAGTTCTCAACTTTCCTACCCTATTCGATGTGTCTTCTTCTTTACATTTACTTGTTGAGCTTGTTCAGAGAGTCTTTGGGTCCTTTTCTGCATTGTTTGCTCTGGTGCAAGTGTTATCTGGTTGCACTCCTGGGATAAAGTGAATTTAGGGCCCCTCTACTCTGCCATCTTCCCAGGAAGTTTTCCTTTAACTTTTATATGATAGTTGAATGGTTCACACAGTATCCTAACATAGAGTTACAGTTTTCTAGTTCTGAGTATTTTTAATCTTTACCAGTGTGTTATGTGCTTTAATGTTTTCATGTTGCTCATTAGTGTAATTTCATTTCAGTTTAAAGAACTCCTTTCAGCATTTCTTGCAAGGACTAGTTGTGGTGAAATCCCTCAACATTTCTTGAGGTGTAAGGCTTTTGTATCTCCATATAAGATGGATAACTTTGCCAGATAAGGTATTTTTTACTGTAAATTTCTATCTTTCCACAGTTTGGAGGTATCATTCCACTCTCTTCAGCCTTGTAGAGTTTCTGCAGAGAAACCCACTGATAACCTCATGGAGGTCCCTTTGTGGGTTATTCTTTGTTTAACTAGCTGCTTTTAAAATTATTTCTTATTTTCAATTTTGATAGTTTCCTTATAATGTATTTTGGAGAAGTTTTCTTTGCATTGAGATAATAGGGTGTTCTATTGGCTACATGGACTTGTATGTCCAAGTCCATGCCCAGGATTGGAAAGTTCTTACTTAATACCTCTTTAAATAAACTTTTTTCCTCCTTCCCCTTCTTTTGTCTTGCTGGACCCAAATAATTTAAATATTTGCCTTTCTGTTGGATTGTGTTAGTGCTTGTAGCCTTTCTTTACTCTTTATATTTTAGTTCCTTCTCATAACTGTATCATTTCTATATTCCTGTCCTCCAAGTCATTTATTCCTTCTTCCACCCAATCTTTCCTGTTGCAGATAGTCTATATTGCATTTTTATCTCATTAATTTTATTCTTTATCTCCAGAATTTCTGTATTTTAACATTCTAAATATATTTGATTAATTGCTTCTTCTGTTTATTAATTGTATTCCTGATTTCATTGAATTCTTTATGAGTTTTTGTAGCTCATTGAATTTCTTTACAATAGCTATTTTAAATTTATCAATTAGATCATAATATCCTATGCCTTTGATTTTGGTTGCTGGAGAATTATTCTCTTTTTGTGGTACCATATTTTCTTGACTGTTTGTATCTTTTTTGTAGCTAGCACTTCTGCTTTCACGTTTGAAGTAGCAGATATCACTTTAATTAAACTTTTTCTTCTTTTGTTCTTATAGTTCACCAGGCTGGTTAATGGAAACATTTATTTTTTATTCCAAAATGTTGTTCTATAGCTTAAGTTTGTCCACTAATTGTGGCCTATTTCCTGAGCACATTCTTTATCTACTGGATCTTGGTCTTATGGACACACTACAGAATATGCACAAGGAATCAACAAGAGTTGGGGGAGATGTGTATTTAGAACATAGTGTGTTTGAGACATGCACAGTACGGAAATTCTCAAGGGTGGCACTCCCAGAAGAATGTGGGTGGGCTTTCTGCTGAGCACAATAACTTCAAGGCCTTTTGAATTTTTATCTGCTTTTCTCAATATCCTTCTTTTCCAGTGGCAAATCTCCCACCTTAGTTCTCCTGGTGCTGGTGAAGAAAATTTGTGTTCTCCACTTGCCTCCCACTCAGCTGGGATAACTGAGCCCTCTCTCATTGCCTTTGTCTCTCCCTACAAGATAGGTGTCTCTGACAGAAAAATGAGTCCCAATTAAGTGGAGTTAACAACAGAAAAATTGTCTTACCACCTTCACTGCAACGGAACTTGTATTTTTTTCTTTTTCCTCCAATGATGTGATGGATTGTCCCTTCAGGAGAGATGGACTTCTGCAGGGTCTTTTTTGTGGGTGGGTGACTGTCCAATTAACATTCACCTAATTCTGTCTCCTCTGGTTCCATAGTTCATATGGCAGTTTGTCTATCTCCTACTGACACATTTGTGGGCAAGATTCTTCTTGGGTCCTTTGGAACAAGGTGCAAAATCTGGAAACCCCTACAAAGATATTCTTATTCATGTATGGATGTCTGATTCCTTGATTAAAAAGGGCATGTAAATGAGGAATGTCTTCATTCCCCATTCTCACTATTTTATGTTTATTTATTCTTGTCTGTTGTAATTGCTTCCTACATGACACTCTATCTTCTACTAGCTTTCTTCTCAAAGACACCTTACACAATCGCATTAATCACTCTAAAGAAGAGCTACAGCTTATATTTTCCCTTTCCTAAAGCCTTAAACTACTCTATAAGACAATTTAATAGTATTTAGCGCAGTGCTTGAAAATCTCTCTGATAATTATCCATCCTAGCTTTCCTGCTTCTTCCACTATTTTATTTCCAATATATGTTATATTCCCAAGCTAACTAAATGATTGTTTCTCAAACATGTATTTTCCTATTATTGTGCTTTGTTGATTATTCTTTCTACCTAGGTTGTCCTTTTCCTATTTTCAATGGCATCAGGCTTTCCTGTCTTTCAATATTCAGTCAAATGTCACCCTTCTCTTAATCTGCTGACAGAGTTAATCACTTCTCTACATTTCGATTTCATTTTGTTCATACCTCTCAACATTTTCACATTTATTATATATTTATTTGTAAGTTTTAAAATCCCTGTCATGCTGAAACATTTTTGAGAATATAAATTATGTAGTATGTATATATTTTTATTCCTCACAGTTTTAGTCATTTTATAAATTACTTATTTTTCGTGCTTATTTACTTGACTGAATGAATGTAAGAAAATGCATGCATCTTACTGAGGCATAAATCCTCAGGGAATTCACTGCAGGAGTTCCTGCATTTATTCATTTGATAAATATTTATTAAGTACCTTCTATGTTTCAGATACTGTATTGTGCTATGAAAATTCATCAGTGAACCAGACAAAAATCCCTGTTCTTAAGGAAAGAAGGGATTGTTATATATTCTAGGTGTTACTGCTTAACTTCCATGGACATTTTGTAATTATTTATTTGGAAGGTTGAAGCTTTAAAGGACAACCCCCAGGGTTTTAAAAGGAACTCCAGTATTATGTTCCTATCATTTGACATGCTCAGTTGCACATTGGCCTCATCCCTGAACTGGGTGTACCTTGCTAATCTCTGATTCTTGGTTTTGCTCCTGCTTAGACTTCATTTCTCTTACTGTGTTGACTAGGCATTTGATACTGACCTGCTCCTGAATCCACTGAATCCACTTTTTCTTCAGACTAGTAATTGGCATATTTCCCAGGCACTTCCAAGCATTCACAACCACCCTCACAGTTCCTGTGTGCTGATGGCTTGATGTAACCTTGTCCTGCTACATGACCCCACATAGGACAGATGTTTACCAATTGGCCATTCAGTGTAGATATGTATTTCTAATATGCTTTGTGCTAGTGGTAGACAAGCATATAGACAACCAAGTCTCTACTGAGGACCTAGTGAATGTTCAGCATGGCTAAGCAATATGAGGAGAAATAATGTAGTAACCACCTTCCCTTACATGCACTTCTAAAAGTTTATACTCTAGTTGAAGTAGTAATACACAATTCATACAAAGGAAATGGGTGAATGCATTATGCCTGTTTTCTTCACTTACATTATTTAAACATGTATTACTATTTCTCTAAGTTACATAGGCCTTATTTTAAAAAAATTATATCTGTATCTGTATCTATATCTATCTATATACATATGTATATAAAGAGACATATATATAGATAAATATATAGATAATTGGTAGATAGATAGATAACTTCTACAGAATACATTTAGAGAAATACTTGGCTCCAAATCCTAGCAAACCTTTTGTTACCCAGTATGTTGGAAGATAAGGAGAGGAGAGAAAGGGAAAGTTCAGTTAACAATGACAAATTAAATAATATTAACTCAAGATTTCTTATTCCTCTGCTTCTTATTATTTCTTAGATCTACTGTGTAGGGACTCTTGTTCTGTAGCCTATAGCCAAAATGTAATAGTTGTATGAGATTACATCAGAAATTTTGTGATAGGTATATTTAACTGATATGAATTCAACTCTACATTTTTACCTTTATTTGATTAAAATCCTATTAAATTATACTTTATATAGATGATCCGCATTATGTACTGTAAGTGTTACACATTACTTTATAAATTATATGTTTTCACATACATGTTACTCTCCAGGATTGCATATCAAAATAAGATTTACTGTAGTGTTTGTATTGTCAATGTAAAAGAAATATAAATAAATTTCAAAAGGAATTTTGACTAATTATTATTTTAAACTTAAGGAATGCTTTTATAACATTAACCCATGCATAAGATGATACTCTGAGTAAGTAGGACTGAGAGAGATTAGGAAGCTGAATAAGGCAAGTCATGTTGTAGAAACAAAAGTGAGGAAAGTATATGTACAACCATTTTATCTTTTTAAAAATAAAAATCTTTCCTAAATCAAAAAGTGTTCAAATATTCATGTAGGCTCCATGAAAAACGACTGCAGAAATGTGTTTCTTAAAATAAATCATTTGGTGTTTATAGCAAAGATACTGAAATTCTGAAAGTAAAAAATAAACTACTCTTCAGTATATGCAGAAGCTTATAAATAATTTATAAGCTACTCTGTAAAAAAAAAAAAGTGACCAAATTCACATTTAGGTTCCTGTACATAAACTAATGTTATCAACCAAAACTTTTTACATAGGGTATTACACTGTTTTGGCACTGATTCTATTTAGTTCTGACATTAGCCTGAGTTAGTAGAAAAGATTTTTACTGGGGGCTGCAAGAAATAATTTTCCAAGATTTCTGGTTGGTAAACTTCTGGGTGACACAACATTTAATTATATTCTTTATCTGACATCAACTTCCAACACAAAATATTTCTGTGTCTTTCTTCCACAAGAAGTATTGACTTTAAAATGAAGGCATGATATTTCAATTATAGCAAATACTGCATTAACAAGAAGACTCTCTAATTGTTTTTGCATTTCTTCATTACTCATTTGTATATTTATGTTTATTTGATCAATGTAGATCGTCAACCTGGATCATTTGGGGGAGGGGGGGAAGCATGTAAACAAGCAAACCAAATAATCCTGTCAGGGACTTCATTCATTATTCATGGTGCGATATATGGAGTTCACTTATATAGGAAGATCATTTGAAATGACAGCTAAATATCTGTGGACATATTTTCACAAGACTTTCCCTATTATTAGTTTATAGTACACACTGGAGAAAATGAAACTATTCATTGTTGAATGTAAAAAACTAAGATAAAATTTACAATCACTTTTTTTTCTACTGAGAGTTTTTGCTTTGTGGTTACCATAGTCAAATTTTAGCTAATTTTAGCCTATACAAAAACTCTACTTTTTTACTCTTCCTTCCCAAATTTTATGTTTTTGATGTCACAATTTACCTGTTTTTTTTATTGTGTATCCTTTAACAAATTATTATAGATATAATTATTTGTAATGGTTTGATCCTTTTACCTTTGTGCTAGAGCAAAATGATTAACACAGCACCATATTACAGTATTTGAATATTATGAACTTGAATTTATAATTAAATCTTTTTCTACTTCTTTCTCTCTGCCTTCTCCTTCTGGAACTCAAATAATGCATAGATTGTTTTGTTAATGGTATCCATAGTTAGCATAATTTTCTTCACTCTTCCTCCTTTTTTCTTTATTCTCCTGTGACTGGATAATTTCATATGATCTGTCTCCTACTTCGCAGATTATTTCTTCTGATTAATTAAGTCTGCTAGTAAGTCTTCTCTCTTTTGCTTTTTTTTTTTCTCCATTCCTTGTATTCTTTAGTTCCTGAATTTCTGTTTGGCTGTTTTTTTATGACTTATAGCCCTCTGTTAACTTTCTCTTTTTGTTTGTTTATTGCTCTCCCGATTTCATTGCATTGTTTTTCTGTGTTCTTGTAACTCACTAAGCTTTCTTAAAACAATTGTTTTTAATTTTTTATTGGACAAATTGCAAATCTCTCTTTCTGGGAAATTACTGTCTTCTCTTTGTGATACAATGTTTCTTTAATTTTTCATGTATCTTAAAGTTTTACATTGCTGTCTTTGCATTTGAAAAAGAGGAGTCACGTCCTCCATTCTCTACTGGTTTACTTCTAGAGAATAATACCTTCCATCAGCTCTATTAGGGACTCTGAGGATTTCTCAAATTGTTTCTATGGATATACCTGTTTTGTATTTCTTGTTCTCTTGGGAGGTATAGTGTTATAATTTTAATTCTGCAATTATATGCAATTATATTCTTCATCATGATGATTCTGCAAAGGGAGGCCAAGAGTTGAGACCCTCCCCTTTGCTTTCCTTAATGCAGTGATGAATGTTCAATTTTGTGTGCTTTGTCACAAAGCTGTAGGTACTGGCTTTCTGTGCACCCTAAGGCCAATTCCCTGTGTGCACCTTCCAACATTTTTGCCACCCTCACAGGTGCACACAGGAAGCTGGCAACATGGTGGGAGTGCATGGAGCATTGGGGTGCCCGTGGGCCAGTTGGGGGAATTTTCAGAGAAAGCATCCTCAGTAGCTAATGGCGGGTTTTCTGGTGTTACCCCCTTCATAATTTGTAGGATCTGAATCCCTTTGCTGCCTTCTGAGAACCCTGGTAACTGTTCTCCCAGCTGTTCCCTGTCCCTTAGTCGGACAGCAGCACCTCAGTGTCCTGGATGGAACAAGAAAGAAGTGGATCCCTTTGGAGTGCCCCACAGAACTGGGGAAGCCAGATGCTCACTCATATGCTCTCACTTTCTCCTGTGGGAGAAACTAAGACTAAGAAGGACTGTCTTGGCACTGAATTGTGTTTCCTTAGTGGGAGGGACAATGTTCTCTTATAATCTTGAATGCACCCAATCTCAGATTTTTTTTTTCTTTTTGCTCCTGTGTTGTGCTGGAACTTCTCCTCTTGACACCATTTTCCATATTAGTATTCTGGGCAAAAAGAAGATTGCAATGTATATAACCATAAAACAGGGAAAATACTTTTATCAATTACATTGCCATTAACTCCCAATGGATTCTGTCTAGCTCATTTTCTTCCATCTGTAGGCCATTCTCTCCCTCTATGACCCAGACAGCATCAGATATGTGCTCCAACAGCAATAAGAGGAATGGTTTAACTGAAGCTTGAAGTTTCCCTGCTTATAGTGTTAGTTTTCCTTTCTGCACAACATGTGGGGCTTCTTCATGTATTTTTATTTATGTAATGTGAGTATATTTCACCCCAGTCCAATCTTCCAGAGGATAATACAGGACTGGATCAAGGTAAGAAGCTGATCTACCTACATGTGTTTTTCTTCTTTGCAAAGAACCAACATTTTTGGATATGGGATTAGTCTATAAGGAGAGTTTATAAAGTTTTCTGAGTGATGGAATTTGATATAGACAGAGAAGTATCTGTGTAATACCAGGAAGTCAGCTAAGTTACTTTTATGCCTCTTCACATCTTTATTTTGATCAACCTCTATTCTCCACCCCATCACCCAGTGTTTTTTCTGTGTTCTCCACCTTCCCTGGACAACTTAAATCTTGGATTAAATTTCATGGTAAGAACTTCTTAATTTGTCGTTAATTCCAAACTTAAATTCAGAAATTTATCTAGCATGCTTCCGGTATCTTATTTAGTTTCAGTATGCTAAAATTATATCATATTGAGGTGAAAAGTTAGCCAATTCATACCATTTTTTAAATTTTTTAAAATATTTGTTCATTTCTGAGAGACAGAGAGAGACAGAGCATGAGTGGGGAAGGGGCAGAGAGAGGGAGACACAGAATCTGAAACAGGCTCCAGGCTCTGAGCTATCAGCACAGACCCCGGCGCGGGGCTCAAACTCACAGACTGTAGATCATGACCTGAGCTGAAGTCAGACGCTCAACTGACTGAGCCACCCAGGTGCCCCCATAACATTTTTTTTTTTTTATTTCATGGACCAGTGAAACAAAACAACAGCATGAAGAAATCAAGACCAACACATGTTTGCGGACTTTTTATTTCAACAAAAAATATTTAAAAAACACATGCGTGCTTATGTGTGCACACACTCACACACATGCACTTGCAGTATACCATGTATATGTAACAGTTAATGTTTATCATGCCATTAACCTGTGCAAGGTATTTCACATGGTAGTAACTCAGGTTATCATCACAATATTGTAATGCAAATGGTGCCATTATTAACCATACTGAAGAGTTGTGAAAAGTAACTTTTATAAAAGTTTAATCAGTTGGATGAAGTTGCAGAATTAAAAATGAATTAGGTGCCCTTCAGTCAAGATGACTTGAAGCCAGGACTCCACTTTTTAACCATTATGTCAAATTGCTTTTGGCAGACGAGATAAAATATACTATTTTTCATGTAGACCATTATTTAATAAGAGAAATATCCTTTAAAACAAGAATGGTCAGGTAAATAACTTAGAAAAATTCAAAAATTTTAAACTACACTAATCCTAATTCAACATAAAAATTCTGGATTGAACTAAGTCTTGCCTTATGAAAACAACTGATTGATTTTACTACTGACACTTAAAATATTTATTATAGATAAGCACTTAGCAATCACTGTGTTAACTTATTTTTGTGGCTTTTAATAAGAACCTCCTGAAAAAAAATTCTTAGTTGTTAGCAAATCCAATAGTGTAATAGCAATCTAGCAGATTTCCTTAAAGTATACTTAAATAGTCAACTACCTACTTAACTTTTGAATATAGTGGTGAGGAAACATAGGCCTTTGAATCAAGGAGTTTGGTTCTAATTCCAGTTCTACTACCAGACTGCCTTCTCATATCATATGCCATTTTAATAAATGAGTGAGATAATAACAGTGAAGTACTTAATAAAGGCCTGGAACATAAAAGCAAACTATTTTAAATATAGCCGGTAAGTTCAAGTCAATTAAGTTCTGTGGATTTCAGTTTTCTTAAAGGTATAGATTCCATGATTTTGAAAGAGCTTAGGACTTTTGTTCTCACAAGTGTCTCTCACAAACATTAAATGCCTATTTTTAAGTTTTATTTTAAATTTCAGTTAACATAAAATGTAATTTAATTCAGGAGTAAAATTTAGTGATTCAACACTTCCATGAAACATCCAGTGCTCATCACAAGTGCACTCCTTAATTGCCATTCCTTATTTAGCCCTTCCCACCACCCACCTCCCTTCTGCTAATCATCAGTTTGTTCTCCATAGTTAAAAGTCTGTCTTTTGGTTTTCCTCTCTCTCTTTTTTTCCCCTATGAACATTTGTTTTGTTTTGTAAATACCACATATGAGTAAAATCGTATATTTATCTCTCTGACTCATGTCACTTATCATAATACACTCTAGCTTCATCCATGTCATTGTAAATGGCAACATTTCATTTTATTCTTTTCATGACATATGTATATATATATATATACATTTGTATATATATATATAATATATATATATATATATACACACACACACACACACATCAATAGGTGCACACCATTTGGGCTCTTTCCGTAATTTGGCTATTGTTGATAATGCTGCCATAAAAATCAGGGTGCATGTATCCCTTGGAATTAAGATTATTGTATTCTTTGGTAAATACCTAGTAGTGCAATTACAGAGTTGTAGGGTAGTTCTATTCTTTTTTTAAATTAATTAATTAATTTATTTATGTATTTATTTAAAGAGAATGAGTGGAAGAAGGACAGAGAGAGAGGGAGAGAGAGCGAATCCCAAGCAGGCTCTGCATTGCCAGCACAGAAGCTGATGGGGGGTTGAATTTAGGAACCATGAGATTCTGACCTGAGCCAAAATCAAGTCAGAAGCTTAACCTACTGAGCCATCCAGGTGCCCAAGGTCACTCTATTTTTAACTTTTTGAGGAACCTCCATACTGTTTTCTAGAGTGGCTGCACCAGTCTCCTTTCTCCACATCCTAGCCAGCACTTGTGGTTTCTTGTGTTGTCGATTTTAGCCATTTTGACAGGTGTGAGGCAAATTCTTGATTTGCATTTCCCCTGATGATGAGTGATGATGAGCATGTTTTCATGTGTATTTTGGCCATCTGTATATCTTCTTTGGAAAAATGCTTACTTATGCTTCCTTCCCATATGTAAAATGGCTTATTTGTTTTTGGGGCATTGATTTTGATAAGTTATTTATATATTTTGGATAGTAACCCATTATCAGGTATGTCATTTGCAAATATCTTCTTCCATTCCAAAGGTTGCCTTTTAGTTTTGTTGATTACTTCCCTCACTATGAAGATTTTATTTTGATGAAGTCTCAATAGTTTATTTTTGCCCTTGTTTTCCTTGCCTCAGAAGACATGTCTAATAATAGTTATGGCCAATGTAAAAGAGGTTACTACCTATTTTATCCTCTAGGATTTTGATGGTTTCCTATCTCACTTTTAGGTCTTCCATCAATTTTGAATGTATTTTTCTGTATAGTGTAAGAAAGTGGTGTGATTTAATTCTTTTGCCTGTTGCTGTCCAGTTTTTCCAATACCATTTGTTGAAGAGACTGTTGTTTTTCCATTGGATATTCTTCCCTGCTTTGCTGAAGGTTAACTGACCATGTATCTGTGGGTTCATTTCTGGGTTTTCTATTCTGTTCCACTAATGTATGTGTCATTTTTGTGCCAGTACCATGTTGTCTTAGTCACTATAGCTTTGTAATATAACTTTAAGTCTGAAATTGTGATGTCTCCAACTTTGCTTTTCTTTTTCAAGGTTGCATTTTGGTAATTTGGGATCTTTTGTGGTTCCATACAGATTTTCAGATTGTTTCTTCTAGCTTTGTGAAAAACACTATTAATTAACAGGAAATAACTTTGAGAAAACAAAGTAAAATAATTTTTGGTCAAAAGACAGCTTATATGTGAGTCAAATCTAAGAGATTTTGATAAATAATACTCAAATTCCAGATAACCTGCAACCTCAAATTAGAAGATGAGAAGAAACTTCAAAAACGAATGATGTAATGTCTTCCTCTTTATAGATGAAGAGACTGAGAACCAGAGAAGTTAACTGATAGCGGGTAAGTGACAGAGATAGGACTCCTGAGTCCCTGTGATAATATTCTTTACATTCTATCACATCTACTAATTTACCTTAATAGTTTTGTAAAATTTTGTCAGTAACTGAAGATAGTGAAAAATATTGTAGTCTGTAAACATTTGGACTCTTGGGTGATTTTATTTTCATTTTTGAGTTTTAATTTTAATTTAAATGCTTCTTGCAAAATATTAACAAATGTCCAAAGATAAAGGTTAGTAAGGAGTTCTCCTTAAAGACAACAATTTTATTTGTCCTAGAGTAATCAATCTAATGTGAATTTACTCCTTGGTGAGTCATAGAAACTGCACCAGGTGAACTGTCACACAGAGAGAACTTTATTTGCAACAAATAAAGAGATTACAGAGAATGGCTTCCAAAGGTGAATGGGTACCTTTTTTTAAAGATTACAATGAATAGTTAGAGAAGCCTGATCATAAGTAGAGACAGGCAAAAGGTTTGGGCATACCCCTTAAAGAAACATGCCTAAAGATATATTGTATGTTATGTAAATGAGGCTGAGGCCCCTCCCTGGGCAGAGATTGTAGTATTATAATAAAAGTAATGGTAAGCCATTTTATACCTCATTCCATGGACCATCTGCTCAGGTGTGAGTTGGGGGATTAGCTCAAAAAGTCTGGGTGGTCTGGGACTGCAAGAAGTCTTGTCAGGGCAGTCGCCATCATCTGAAGGGAGGTTTCAGATGGATTTCATTTGCCTGAGTTAAGAGGTAAACTGGAAAGAAGAACATTGTAAGACAAAGATTAGTGAATACAAGCAGGTAGGCAATAAGTGTCCAGCCTTGGGAACCATTCCTATAAGGATATTTGTTTGATTTATGTGGCTTCTATGTTTAATACCAGAAAAATAAACCTGGTATATCTACTTAAAAAATTTGTCTTTTATTAGGTGTTTTCTGTCAATTCCAAAGTACAATAAGTCTATATTATTGATGAAATTTAATAGTGTTTTGTGCATTTTAGCATCTTTTCAGTATTTATAGGGAACATTCTGAAGCAGCAATTAAAATAATTAAGGAAGGTGAAGAAATCATTAGCACTTAACAAAGATTTCTGAGAAATGTAAATTTCTGTTGAATAACTAAATCTACACACAGATGCTTCCTGACAGAGGCTATGATTTCAAAGTGCTTTTCATGCCAAATAACTTGTTTACGCCCTCAGTGTCAAGTTTACTGTCAATTTACAAATAATTTTTTATTTTGCTATTTATTCCAAAAGGCTATTTATACATTTTGATGGATATGTCTTCCAGACTTTTATCTTGCATGTAGACGAAATAATTAATATTTTCCCTTGAGGCAAATATGTTTTTCTTAGATCTAAATGTGGGTTAGATTCTTCTTCATTTCCATATGCTTTGTTCTGTCAATCATCTATGTTATGCATTGCTAAAAATATATCTCCGTGAATGTCAGTTTCCATGTTTTACAGATTACACACACACACACACACACACACACACGGAATTTATCTAATAGTCTATGAATATACACACATAGTGTGTATTCAAATAGAAAAATACCTTTGTTATAGCATAGAAATTCGAGAAATCAACTTTTAAATAGGAAATAACATACTTGAAATCACCTTGTGGTTCCTATTATGTCCCTATTGTGCTTGGCTACTGATGTGCTAAAACTCAACTGAGGGTCTAAAAAGATATTTAAAATATCTATATCTATATCTATATCTATATCTGTATCTATATATCTATATCTTAACACCAGTGTCTATTTTTTAAAATCCTAAAAATGCAGGAAAAAAAAACAGAATTATATATTAACACAGACAAGACACAGACTTAAATATAGAGAGTAACAAAGCAGATGTCACTAGAAAACATTTAGCCAACCTTTAGATTGTGAAATACTGCTTTCTTATGGAACACATTTTCTATGAGTAAAATTATATTAGCTTCAAAACAGCTATTATTTTAAGGTGAACAGTCTGTGTGTGTGGGCACATACCTGTGGTGGATTTTTATAAATGATAGAAATGTCTAAGTTTAAACATTGCACACGAAGATATATATGCATATATGCAAATCTTAATAAGCATACTTTCTATATCTAGAAAAATAATGACATATTTGTTCAGGTTATATACATTGTGAAACCAAATCTTCTTTTAACATGCTCTACAAACTTGTAAAAGCAAAACAGAAAACATTGCTAATTTGTATTTTTGCTTATTTCAAATATTATCCAGAAAGGCCAGTATATTCATATGAAACAATATATCCTTAGCTAAAATTTGTTTGGATAGTAAATATGAAATACACACATTTTCCTTTTATGAAAGTTTTCTATTACCCACTGCTAGTTAAATTACTGGTGACAGAACTACAGTATCTTCAAAATTCAATTTACAAGCTGTACAAGTTAACAAAATTCTTCAGCAAGGGTCAGGGAATATGCTGATAAATACTAAAAGGTGGGATGCCAATAAGACTTGTAGCCCAATAACACAGGATAAAATAATTAAGAAAGTATAAATAAAATTCTAAGGATCTAACCTTTTCTCTAAGAAACACAGTTTTTAAACTTAGATATTTTTAAATTTTTTATTTAATTCAGACTAAAAAAAACGATATTTGGTAAAGACACAAGAAATCAGGAAGCCTATTGGCTAATAGATAACTGACCAAAATGAGATAAATTAGCCTGTGTAATTTATGTTTGTCAGCTACTGAATATGTGAGGGCCTGAAATGCCACTCCTACAGGCTCTCAAATTATCTTGTTGCTATTCTGTCATGGCTGTTCTCATCTGTTTTTCTGATATGATCAAATGAAAGAGTATTATAACACAACCATTCTGATGGGCCCACACAGGTTAGATAATATACAATTGCCAAGAAGCTATCGAGAATGTGCCCTTTGTTCTCATTTGGAGGGAAAAAAACATATACTAATAAGAATATCTAATGTTTATATGGCACTTAGTATATGCCAGGACTGTTACAAATATTTTGTGTATTTTAAAAATTTAATCCATACAGCACTTCTATGAAATAGTACTATTACTATAATTATTTTACAGATGAGAGAACTAAGGCTCAGTAGGTTTTTTCCCTAAAATAACACTTTTTTTTTTTAATTTGAAAAGCATGTATTTATTAGTTTTAAACACTCTTACTTAAGGTATGTAAAATAAACCCATTATCTTTATTATTCTTTATTATTGAAGTATAGTTGACATATAATTTTATATTAATTTCAGGTGCACAATGTAATGATTCAATAAATCTATACATTATTCAGTGCTCCCTCCAATGCATGTAGTCACCACCTGTCACCATACATTATTAAAATATTACTGAGGATACTTCTTTTTATTTTTATTTTTTTAAGATTTTATTTTTAAGTAATCTCTACACCCAATGTGGAACTCAAACTTATAACCCCGAGTGTGAGATCAGGAGTCACATGCTCTGTGGGCTGAGCCGGCCAGGCACCCCATGAAAACATTTCTTATATTGTACTTTTTTTCTTCATGACTTATTTAATTTATAACTAGGAGTATGTACCTTTTAATTCTCTTCACCTATTTCACCCAACTGCCACCCCTACTCATCAGGTTGTTCTCTGTAAGAGTTTTTTTTTTTCTTGTTTTTCTTTTCTTGAGTGTTTGTTTTCATTATATTCCACACAGAAGTGAAATCATATGGTATGTCTGTCTGACTTATCTGAAATCATAAGTCTGTCTGACTTATTTAGCTTAGCATAATACCCACTTGTTCCAGGAACAGGAAGATAACAGCAGTGTAGAAGGATCCTAGGCTCACCTTGTCTTATGAACACAGCTAGATGATGATCAAATCACCATAAATACATCAAAACTCGACCTCAAGTCTGACAGAACAAACTCAACAATTATAGGGAGAAAAGAGGACACATTGAATAAGGTAAGAAGTACAGAGACATTATTTAGGGGAGAAACAGACCATGGCTGCTGTGGAGGAGAGAGCAGCGGTTGGGGAAAAGGAGGAAGTAGAGAGGAGAACACAAGGGAACACAGAAGGAGAACATTTCTCGAAAGACATTGGCTTCAAAAATGAGAGGAGCTGAATTTTGTGAGTTCTTGCAACCAGTGGTGTTTAAAGCCTGAAATTTTAAAGGTCCACAGGTTTGGCTGAGATAGAGCCTAGAGGGCATCAGGGCTGCTACTACAGAGAAGGCAGGCAAACAACCTGGGGGAAGACAGCCTGAAAATAGTGCCTGGGCTACACAGTGGGTAGATTATTTGCACTTTTCAGAAAGTGTCCTTGATAGGCAGCATTCACTGAGTTACCTCTCCAGGAACAAAGGAGCTGGCACAGGCTTTTTACCTCTCATAACAGTATAAACACAGAGCCACCTGTGGGAAGCAGTAAAGAAGGAAACCATCTGCCTAACTTGCTCATATTAAGCCCCACCCCTTGGGCTCTGGTGTGACTACCCTTATCAGTTACACTCACCTCATTCCTAGTGGGGTAGGTCCTTCCAAGAGAAGACCAGCAAAAATCCCCAGCTCACACCATGTCTATAAACCAGAGACTTTTGCAGTGCCTCAGTCCCTATGGAGGTGATGACATGTTTCATTTCACAGGAGTACCAGAGCACACCTAGTTAAAACTTGTCACATTCAGGCCAGGGATCAAACACTGCCCACAGCAGGCAAGGAAAGTCTCTGGAGATAGTTGGCATGAAAGAGAGAGAAACCAGAGCACAACAGTAGAGTGCACACAGCACACACTGGAGGTACTTCCTTAAGTGCTAGGCCATGCGCATGATATGACATCTACCTCATAAGTCCATTACTTTCATGAACTGGGTACATAACTGGCTTTTCTAACACAGAGAAGAAGGTAGAGATTTAGACAAAATGGGAAGACAGAAGAATTAATCCCAAGGGAAAGAAAATGATAAGTCCACAGCCAGAGATCAAAATGAAATAGATACAAGTAACATGCCTGATGGGGAATTTAAAACAAAGATGATAAAGATACACACTGGGGTTGAGAAAAGAATAGAAGACATCAACAAGACCCTTCCAACAGAGATAAAAGATATAAAAAAGTACCAATCAGAGATGAAGAGTGCAATAAAGAAGATAGGAAACAGCCTTAATGCAATGAACAGGAAGCTTGAAGAAGCAGAGGAATGAATTAGTGATCTACAAGACAAAATAAAGGAAAGTAATGAAGCTCAACAAAAGAGAGAAAGCAGTATTATGCAACACAAGAAAGACTTAGGAACTCAGTGACTGTATCAAACATAATAAAATTTGAATTAAAGGAGTTCCAGAAGAAGAGGGAGAAAAGGGTACAACTTATTTGAAGAAATAATAGCTAATAATTTCCCTAATCTTGGGAAAGAAATGCAAATCAAGGAGGCACAGAGAACTCACTCAAAACCAACAAAAGCAGACCAACGCTAAGATATATTGCAATTAAATTTGTACAATATACTGGGAAAGAAAAAGTCTTCAAAGCACCAAGACAAAAGAAATCTTTAACTTACAAAAGAAAGCTCCTAAGACTAGCTGGAGATTTCTCCACAGAAACTTGGCAAGCCAGAAGGGAGTAGCATGATATATTCAAAGTGATGAATGGGAAAAATCATCATTCAGGAATATTTATGTAGCAAGGGTATCATTCAGAATAAAAGGAGAGATAAAGGGTTTCCCAGAAAACAAAAACCAAGTTAATTCATAACCACAAAACCACCCCTGCAAGAAATATTAAAGGGGAAACTTAGAGTGGAAAGGAGAGATCAAAGTTGACACTATAAATAGAGGAAACATAAAAGTAGTAAAAATGAATACTTCTGTAAAAATCAGTCAAGGAAATCATGCAAAAAAGATATAAAATATAATAACGGATACATAAAACGTGGGGAGAAGAAAAAATGATTAAAATTTGAATGACCATCAACTTAATATAGACTGCTATTTGCAAAAGACGTTGTATACAAACATAAAGATATGCATATGTCAAAACCACTAATACAGATGCAAATAATAAAAAGAAAGAAACCCAAATATATAGCTAAAGAAAATCAACAAAACATGAGAGAAAGAGAAGGTCAGAGAAAATCTCCAGAAACAACCACAAAACTAAAAAAAAAATGGCAATAAATGCATGTCTATCAATAATTATTTAATTCTTTTGAGTAAGAAATTGCTTTTATATTCTTATATTTTCTGTTTTACTTCTGTATTTATTTTTTTATAACTTTTTATTTAAACTCCAACATACAGTGCAATATTAGTTTCAGGCATACAATTTAGTGATTCAACACTTTCATACCACAATAGGTTCTCATCACATCAAGTACAGTCCTTAATCCCTATCACCTGTTTAACCAATCTCCTCAATGACTTCCCTGTGGCAACCACCAATTTGTTTTCTATAGTTGAGTCATTCCCTTGGTTGGCTTCTATCATTTTCCCCCTATGATCATTTGTTTTGTTTCTTAAATTCCATATATATTCACCTCTTTTTATCCATCCATCAGTCAATAGAAATTTGAGATCTTTCAAAAAATAAGCTATGGTTGATAATGCTGCTATGAATATCAGGATGCATGTGTCCCTTTGTATTTGTATTTTTGTATCCTTAGGGTAAATACACAGTAGTGCAATTTCTAGAACATAGGGTAGTTCTATTTTTAACTTATTGAGGAGCCTCCCTACTGTTTTCCACAGTGGCTGCACCAGTTTGCATTCCCACCAACAGTGGAAGACAGTTCATGTTTCTGCACAACTTCACCAATACCTGTTATTCTTGTGTTGCTGATGTCAGCCATTTTTTTTTTTAATTTTTTTTTCAACGTTTTTTATTTATTTTTGGGACAGAGAGAGACAGAGCATGAACGGGGGAGGGGCAGACAGAGAGGGAGACACAGAATCGGAAACAGGCTCCAGGCTCCGAGCCATCAGCCCAGAGCCTGACGCGGGGCTCAAACTCACGGACCGCGAGATCGTGACCTGGCTGAAGTCGGACGCTTAACCGACTGTGCCATCCAGGCGCCCCTTTTTTTTTTTTTAATTTTTTGACAGAGAGAGACAGAGCATGAACGGGGGGGATGTCAGCCATTTTAACAGGTGTGAGGTGATATTTCATCACAGTTTGGGTTTTTATCTCTCTGATGAGGAGTAATGCTGAGCAGATTTTTATGTGTTGGCCATCTGTGTCTTCTTTGGAAAAAGTGTATTCAAATCTCATTTTTAAAAATATTATTTGTATTTTGGTTGTTGAGTTGGATAGGTTCTTTATGGATTTTGTATACTACCCACTTCTCATATATGCCATTTGCAAATATATTCTCCCATTCTGTAGGCTGCCTTTTAGTTTTGTTGAGTGTTTCCCTTCTCTGTGCAGAAGTATTTTATTTTGATGTAGTCCCAATAATTTATTTTCACTTTTGTTTCCCTTGCCTCAGGAGACATATGTAGCAAAAATTTGCTACGGCTGATGTCAAAGAGATTACTTCCTGTGTTATCCTCTGGGATTTTGATAGTTTCTGTCTCACATTTAGATTTTTCACCCATTTTGAATTTATTTTTGTGTATGGTGTAAGAAAGTTATCCAGTTTCATTTTTTGCATCTTGCTGTCTAGTTTTTTCAACACCATTTGTTGCAGAGACTGTTGTTTTTCCATTGGATATTCTTTCCTGCTGTGTCAAAGATTAGTTGACCATATACTTGTGGGTTCATTTATGGGTTCTCTATTCTGTTCCATTCATCTATGTGTCTATTTTTGTGTCAGTACCATACTGTCTTGATCACTATAGCTTTGTAATATAACTTGAAATCTGGAATTGGGATGCCTCCATCTCTGCTTTTCTTTGTTAGGGTTGCTTTGAATACTCGGATTCTTTTGTGGTTTCCATACACATTTTAGGTCTGTTTCATCTAATTCTGTGAAAAATGCTGTTGGCATTTTCTTATGGAGTGCATTAAATAAATATGTATATTGCTTAGGGTACTGTAGACATTTTAACAATAATTGCTCTTCCAATCCATGATCATGGAATGCCTTTCCATTTCTTAGTGTCATCTTCAATTTCTTTAATCAGTGTTTTATAGTTTTCAGAGTACATAGTTTTACTTCTTTGATTAGATTTATTCCTGATATCTCATTGTTTTTGATGTTATTGGAAGTGGGATTAATTCCCTTTTTTCTCCTTCTGGTGCTTAAATATTTCTGTATTGTAATGAAATAGATTTCTGTACATTGATTTTATACCCTCCAACATTACTGACTTTATGTATCAGTTTTGGTAGTTTTTTGGTGGGATGTTTCAGGTTTTCTAAACACAGTATCATGCCACCTACAAATAATGAAATTTTACTTCTTACTCTTTAATTTGGATAATTTTTATTTATATTTGTTTTCTAATTGTGTGACTATGACCTCAATACTGGGTTAAATAACAGTAGGGAGTTTAGACATCCCTGTCTTCTTCCTGATCATAGTGGAAAATTTCTCAGTATTTTCCCTGTTGAGAATGGTATTAGTTGTGGGTTTTTTATATATGGCCTTTACTATGTTGAGGCTTGTTCCATCTTAGCCTACTTTGCTGAGGGTTTTTATCATGAATGGATGTTGTACTTTGTCAAGTGCATTTTCTGCATCTATCAAAAAGATTACATGTTTCTTATGCTTTCGTTTATTAGCATGGTGTATCACATTGATTTTTCAATGTTGAATCACCTTTGAAGCACAGGAATATATCCCACATTGTCATGGTGAGTGATTATTTTAATTCACTTGGATTTAGTTTGCTAGTATTTTACGGATAATTTTTGCATCTTTGATCACCACGGATATTGTCCTGTAGGTTTCTTTTTTCTTTTTTTATATTTTCTTTATTTTTGATAGGAAGAGACAGAGCACAAGTGGTGAAGGGGCAGAGAGAGAAGGAGACACAGACTCCGAAGCAGGCTCCAGGCTCTGAGCTGTCAACACAGAGCCCAATGTGGGGCTAGAACTCACAAACTGCGAGATCATGACGTGAGCCGAAGTCAGACGCTCAAGCAACTAAGTCACCCAGGCGCCCCTGTTGTTTCCTTTTTTTAATGGTGTCTTTATCTGGCTTTGGTATAAGGATAATACTGGCATCATAGAATGACTTTGGAAGTGTTCCTTCCTTTTCTTTTTTTTTGGATTAGTTTGAGAAGTATAGGTATTAATACTTCTTTAAATGTTTGAGAAACTTGCCTGTGAAGCTATCTGGCCCTGGACTTTTCTTTTTTGGGAGATATTTGATTATTGTTTCAATATCTTTGATAGTTATTAGTGTGTTCAAGTGTTCTCTTTCTTATTGTTTCAGTTTTTGGTAGCTCATACATTACTAGGAATTTGTCCATTTAGGTTGCTCAATTTGTTGGCCTCTAAATTTTAAATAATATTCTCTCATAATTGTTTATATTTCTGTGATGTTCTTTGTTATTTCTCCTCTCTCCTTGTGATTTCATTTATGTGGTTCCTTCTCTTTCCTTTTTGATGAGTCTGGCTAGGGGCTTATCAATTTTATGAAGTTTTTCAATGAACCCACTCCTGGTGTCATTGATCTGCTCTACTGCTTTTTAGTTTCTGTAACATTTATTTCTTTTCCAAACTTTATTAACTTTAGACTTTGTTGTTATTTCTTTAGTTCCTTTAGGTGTAAGGTTAGGTTGTTTTTTTTTGAGATATTTCTTGCTTCTTTAAGTAGGCTTGTGTTGCTATATACTTCTCTTCCCTTTTAGGACCACTTTTTGTTGCATCCCAAAGGTTTTGGAATTTTTTTTTAATTCCACTAGTTTTTATGTATTATTTCTTCATTTATTCTTTGATTTCCTGGTAGACCCATTGAATGGTTAGTAGCATGTCATTTAACCTCCATGTATTTGTGGCCTTTCCATATTTTTTCTTCTTTTTTTCCCTCAAGTTTCAAAGTGTTGTAGTCAGAAAATATTCATAGAATGACTTCAATATTTTTTGTGTTTATTGAACCCTGTTTTGATACCTAATATGTGATTCATTTTGAAGAATGTTACATGTGCACTTGAAAAGAATGTGTATTCTGCTTCTTTAGGACAGAATGTTCTGAATGTATCTGTTAAATACATCTGGTCTAGAGTGTCATGCCAAGCCACTGCTTTCTTTTTGATTTTCTGTTTAGATGTAAGTGGGGTGTTAAAATTCTTTACTATTATTGAACTATTATCAATGAGTTCCTCTACATTTGTTAGTATTGTTTTATATATTTGGGTGCACTCATGATGGGTGCATTAATATTTAGAATGTTACATCTGTTTGGATTGTCCCATTTAATATGATATAATGTTCTTCTCTTTCTCTCATTACAGTGTTTGGTTTGAAGTCTAGTTTGTCTTATATAAATATTGCTATTCTGGCTTTCTATTGACATCCGTTTGCATGATGAATATTTCTATGTACACTCACTTTCAATCTGCAGACATCTTTAAACAGCCTGTAGATGTGTTTTGTTATTTTATCCATGTTGACAACCTACACCTATGAAAGGAACATTTATTCCTTTTGTTCAGAGTAATTATTAATAGATATATATTTAGTGTGATTTTATTACTTGTTTTGTCATTGTTTCTGCAGATTTTCTTTGTTCCTTTCTTATCATTGTCACTTTGGGTCTTTCCTTTCCACTCAAAGCATCTCCTTTAATATTCCTTGCAGGTCTGGTTAGTGGTCATGAGAAAACCTTTGGGATTCAGTAAAAGAGATCCTAAGAGGAAAGGATATAGCAATATAGGCCTATCTTAAGAAGCAAGAAAAATATCAAACACAAAATCTAATCTTGGGGTGCCTGGTGGTTGTCTGACTCTCAGTTTTGGCTCAGGTCATGATCTCCTGGTTTGTGAGTTTGAGCCCCACATAGGGCTCTGCACTGGAAGCCCAGAGCCTGTTTGGGATTCTCACTCCCCCTGTCTCTTCCCTTCCTCTGCTTGCCCTGTTTGCCTCTCTCACTCTCAAAATAAATATAAACTTAAAAAAACCTAAACTTACCCATTAGTTAGCTAGAAAAAGCATAGCAATGGAACCTAAAGTCAGCAGAAGGAAGGAAATAATAAATATTACAGCAGAAATAAATGACATAGAAACTAAAAAAAAACTAATAAACATAAAACACCCCCCAAAAAAGAAACAGATCAATGAAACCAGAAGCTGGTTCTTTGAAAAACTTAATAAAATTGATAAACTGGCTAGACTTATCAAAAAGAAAAGATAAGGTACCCAAATAAATAAATCACAAACAACACCACAGAAATACAAACAATTATAAGAGAATATTATAAAAACCTATAGGCCAATAAATTGGACAACATAGAAGAAATGAGTAAATTCTTAGACATATATAAATTGCCAAATTTGAAGCAGGCAGAAATATAAAACTTTTGAAAATTGATAACGTCCAATGAAATGATATCAGTAATCAAAAACCTCCAAGCAAACAAAAGCCCACAACCATGCAAATTCACGGGAAAATTCTACTAAACTTTTAAACAACAGTTAATCCTTATTCTTTAAAAAAAAAACTATTCTTTTCAAAGTATTCAAAAAAATAGAAAAGAAAGAAAACCTCCAAATTCATTCTATTAAACCAGCATTACCCTGATAACAAAACCAGATAAACACCACTAAAAAAGAGAACTGCAGCCCAATATCTCTGATAAACAAAGATGCAAAATTCCTCAACAAAACACTAGCAAGACAAATCCAACAATACATTTTAAAAATCATTCAACATAACTAAGTGGGATTTTTTTCTTGGGTTGCAAAAGTGGTTCAATATTCACAAATCAATGAATGTGTTATAGCACCCTAATAAAAGAAAGAATAAGAGCAATATGATCATTTCAATAGATGCAGAAGAAGCATATGATAAAGTATAATATCCATTCATGATAAAAAAAAACTCTAACAAAGTAGGTTAAGATGGAACATACTTCAACATGATAAAGGCTAGATATGAAAATCGCACAGCTAATATCATCCTCAACGGGGAAAAAAACTAAGAGCATTTCCTTTGTCGTCAGGAACAAGACATGGATGTCCAATCTCACCACTTCTATTCAACATGGTAATGAAAGTCTTACCCTTAGCAGTAAGACAACAAAAAAGAAGTGAAATGCATCCATATTGGTGAGGAAGAAGTAAAATTTTGAGTATTTTTAGATCACATGGCACTCTATATAGAAAACACAAAATATATCACTAAAAACTGCTAGAATTCATAAATTCATTAAGTATTCAGGATACAAATTCAATTGCTACTATGGCACTAATACACTAGTAATGAAAACGCAGAAAGAGAATTTTAGGTATCAAACCCATTTATAATTGCACCAAAAACGTTAACATAACTAGGAATAAGCATAACCAAAGAGGTGAAAAACATGTCCTCTGAAGAGTATAAAACACTGATGAAAGAAACTGAAGATGACACAAACAAATGAAAAGATAGCCTATACTCATGGATTGGAAGAATAAGACTTGATAATATGTCTATACTAACCAAATAAATAACACTTGTTAATATGTCTATACTAACCAAAGAAATCTACACCAGTTTGCATGCCCACTGATAATAAATTTAATAAAATCTTATCAGAATACCAACAGCATTTTTCATAGTTAGAACAAATAATATTAAAATGTGTACAGAACTACAAAAGACCCTGAATAGTTAAAGCAACATTGAAAGAGAAAAGCAAATCTAGAAGCATCCCAATTCCAGACTCCAAGTTATATTACAAATCTGTAGCAATCAAAACAGTATGGTCCTGGCACAAAAATAGATGCATAGAGTAATGGAACACAATAGAGAACCCAGAAATGAGCCCACAACTCTATGGTCAATTATTCTTCCACAAAGCACAAAATAATATCCAATGGATAAAAAAGACAGTCTCTTCAACAAGCGGTGTTGGGAAAACTGGACAACAGCATGCAAAAGAATGAAAGTTGACCACTGTCTTATACCATATACAAAAATAAATTCAAAATGGATTACATACCTCAATCTGAGCCAGGAAATCATAAAAATCCTAGAACAGAACTCAGGCAATAACTTCTTTAATATCAGCCACAGCATCTTTTTTCTAGATGTCTCCTGAGGGAAGGGACACAAAAGTAAAAAACTATTGGGATTACATCAAAATAAAATACTTCTTCACAGAGAAGGAAACAATCAACAAAACTAAAAGGCAACCTACGGAATTGGATAAAGAATTTGAAAATGACGTGTCATAAAGGGTCAGTTTCCAAAATATGTGAAGAGCTTATAAAATTCAACACACACACACACACACACACACAACAAATACTTCCATTAAAAAATAGGCAGAAGACATGCATAGAAAGTTTTCTAAAGAAAACATGCAGATGGTCAACAGACACCTGAGAAGATGCTCAACATCAATTACTATCGGGAAATGCTAATCAAAACTACAATGAGATAACTGCCAGAATGGCTAAAATCCACAACACAAGAAACAACAGGTGTTGGTGAGGATGTGAAGAAAGAATACCTTCTTGCACTGTTGGTAGGCATGCAAACTGGTGAAACCCCTCTGGAAAATACTAGGGGGGTTTCTTAAAATCTTAAAATATTACTGCCTTAAAATTCAGCAATTTAACTACTTTATATTTACCCAAAGAATACACAAATGCTAATTGAAAGTGATACATGCACCTCAACGTTTATAGCAGCATTAACAACAATAGTCAAATTATGGAAGTAGTCCAAAAGTCCATCCACTGATGAATGGATAAAGAAGTTGTGATTTATATATACATATAGATAGATGATAGATAGATGATGATGATGATGATGATAGATAGATAGATGATAGATATATACACACAATGGAGTATTACTCATCCATAAAAAAATAAAATCTTGCCATTTGCAATGACATGGATGACAGATAGTATTACACTATGTGAAATAAATCAGTCAGAGAAAGACAAATACCATATAATTACATTCATATGCAGTGATGGGATTGGTGATGGGGATTATGGACTGCACTTGTGATGAATACCAGATGTTGAATGGAAGTGTTGAATCATTACATTTTACATCTGATACTAATATTACTCTGCATGTTAAATAACTGGAATTTAAATAAAAACTTTTGAAATATAAGCAAACAAACAGTTTTAATTACCTACTTTTAGAATCCTTAAGGGATCCCTGGATGTCTCATTTGGTTAAGCTCCAGACTCCTGGTTTTGGCTCAGGTCATTGTTCCTGAGATCAAGCCCCATGTTGGGCTCTGTGATGATGTGTGGAGCTGGTGTGGGATTCTCTCTCTCTCTCTCTCTCTCTGCCCCTCCTCCCCATCAAAATAAATAAATAGAATTTTGTAAAAAAGGAATTCTTAAGATTTTCCCTGAGTTACTTTGATAAATTTTAGTGTTTTGTTTCTAAATGGCCAGAAAATAGGAGGTTTAATTTGTTATTTGCAAGCATGTCTCCAAAAATAAAGCACATGGACATAGCATTTTCATCAAAGGTAAAGTAAAATTAGATATACTGCTCCTATCAATTTTTAACATTAATTTTCAAAGTATTAGAGAATCTTGGTTGCTGTGGAAGAACTTTAATCAAATGAAAATAACAAGGATCTGAGAAAAGACCATACTCAGGTTCATTTACACAATTATTTTCATTTATGTGCAGTCATAAACTTATTGCATACTAACACTATTGTTTTATAAAAATTTTATATTTAAATAATTATTGATTGTGAAGTTAAGTAAATACTATATGACCAAGTATAAAACTAATTACAATAAGGAATAGTTTAAAAACCTATGAAAAAAATACCCTTAGGTCTATCCTTGTCACAAATAGCAAAATTGCATTTATAATTGTTGAATAATACTCATATATATATTTATACATAAATATATGTATGTGTGTTTATACACACACATATGTGTATACACATATACTTACATGTGTAAATTAATATATATAAATATTACTCTCCCATACAAAATAATGGAATCTTGCCATTTGTGACATACATATGCATATAAATTATATAAATGACAATATTTCATTCCTTGTTATGGATGAGTAATATTTATGTATGTATATATGTGTGTATGCAAATGTGTGCATATACCACATTTTCTTCATCCATTCATCTATCAATGGATACTTGAGTTGTTTTCATATCTTGGCTATTATATATAATTCTGCAATAAACGTAAGGGTATATATATGTTTGCAATAAACATAGGGATGTATATATGTTTTTAAATTAATATTTTTGTTTTATTTAGATAATATCTAGTAGTGGAATTAGATAATATGGTTACATTTTAATAAGAATTAGAAGCAGAACTCAGAGAAAATCTCACTTCAGCAGATTTTATTCTCTACCGAACAGCCTTTCTAAATACTTCAGAATTCAGGTAGGTGGGAATTATATCAGTATAAGATTAAACACTTGAATTTTAAAAAATGAAGGAGGGGCGCCTGGGTGGCTCAGTCGGTTGAGCGTCCGACTTCGGCTCAGGTCACGATCTCGCGGTCCGTGAGTTCGAGCCCCGCGTCAGGCTCTGGGCTGATGGCTCAGAGCCTGGAGCCTGCTTCCGATTCTGTGTCTCCCTCTCTCTCTGCCCCTCCCCTGTTCATGCTTTGTCTCTCTCTCTCTCAAAAATAAATAAACATTAAAAAAAAATTTTAATAAAAAATGAAGGAAATATTTTGCAAATATTGATAGCTTAGAAGTAACTGGTTACATTTTATTGGTTACATGCCTCAAACTTAATTATGATTCTGTGAGAATTGTTGGTCTTTTATAGTACTTATCCATAAAACAGTAAATAAATGTTTATGTAACAACTACGGTATAGCAGACAGTATGCTAGGTGTTGAAGATACATTAATAAACTGAACTGATGACAGCTTTCATCGAGTTTATATACCTCTTATATTTTTTATTTCCTTGGCTGTCTTCAATACAAAACTGTGATTTATTTAAAGTCACAACAGTATGATATTTGTGTTTTTATCTCTAGAAGCTAGAAGTGGCTGGTAAATAATGATCACTTAATAAATATCTATGAAATATTGAATAAATTAATAAAATTAAGGATTCCATGAAAGACCATGGTGAAATTCTGGACCTATATTAACATAAACAACTTACAAATTTTTTTTAAACATACAAATATATTTGAGCACTTGTTTAATTCCTAGTTTTGTGCTAGACAATAATTAGAAATAAATTTAAAATATTATCTGTGCAGAAAGATTTTTATCTGATGAAGTTCCAATAGTACATTTTTTGCTTTGTTTTCCTTGCCTCCAGAAATGTGTCCAGAGGTAAGATGCTATGGCCAAGGTCAAAGAGGTTACTGCCTGTGTTCTTCACTAGGATTTTGATGGTTCCCTGTATCACATTTAGGTCTTTCATCCATTTATTTTTTTTAATGTTTATTTACTTTTGAGAGGAGGGAGGGACAGAGAGAGAGAAGGATAGAAGATCCTAAGTGGGCTCCATGCTGACAACAGAAAGCCCCTTGCAGGGCTTGAACACACCAAACATGATATCATGACCTGAGCTGAAGTCGGATGTTTAACCTAGTGAGCCATCCAGGTGCCCTCTTTCATCCATTTTTAACTTATTTTTGTGTATGGCATACAAAGTTGTCCAGTTTCATTCTTCTGCATGTCACTGTTCGGTTTTCCAAAAATGCTGATATTAATTTAATAGGGATTGCACTGAATATAGATTGGTCTGGATAGTATACACATTAAAAAAAAAAAACTTTAACATGTATTTATTATTGAGAGACAGAGAGAGACAGAGCATGAACATGGGAGGGGAGGAGAGAGAGGGAGACACAGAATCTGAAGCAGGCTCCAGGCTCTAAACTGTTAGCACAGGGCCTGACATGGGACTCGAACTCACCAACCATGAGATCATGACCTGAGCTGAAGTCGGATGCTTAACTGACTGAGCCACGCAGGTGCCCTGGGTAGTATACACATTTTAACAATATTTGTTCTTCCAATCCAGGAGCATGGAATGCTTTTACATTTCTTTGTGTCTTCTGCAATTTCTTTCATAATTGTTCTATAGTTTTCAGGGAAACAACCAATCAACCAAACCAAAAGGCAATCTACAGAATGGGAGAAGATATTTGCAAATGACATATTGGCTAAAGGGCTAGTATCCAAAATCTATAAAGAACTTACCAAACTCAACACCCCAAAAATAAATAATCCAGTTAAGAAATGGGCAGAAGACATGAACAGACATGTCTCCAAAGAAAACATACAAATGACGAACAGACACATGAAAAACTGCTCAACATCACCCATCGTCAGAAAATACAAATGGGAACTAATGAGATATCACCTCACACCTGTAAGAATGGCTAAAATTAACAACTCAGGAAACAACAGATGTTGGCAAGGATGTGAAAAAAGGGAAACCTTCTTAAAGTGTTGGTGGAAATGCAAACTGGTGAAGCCACTCTGGAAAACAGTGTGGAGGTTCCTCAAAATGATAAAATAGAACTACCCTATGACCCAGAAATTGCTCTACTAGGTATTTATCCAAAGGCTACAAAAATATTGATTCAAAGGGGGCACATTACCTTATTTTATTTTATTTTATTTTTTTTGCAGCATGGTGAACAATAGCCAAATTATGGAAAGAGCCCAAATGTCCATTGATGATGAATGCATAAAGAAGTTGTGGGAATATTACTCAGCCACCAAAAATAATGAAATTTTGCCATTTGCAATGATGTGGATAGAACTAGAGTATATCTTGGGCACCTCGGTGGCTCAGTTGGTTGAGTGTCCGACTTCGGCTCCGATCATGATCTCATGATCAGTAAGTTTGCGGCCCACGTCAGGCTCTGTGCTGACAGCTCGGAGCCTGAAGCCTGCTTTTTATTCTGTCTCTCTCTGCCCCTCCCTTGCTCATGCTCTGTTCTCTCTGTCTCTCACAAATGAATAAACGTTAAAAATTAAAAAAAAAAAAAAAAGAACTAGAGTGTATCATGCTAAGTGAAATAAGTCAGCCAGGGAAAGAAAAATGCCACATTGTTTCACTCATATGTGGAATATGAGAAACAAAACAGAGGAATATAGAGGAAGGGAAGGAAAAATAAAATAATATAAAAACATACAGGGAGACAAATCATAAGAGAATCTGATCTATTGAGAACAAACTAAAGGGTACTGGAGGGGAGGTGGGTGGGGGTATGGGCTAAGTGGGTGATGAGCATTAAGGGGGGCAGTTTTTGTGATGAGCACTGGTTGTTATATATATAAGTGATAAATCACTCAATTTTTCTCCTGAAACCAACACCACACTCTATGTTAACTAATTTCAATTTAAATAAAATCTTGGAAGAAAAAATATATATAAAAGAATAAAATAAAATGTTATCTGCACTTTTAAAAAGAAAATTAATTTTTTTTCCTTGGTATATAAAACAAAAAAGCCAATTAGAAGTAAAATATGTTTAAATATTAATTTTAAATACTAATTATAAATTTGTTTTTCTCTTCTTGCCCATATAATTTATTCATGCCAGTTGACCATCATTCAGTTCAGACAATTAGATCATTCCACCTTTACATATACAAGAAAGAGATATCAAAATATGAATGCAAAGAGATCAGAAAGTTTCCATTTCTTAGAATTAAAGTCTGGTAATATAGATTTTTTTTTAAATTTCTACGAGTGTATGATAGTGATTTCCAAAAGACAATATACTAAAAAGATTATGGTTTAAAATTTATCTCATAAATAATATATTTGCAAAAAATGTATGGTGATTAAGCCTACCTTATTGCAGTCTAAAAGCTGCAATAGGACAGGAACGTGGAAATATAACAATGGAGCAACTCATGGAACTTAACTTGGTTTGGGTCAGATATTCCTACTAGCAGCAGGAATATAGTAGTGTCAATTCTCAAGGAGAAAATTCTCCAAAATCATGGGCAAGAGTTCTAATCTCTGGGACTACCTCTAGCACCATGAATCCTGGGGAGATTATCGGGAACTGGCTGCATCTGTTCTTTCAAGAAGAAACTTGAAGGAGCGAGAGAATTAATGAAATGGACATTTGACAGGAGTTTAGAGTGACCCAGCCATTAGTGAATTACATGCAGGTTATTTGTCTTTTAACGTTTGTGAGCATAAGTTAATGAAAATATTGTAACTAAATTATCCCTAATATCAAAAAAATCTGTTAATATCAAATACTGAAGACAGAACTTTCCACAGCCATCATTTTATATGTGAAAAATTTTTATAACATTCAGAAGTTATTCACATGCAATATCTTTAAAAAAATTTTTTAATCAATTCAGTTTTGCTTTTTGAATAAAAAATGAATGGCAGTCATAATGCAACATATTTAACTTTTAACAAATTTTCATGTCACACACACACATACACACACACAAAACATGCATTATATGGGTGTCAGATTAATTATCCTGCAAGTTTGATTTGGTTAAACTTTAAAATATAGGCAAGTGTGCACCTTCACAGTTTGTTGCTTGTATCAGCATTTGAAGTGATCTTTTCTCTCTGCTCTCAATTCAAAAAAGGAGGAAGAGTTATTATAATTAGTGTTATTAAGGGCACATTGTCTATGAACATTGAATCAAATATTTTAAAGAAGTATCAAGGTAGATGCTCCAAACTCTATGTTTAGAAAGTTGATTAATGGTGCTTTGTTTTGGTCAAGAATATTTTTGGCCATAATATTTGACCCCTCCCTGTGTCAAATATCACTAGAAACAAACTTCAAGTAAATGAAGCCTGTTGCTGATGCCACCAGAATGAAAAAAAAATGTTTATCATGCAGTCGGTGACCCTCAGCTTATAAAGCAGGAAAAACTTTCTACTGCAGAAATAAAATAGTTGTCATGATTTAGGACCAGTTTTGTGCTGAAGCAGGGGTGTACTGAAAAATCAATTAAAAACTCTCCTAGTATCCTGATTTTACAATTTCCTAGGATTTTTCAAACTGAATTATATAATGCAATATGCAGTATAAATATCCACTTTGAGGGGTGCCTGGGTGGCTCAGTCGGTTAAGTGTCCGACTACGGTTCAGGTCTTGACCTCACCATTGTGGGTTCCAGCAGCTTGGAGTCTACTTCAGATTCTGTGTCTCCCTCTCTGTTCCTCCCTTGCTTGCACTCTGTCTGTCTCTTTCTCTCTCTCTGTGTCTCTCATAAATAAATAAAATAAAACATAAAAAAATATTCATTTTGAGACAATAGTGGAAATAATTCCTTCTAAAGTTAATGTGGGCATAGCTATAGCGTCTACCTAATGTATTTAAGTCATGAATAATAATAAATGTATTCTTTATTAAGGAAAAAATAGAATGAGTAATCATATTGATTACAGATGTTTTTGAAGTTATGACAATGTTCAAAGCAGGAATTAGTGGGGGCAAGGATGGAGATAAATTTAATTATAACATTTTTCTATATTTTCCAAACTTTAAATTCCTTTTTATTGCATTAGAATTTTAAGTGTCTCCTCTAATTAAGTTTGATAAATCTAAATCCATGAGGGTTGATAAATTGAAATTATGTGTGAAGTGGCAATTATTTCTCACAAGTTAAATTTAAAAAATAACATGTATGGTCTCTAACAAATTTCAATGTCAGCTTCATATTATTAAATACTAACATTCAGAAAATAGATTATAAAATTTATAACTATAAAGTTCTTTCACTTTATGTATGGTTTGGTGAAATTACTTAAAATATATGTATAGTATGGCAATTGTCAATTTTTCTTTAATATAGTAAGTTTTAAAAGACTGATTTTTAATGTTTTTATTTTAATTCCAATTAGTTAACATACAGTGTTATATTAAGTTCAGGTGTACAATATAGTGACTCAACAATTCCAAATATCACCCTGTGCTCATTAGTACAAGTGCATTCCTTAATCTCCAATGTATTTTAACCCATCCCCCACCCACCTCCGTTCTGGTAAACATCAGTTTGTTCTCTATATTTAAGAGTCTGTTCCTTGGTTTCTCTCTCTCTCTGTCTCTCTCTCTTTTTCCCGTTTTGCTCATTTGTTTTTTTTTCTTGAATTCCACATATGAGCGAAAGCATATGGTATTTGCCTTTTTCTGACTGGGTTATTATACTTAGCATTATACTTTCTAGTTCCATCCATGCCATTACAAATGGCAGAATGGGCATTGAGGAGGACACCTGTTGGGATGAGCACTGGGTGTTGTATGGAAACCAATTTAACAATAAATTTAATATTAAAAATTAAAAAAAAAGCAAATGGCAGATTTTCATTTTTAAAAACTGATTTTTCCTTCACAATGTTATTGTCAACTGTGTCTTTCTATGTAATTCTATAACTGTTTTTGGTTCAGAGGAAGACAACTAAAATCACCTCTTAACTGACCTTCCCTCTTAGCCTATTTTTCTTCCAACTAATCTATATATTATGATGATCAAACCACTCCTCGCTGTTCAAAGAAAAGGAATTAATTCTGATTCCTCTCACATCAGTTTAAAGCTCTTTAGCATTTTCATCACATATCCTAAACCAATAGGAAACTATTATAATCTATTTACTTATATTGAATAATTTGTTTGAGCCAGAGCAGATATTTGCCCTATCCTATTCCCTCTCATTGCCTCCTTTCACAGAATCAATGTTTATCACTTCTGCCTCAAAATCCCTCAGCACCTCTGAAAGCATATATTTATTTTTTGATTTCATAAAATTGTATACCCATTCACCTTATAGAACTCAACATTACTCACAGCTCCTGTAACACCAATATTTTAAAATATGAAAGCCATATTTTATCATAATTTTAAGTCTCTCAACTTTATCCAAACCTTCACTATCACTAAAGGTGCTCTTTGCTTTAACACAATCTGTTACTAGGAAGATCAAGTTGTTTTAGTGTGAAGTTATGTGACTTCCCTCACTCATATCTCCAAATATCTCTATCTTCACATTTTTTTTCAACTTGCAGTCTCAGAAATGAATTGTCCAGTGTTTGACCCAGTCTCAATCTCCCACTTTATCATTCTCCGTTCCTGTCATTCCCCAGAAATTAGTACCATAGGAGCTTAGATATGTTTATTTTGTTTTCCATTAACACATTTCTTAGCCTTCAGAACTGGTCAGATTCCTCTAAAACATCAAAATAAATATTCTTAAACTAATCAACAATTCCCTACCATGACTATCCTTCAGGTTACAACTGTTTTCTTCTTACTTTTACTTCAAAACAACATGAAAGATTGATCTGTATTCACTTTCTATTCTTAACCTACTGTAATCTTTCAACTGGTTTTACATTTATTTCCTATATCTTTTTTCTTCTCCTTCAATAATAATAATAATAATGATTCTGATAATAATAATTATTGTTCAATCCTGTTTATTCAATTGTATCCTCTGTGTATAATTGTATGGTTGTCAAACCTACATTGCAAGCCATAAGTACTGTCTTACCTTCAAAACCCACGTTTTCAAATGAATGTTAGAAATCTACTTGTAAATATTTCACATATAGATCAAATTCAGGGCCTAAAATGGACCTTGATATTTACTCCTCAAGCTGAAATAAAACTGGTTTCATTTTCCATGCTTTTTATTGCACTTAATGCTTTAAATTTAATCATCTGAGGTAAAACGATGAGAGGAATTTTACATATTTTTCTCTTTATCCCTTCTGTATCAAAGCCCTGAAGATTAAAATTCAACATTTCTTATTTTTTTTCCTTTCCATTCTGTCATTTTCCAAATTCAGGAACCCATAATTTCCTCCCTCGACTATGATAATAGCTTTGCTAAGTGAGCTCTGTTTATTAATACATATTTTAATTGTTTATTTTTATTTTTCTATTTTTTAATTTTCAAATGTAATTATATTTTCAGTGTAGCTAAGATATAGTTATATTAGTTTCAGTTGAGCAATATACAAATTCAAAATTCCACATATTACTAAGTGTTCATCAAGATAAGTGTAGCCTTAACCTTAACCTTCACCTATTACTCCCATTCCCCCACCCATTTACCCTTTGGTAAACCATCTGATTGTTTTCTATTTTTAAGAGTCTGTATCTTCATTTGCCTCCCCCTTCCCCCAACCTTTGTTCATTTGTTTACCTTCTTAAATTCCACATATGAGTGAAATCATGTTACTTTTCTTTCTCTGACTGACTTTTTTCACTTGGCATTATGTTGTCTAGCTCCATCCATGATGTTGCAAATGGCAAGATTTCATTCATTTATATGAATGGATTATACACACACACACACACACACACGCACAACCCACCACATCTTATTTATTCATGCATCTATCAATATACACTTGGGATGTTTCCATAATTTAGCTATTGTAAATAAAGCTGCTAAAAACATAAGGGTGCATATACCTTTTTGAATTAGTGTTTTCGTATTCTTTGGGTTTTCATATTCTTTGAGGAACTTCCATACTGACTTGCAGAGTGGCTACACCAATTTGAAACCCCATCAACAGTATACAAGTGTTCCATTTTCTCCACATCCTCTCCAGCACTTTTTTCTTGTATTTTGATTTTAGCAATTCTGACTGGTATGAAGTGATATCTCACTGTGGTTTTGATTTGCACTTCCCAGATGATAAGGGATGTTGAGTTTCTTTTCGTGTGTCTGTTGGCCATCTAATGTTTTCTTTGCAGAAATACAGGTTATTTTGCCCATTATTAATTTGATTTTTTTTGATGTTGAGTTGTATAAGTTCTTTTTATATTTTGGGTACTAACCTTTTATCATATATGTCTTTTGTGAATATCTTATCCCAATCCAATAGGTTGTCTTCTAGTTTTATTGGGGGTTTTATGGTTTTATGTCACACATGTGTATGGTGAAACAAAGTGTTCCACTTTCATTCATTTGCATGTTGCTGTCCAGTTTTCCTACCACCATTTGTTGAAGAGACTGTCTTTTGCCCCCCTCACATTATTGCCTCCTTTGTCAAAATTAATTGATAATACAACTGTAGGTTTATTTCTGGGTTTCTTTTCTGTTTCATTGATCTATGTGTCTTTTTTTGTACCAGGACCATACTATTTTTATTACTTCAGCTTTGTAATATTACTTGAAAACTGGAATTGTGATGCTTCCAGCTTTTCTCTTTCTTTCTTTCTTTCTTTCTTTCTTATTTATTGTCAAATTCGCTAACATACAGAGTAGTCTTGGCTTTAGGAGTAGATCCCATGATTCTTCACTTACATACAACACCAAGTGCTCATCCCAACAAGTGACCTCCTCATTGCTTATCACTCATTATCCCTCCCTCCTCAACCCCTACCCTGTCAACTCTCAGATTGTTCACTGTATTTTAGAGTATCTTATGGTTTGCCTCGCTCTGTGTATCTTATTTTTCCTTCCCTTTCCCTGTTGTCATCTGTTAAGTTTCTCAATTTCCACATATGAGTGAAATCATATATCTTTCTCTGACTGACTTATTTCGCTTAGCATAATACATTCCAGTTCTATCCACGTTTCTGCAAATGACATGATTTCATTCATTTTCATCACTGAGTATTCCATTGTGTATATGTACCACATCTTCTTTCTCCATTTATCATTTGATGGACATTTGGGTTCTTTCCATAATTTGGTTATTGTTGATAATGCTGCTATAAGCATTGGGGTTCCTGTGCCCCTTCAAATCAGAAACCCTGTATTCTTTGGAAAAATTCCTAGTAGTTCAATTGCTGAGTTGTAGGGTAATTCTATTTTTAATTTTTTGATGAATAACCACACTATTTTCTACAGTGGCTGTACCAGTTTGCATTCCCACCAATAGTGCAAGAGTTCCCCTTTCTCCAAATCCTCACCAACATCTATTGTTTCATAAGTTGTTAATTTTAGCCACCCTGACTGGTGTGAGGTGGTATCTCAATGTGGCTTCATTTGTCTTTCCGTGATGATGAATGTTGTTGAGCATCTTTTCATGTGTCTGTTTGTCATCTGGATGTCTTCCTTGGAGAAGTGTCTATTCATGTCTTCTTCCCATTTCTTCGCCGGATTATTTGTTTTTTGTGTGTTGAGTTTGGTAAGTTTTTTTATAGATTTTAGTTTTTAAACTAAATATGTCATTTAGTTTTTAAACTAAATATATCATCAGTTTTTAACTGATATGTCATTTGAAAATATCTTCTCCCATTCCGTCAGTTGCCTTTTAGTTTTGTTCATCATTTCCTTTGCTGTGCAGAAGCTTTTTATCTTGATGAGGTCCCAATAGTTCACTTTTGCTTTCAATTCGCTTGCTTTTGGAGATGTGTTGTGTACTAAATTGCTGAAGCTGAGGTCAGAGAGGTTGTTGCCTGTTAGATTTTGATAGTTTCCTATCTCACATTTAGGCGTTTTTATCCATGTTGAATTTATGTTTGTGTATAGTATAAGAAAGCGGTCCAGTGTCATTATTCTGCATGCTACTGTCCAGGTCTCCCAGCACTATTTGTTAAAGAGATTGTCTTTTTTTCCCATTGGATATCTTTTCCTGCCTGATCAAAGATTAGTTGGCCATACATTTGTGGGTCCATTTCTGGGTTTTCTATTCTATTCTATTCCATTGTTCTATGTGTCTGGTTTTGTGACAATGCCATCAAACTGTCTTGATGACTACAGCTTTGTAATACAGGCTAAAGTTTGGGATTGTGATGCCTCCAGCTTTGGTTTTCTTTTTCAACATTACTTTGTTTTTTCAGGATCTTTTGTGGCTCCACACAAATTTTAGGAATCTTTGTTCTAGCTCTGTGAAAAATGCTAATGCTATTTTTATTGGCATTGCATTGAATGTGTAGATCGCTTTGGGTAGTATAGCAATTTTAAAAATATTTGTTCTTCTGATCCATGAACATGGAAAGTTTTTCCCTTTCTTTGTGTCTTCAAGTTCTTTCATAAGATTTCTATAGTTTTTCATCATACAAATCTTTTCCCTCTTTGGTTAAGTTTATTCCTAGGTATTTTATGGTTTTCAGTGCAATGGTAAATGGGATTCATTCCATGATTTCTGTTTCTGTTACTTCGTTATTGGTGTGGAAAATATTTTAGAAATTATAAATTAATAAAATTGATTCATAATTATAGTATTTAAAGATATCGTTGAAGTACTGAACTGTTATATCATTTGGTTTATTAGTTGATTAAGCAGAGTTTCCACATTTTAGAGGACTTTCCATTGTAATTATCCACTACATTTAAAAAGGTAATTGCTTTATCTTTTTCCCTGATTTACTTCAAAACTATGGTTTTCTGAGGGAAGACTTTCATATTGGTTGACTTATAACCTTCACAAATCTGACATTCTATAAAAGTAACAAAAACACTGGCAAAAAAGTGAAAAATCAACTTTTTTTTGGAACTCTGGTAATTAACCAAAGCTTACAACAATCTGAGGATCACTAATTCAGGAAAAAAATATTGAATCTCAGTATGAACAGCAGGATTTATCATGGCATTGTAAAATTGACTTTTTTTTCTTTTCCTCACCTCTTCTGTAGCCTAGAAAATCAGCACCATGACAACCACGGTAATTAGGAACAAAATCAACCAGTCACTAGAAAGGAAAAAGTAAGTTTGGATCTCAAGAAAAAGCCCCAACCAAATATTACTGTCATTATATGATCTGTCTTCCAACTTTCTTAAAGAACTTCATTTACATGGTGGTGTTTTTAGCTGACCTAATTTGGACCTCATTTTAGAGGAAAAGCCTTATCTTCAGGACATTTGTTGAAAACAACTGGTGGTGGTTATTTTACATCACAGCTTCCCAAGGTTGTAATATCAGACAAAAGAAACAAGAAATATGCCCAAAACTTTAAAAGAAAGAGCTGAAAACAGGTTGTCCCATAATAGGTTTTTAAAAACTCTGACATATTCCTGAGGTACTATAAGACTACAAACATGCTCAGAAAAAATCATAGAATGCTCCAATCTATAACTTTTGGTTGAAATTTTCGCCTTGAGTAAACAGAAAGTGAAGTACAAGAAGGGGTGAGGAGTGGTAAATTTTCTGATTAAAAGAGTTGTGCCCCAACGCATACACAGAGCCCCTTGGCAAAGAGGAAAATATTTGTTAACTCAAGTAATTACAGGAATAAAATGGGAAATTAATATCAAGTCAGTATAACCCTGATATTAAAACCAGACAAGGACACCAAGTAAAGAAAACTATAGATCAAATTCTATTATAAATAAAAATCTAAAAACGTTCAACAAAATACCAGAAAACAGAATACAACAACATATGAGTTATATATGATGAATGAAAGAGCAGGCCTATGCCGGCCGACTCCATCTTGTTCTGTGTCCTTCACCTTGACCACATCTCCTCCCCTTGAGTAACCCCTGCTCACCTGCCTAACAAGACTCTGACCTTTTCCCAGCCAATTGGCTGAGGCCACAGCCATTACCTCACCAACTGCTCCTAGGCCCCAATAAAACCTTTGTCCTTTTGAAACTAGCTCTCTCTCCCCGGTATCTCACTGCTGCGTCGGTGCAGGTAGGGGATTGAGCTCCAGCTAGCTCGAATAAAGGCTCTTTTGCTTTTACATTGGACTCGGCTCCCTGGTGGTCTTTGGGGATCATGAATTCTGGGCATAACATTTGGGGGCTCGTCCGGGATCCCCAAGACCCCCGAGGGACCCCTGACCCAGAGAGCCTGACTGGCCACGGTTAGTGTCTGTTCTTTCCATCTTTTCTGTGTGAGCTCATTTCTTAAATTCTGGTAGTGCCTGACGCGGTCTAAGTGGATGCAATGGAGGACCACGGGCTGGGAGTTTCAGAAGACGTTCCGATCCTCCCTTTTGGAGGGACGTGGAATCCCCTCAAAGGTCTGAGACGAGGCAGGTCGCTCCTGCTGGTCGGCGTGAGGCCGTCGTCTAGCTTTCGGTTTTGGAGAGACATGGAATCCCCTCAAAGGTCTAAACTAGCTTTCAGTTTTGCTTCCATGGAGTTGGAAGACTTTCTAGGGGCCCTCTGTCTGTTTTTGTGTTTCTCTGTTTTGTTCTGTGGACTTACTGGACTTACTGGACGGACATTATAGGACAGACTCAGAGTACTCCTCTAAGTATTATGATTGATCACTTTAAGGATGTCAGGGGAAGAGCTAACAACCTCAGTGTGGAAGTCCGAAAGGGTTGGTGGCAGTTTTTTTTGTTCTAGCGAGTGGCCAACTTTTAATGTCAGATGGCCACCAGAGGAGACCTTCGACCTCCCTACCATCCAGTCAGGAGTATCAATCATCTCTCGGCCTAAGATGGGCCACCTTGATCAGCTCCCTTACATTATCACTTGGCAGGACCTTGTAGAAGACCCACCCTCTTGGCTTAAGCCCTTCCTAGCCCCACTCCCTCCAGAGCCAAAACCCATTCTTGCTTTTCAGGGGACAAAGAAGAAGGAAAACAAGAAAAGTCTTACCCAGCCTTCAGCACCCCTCTACCCTGTCCTACAAGGGGGGACTGAAGAAGAATTAATTTTTCCTCCCCTGTATAACCCCTCTAGGATGCCAGAAGAACACCATCCTCCACCTCCGGGGGAGGCAGAAACACTCCATTGAGAAGCCTGCCCTTTACCAGTGAAGGGCACAGAGGGAGCAATCCGCCTCCGCTGCCTACTCCACTATTCTGCCCCTGCGAGCCACCGGACCCCCAGACGTGGAGGGGAATCAGCCCCATCACTATTGGCCTTTTGCCACTAGTGACCTCTACAATTGGAAAGCTCAGAATCCTAAGTTTTCAGAGAAACCAGGAGGGCTTATTGATTTATTAGACTCTGTTCTTTTTACCCATCAGCCCACGTGGGATGATTGCCAGCAGCTTTTGCAGGTCCTGTTCACAACTGAAGAAAGAGAAAGTATCCTCAATGGGACCCAAAAACTAGTTCCAGGCGCAGACAGGAATCCCACCACCAACCAGGCTCAGATAGACGCCTCCTTCCCCTTAACTCGGCCCCAGTGGGATTTCAACACGGCAGAAGGTAAGGAGAGGCTCCGGGTCTACCACCAGATTCTAATGGGGGGTCTCTGAATGGCTGCTAGAAAGCCAACCAATTTTGCCAAAGTAGGAAATTTACAACAGGGAAAAGATGAATCTCTGGCTGCCTTTTTAGAATGGATCATGGAGGCATTCCGTACCTATACCCCCATGGATCCAGAGACTCCGGAAAGCAAGGCAGCTGTTATCATGGCCTTTGTAAACCAATCGGCCATAGACATTAGGAGAAAATAACAGAAAATAAATAGACTAGGAGAAAAAAGTCTGCAGGACTTACTGGTGGTAGCCGAAAAGGTATATAATAACCGGGAGCCTCCTGAGGACAAGCAGGCTCGAGCCATGGCGGCTGCCAGCAGTAAGTAGACTTGAGACCTGGCCAGAATACTACTAGCCACCACTGCTGACTTCCCCGAGGAATGAGACCGCCGTCTCCGGCAGCTGGCAGATGACACAAGAAAAGGTAAAGGAAGCACCAAGGGGGGGAAGCAGAGGCTGCAGAAAGATCAGTGCACATACTGCAAGGAGATAGGGCATTGGGCCTGAGATTGTCCGAAAAGGGCCGGTGGGAAGGGAAGAAAGACTGATCGAGTAAAAGTCCTAGAGCTAGATGAACTAAGTGATTAGGGGAGTCGGGGTTCGGACCCTCTCCCTGAACCCAGGGTAACTCTTAAAGTGGAGGGGACCCCTGTTGACTTCCTTGTCGACACTGGAGCACAACATTCTGTCCTCCGCACCCCACAAGGAAAACTAGCCAGCAAGAAGTCCTGGGTACAAGGGGCAACTGGTATGAGCCAGTATTCATGGACTACCCAAAGAACAGTAGATTTGGGGATGGGCCGGGTATCCCACTCCTTTATGGTAATACCAGAATGCCCCTACCCACTGTTAGGACGGGACTTACTGACCAAGATTGGAGCTCAGATAACTTTCAGACAAGGGGGGGCCTCAGGTCACCGATGGCAAGGGCCACCCCATCCAGGTCCTGACCATAAAACTGGAGGATGAATACCGCCTCCACCAGGAGGTGCTCCCGAGAGAGGATAATATAGACAGATGGCTACAAGAATTCCCCTCGGTTTGGGCAGAGACGGGGTGGGGATAGGACTAGCTGCTCACAGGACCCCGGTCCTGGTAGAGCTCAAGCCAGGAGAGAGTCCGGTAGGGATCAAACAACACCCCATGTCTCAGGAGGCCCGAAAGGGGATCCAGCCACACATCCAGAGACTACGAAGCTTAGGGGTACTAGTTCCTTGCCAGTCTCCCTGGAACACGCCCCTACTGCCGGTCAAAAAGCCTCACACAAATGACTACCGACCGGTACAAGACCTCTGGGAAGTAAATAAGAGGGTCACGGACATACACCCAACTGTTCCCAACCCATATACTCTCTTGAGCTCCTTGGCTCCCTCCAGGGTCTGGTATACTGTACTAGATTTAAAGGACGCCTTCTTCAGTCTGCTGCTGGCACCCCAGAGCCAACCCTTGTTCTCCTTCGAGTGGCATGATCCAGAGGAGGGCTACAGTGGGCAACTCACCTGGAAACAGCTACCTCAGGTATTCAAAAATTTGCCCACCATCTTCGACAAGGCACTACACGAGGACTTGGGTGAGTACAGAAGGGAGCACCCTGGCCTCACCCTTCTACAGTATGTAAATGACATCCTGATTGTTGCCCACATGGCCAAAGACTGTGAGCTAGGGACCGAGGACCTGCTGGCTACCCTGGGGGCCTTAGGGTACTGGGCATCCATGAAGAAGGCTCAGATATGCAGGGAGAGGGTAAGTTACCTGGGATATATCCTGGAGGGCGGACAGCGGTGGTTATCAGATGCCAGAAAAGAAACTGTCCTAAAGATCCCTACTCCCACCTCCTGAAGAGAAGTAAGGGAATTCTTAGCATCAGCCGGCTACTGCTGCCTTTAGGTTCCAGGTTTTGCTGAGATGGCCAGGCCCCTATATGAAGCTACTAAAGAGGGAAAAACATTTAAATGGGCTGAAAAAGAAGAAACTGCCTTGAATCAGTTAAAAAAGGCCCTCCTAAGTGCCCCAGCCCTGGGCCTACCAGACATTATGAAGCCCTTCCACCTCTTTGTAGACGAACATAAGGGAATAGCAAAAGGGGTTCTAACTCAAACCTTAGGCCCCTGGAACTGCCCAGTGGCTTACCTTTCCAAGAAACTAGACCCAGTGGCTGCCGGCTGGCCGCCATGCCTAAGAATTATTGTGGCGACAGCACTCCTAGTCAAGGACACAAACTGACCCTAAGACAGGAGATCTGGATCACGACCCCACACGCCATTGAAGGGGTCCTAAAACAGCCTCCTGATAGATGGATGAGCAACACACGTATGACTCATTACCAGAGCCTCCTACTCAACCCTCCACGAGTGCGGTTCCACCCCAGTGCAGCCCTCAATCCTGCAACCCTGCTGCCCGACCCTGACCTAGGTGCTCCACTACATGACTGTGCGGGAATCCTGGAACAAGTACAGGGATTCCGGACAGACCTGACTGAGCGGCCCCTCCCCGCTTGGTTCACTGATGGCAGCAGCTTTGTGCAAGACGGACACAGGTATGTGGGTGCAGTGGTGGTCACTGAAATGGACACCGTATGGGCAGAGGCTCTACCCTCTGGAACATCAGCCCAGCGAGCATAGCTAATAGCTCTCACCAAGGCTCTGATGCTGGGAGCTGGAAAACGGCTTAACATCTACACAGACAGCTGTTATGCGTTTGCCACAGCTCATATTCATGGGGCAATTTATCAGGAGAGGGGGTTACTGACGGCAGAAGGACGGACTATAAAAAATAAGCAGGAGATACTTAACCTGCTTATGGCCTTATGGCTTCCTGACAAGCTAGCCATTATCCACTGCCAAGGGCACCAAAAAGCTGATAACCCAGTAGCTAGAGGTAATCTAAAGGCTGACCAGGCAGCCAAGGCAGTAGCCCTTACTTCAGTCCCCACCATGACCATACAACTACCGGACCCAGGAGACCCAGTATTACCAGGTCAGCCCAAATACTCCCAGGAGGAGTTACAGCAGATCAAGAAACTCCCCATGGCCCAGGAGATAAAGGGATGGTGGTATACACCTAACAAGGAGCTCATGCTGCCAGACCAGCTCGGAGTCTCAGTATTAGAGCACGTGCATCGGTCTACTCACATGGGGGCCCGAAAATTAAAAGACTTAATTCGACATGCCAGAATCAAGATTCACCAACAGGACACCAAAATAGAGCAAGTTGTATCTGTCTGCAAGACCTGCCAACTCACCGAGAGGGCCACATCAAATAAAAAAGGAACCAGGCTCAGAGGCACCAGACCAGGAGCCCAATGCGAAGTCAACTTCACTGAAGTCAAACCAGGAAAGTATGGTTTTAAATATCTTTTAGTATTTACAGACACCTTCTCTGGCTGGGTGGAGGCATACCCAACCAAGCATGAAACGGCTCAGACAGTGGCTAAGAAGCTACTAGAAGACATCTTACCCAGGTATGGTTTTCCTGCCATGGTAGGATCAGACAATGGACCAGCTTTTATCTCGCAGGTAACACAGGCAGTAGCCAAGGCGGTGGGGGCAAACTGGAAATTACATTGTGTTTATAGGCCCCAGAGCTCAGGACAAGTAGAAAGAATGAATAGAACACTAAAAGAGACCCTTACCAAATTAACCATGGAGACTGGAGAGGACTGGGTGACTCTCCTACCGTACGCCCTTTACTGGGTTAGAAACACTCCTTATACTCTGGGTTTTACTCCCTATGAGATCATGTTTGGCAGGCCACCCCCTGTTATTCCCAACCTTCGAGCTGAACTTCTTGCTGAGTTTAAAGATCAAGAACTTTTTCTTTCCTTGAGAGGGCTCCAGAGGGCACACGAGGACATTTGGCCACGACTCCGTGCCATCTACGAGGCTGGCACGACCCCGACACCTCATCAGTACAGGCCGGGAGACTGGGTCTATGTGAAGAGGCACCACCGAGAGACCCTTGAGCCACGCTGGAAAGGACCCTACATCATGGTGCTGACAACCCCCACCGCTCTCAAAGTAGATGGCATCACGACCTGGGTCCATCACACCCACATTCGGCCAGCGGACCCCTCCTCAATCCGGAAGGACTTCGTCACGTGATGGGCCATCAGTCGGGACCAACACAACCCGCTCAAGCTCAAGCTACAGCGCATTCGACCCACCTAATATTGGTAACTCTGTTAACTCTGCTTGTCATTGCTCATGCTGCCGGGAGTCCCCACGCCCCCCAAAACATCACCTGGCAGATCATAGACACCAGCTCGGGGACAATACTTAATCAGACCTCGCAAAGCCACCCCAGGGACACTTGGTTCCCAGAACTTTGCGTAAACCTCCAAACTCTGTTCCCCTTGTCATCATAAATGCAACTGGTCCCATGATTGGGTCCGTAAGCTACATGACAGGGGGGAATGAAAGAGTGGGCCTATGCCAGCCGACTCCATCTTGTTCTGTGTCCTTCACCTTGACCACACCTCCTCCCCTTGAGTCCCCCCAACCCCCCCCCCCCCACTCGCCTGCCTAACAGGACTCGGACCCTTCGCCAGCCAATCGGCTGAGGCCACAGCCATTACCTCACCAACTGCCCCTAGGCCCCAATAAAACCTTTGTCCTTTTGAAACTAGCTCTCTCTCCCTGGTATCTCACCACTGCGTCGGTGCAGGTAGGGAATTGAGCTCGAGATAGCTCGAATAAAGGCTCTTTTGCTTTTACATCGGACTTGGCTCCCTGGTGGTCTTTGGGGATCACGAATTCTGGGCATAACAATGAACACGGGGAATTATCCCAGGAATTCAAAATTGGTTTAACATCTAAAATTTAATTAATATAGTGTGCTATATCAGTGGAATAAAAAATCACATGGTCATATCACTAGATATAGAAAAATATTTTGATAACAATCAAATGCTTTTTATGAAAAGGACACTCAATGAACTAGTAATAGATGGGAACTTCCATATCCTGTTCAAGAGCCTTTATGGAAAATTCACAGGTAGCATTCTACTTAATGGCAAAAGAATTCGTGCCTTTCCCAAAGATGAGGAATAAAACAAGAATATATATTTCCACAACTTCTTTTCAACCCTGTATTTGAGATTTTAACCAGTGCAGTTAGACAAGAAATAAAACCAAGTCATTTATATATTCCAAAATTCAATGTTACTAATATTGAATATGTCTGCTACCAAAGTCTTCATGTTAAACCATGGTTTATGAAGAAAGTGTCATGGAATATGTGGGAGAAATACCTTGAGCTAAAACTTTCAGATTATGAATCATCTTTACAATGCAATTCTTCAGTAATTGTTTACAAGAACATTTATGTATAAATTAATGCCTGGTTCAAAATAACTCATTCAACTATCAAACTCATATACTTGAGTATTTAGGTTAATTGCTTTCTCTGCTACTTGGACCCCAAAAAAACCCTTGAAGAATTATACTTTTCTTATAGCACAAGTGTCTGTAAATAAAGATATCCTTTCCTAGCTGAAGGCAATACTGATTCTTATTTCATATGAAAGGAAAATATCACTTCACTTTTGGTGAAGGAGCATAAGGCAATCTAACACTCCACAAGTGACCCCCTTGCCAGGTGGGATTTGTGTGACATTCTTCAGGCATTCCTGGCTGCCCAAGAACAAAGGAAAGGGAAAAACAAATGGTTAACTGATAGAAATCATTGTCATACAAAACAGGAGTCTCCCATTGGTTTCCAACTGTTTTAATGACTTAAAAGAAAAAAAAAGCAATCTCTAGAAACCTATAGACTCAGTTTCCTGGAGCCCTTTGGAGAACAAAGACAAGAAGAAAATGTAGATAAAACTACATTTCTTTATAACATGTAGCCCATTGACAAATACTTGAGGCAAATACAGAGTATAACATTCCTATTGTCTTCATGTTAATGTTTTGCTAGAGGGAAAAACAACCTTAGCTTGACAATAACTAAGCCTCCAGTATCTTATGAGTCCTGTTTAGCTTTTTGAAAGTCTTTTTGGAAACCTTTTTTTGCCCATACCTCCCCCACTTACATAGTATATAATCAGTCATTCTTCACAACTCCATTGCGGCACTTTCTGCCCATAATTCTTGTCCCCATGCCTTAACAAAATAACCTTTTTGCATAAAAGTTGTCTCAAGAATTCTTTCCTGGCTGTCAGCTCTGGACACCCCCCCCCCCACTCCAAAACCACATCAACTTTAATTTTAAAAGTGGATGATATGCCGGGGGGGGGGGGTGGAGGTAAAATGGCAGGAGAGTAAGGTGACCCTAAGCTTGTATCCTCCCTTAAACCACAGCTAGATAAATATAAAATTATTCTGAACATCCAAAAATCAAATGGAAGTCTTAGAGAACAAAGCTGCACATGTACAAACCAGAAATATGACCATGGAAGGTAAGAACTGCCTGGAGTTTGTGGGAGAAAAGAGCCACAGGCATTCACAAGGAGAGGAAGCCATGACTATGGTGAGAGTAGTGAGAGAGAAGAAGGAAAGAGAGAAAAAGGAAGAGAATAATAATTTAAAAAAAGAGTGAAAACACGCACAGATGACTACACAAGAAAACTATTCCCCAAAACTTTTGACAAGAGAAAAGGAAGGGTTACATTATTGCTAGTTTTTTGTAAACAGCAGGACACAGACTCAAATGTTTCAGAGGTCTGTGATGTTAATAGTTTCATGCCTGAAGAGCTGGGCAGTGCTCTGGTGGAAGAGCAGAGATGAGCCCCAGAAGCAGGCAACCTAAAGATTCCCCAAGGCTGTAGAAGAGAAGTGGTTCCCCTGCTTGGAGTATATTGTAAAAGTGATATAGCTTCTCTGTGGGCAAAGGACCCTGCAGGCACCATGGGACAAAGTATAGGAACAAAGACACTGGCAAAGTCTACAAAGCCTGGTGTTGGCTCTGTGTTGTGATTCATCATAAACTCCAAACCACTGCTCAGTTGCTTGACTTACTTTTGAGACAAGCCAGCACCAGCAACAGCTTGGAGTGCATTTAGGAGAGGTGATATGGCCCCTCTGCCAGGCAAAGGATCCTGCAGGGCCATGGAGCTGTCTTGCTCACCAATATAGGAACAGAGATATTGGCTGAGGGCAGCAATCCAGCTGTGTGTTGCAATTTACCATAAACTCTGACACTCTGTGCAGTTGTTTGGCTGCCTGTGATAAGCTGGCACCAGCCACAACGTAGGAAAATCCTCCCTTATAAGATCAGTACAGGTCCACCCCACAGATGTCTCTGAAGTGTGGGGGTTTTAAAACACAGCCATGCCTGAGGTAAAATGCAGAAGTGCTAGCCATTTGGCAGGTGGACAGCTCAGATACAGAGAGGGTGAAGGCGGAGCTCTCACAAAAACCAGGGACACAGGCGGCTTCACTGTCTGCACATCTATGAGGGTTTAATGAAGAAGAGTGGTGCACATTTCCAACTCCAGAGATGAAAGAACAGGGCAAAGCCATTTTCTCCCTGTGCCTACCAGCTTGATTCACATCAGTGAGCTAAACAGCAACAGCAAGTGGAGAATGGAGCTGCTACACCAAGCACCCCCCTGCAGGCACATCTACACTAGGGCAATTGCACCTGAGAATCAGAGCAGCAGGGTCCTCACCCAAAAGACAAGCACAAACCCCTTAACCAAACCAAGTCTACTAATCATAGAGTGCTGCAAAGCTTCATTCAGCTCTAGGGGAAAAAGAATCTAGTGTCCTTTTTGTTTTTGTTTTTTGTCTTTGTTTTATTTGTTTGTTTTTTGATACATAAAGAGAAATTATTAATGTTTTAATTTTATTTTTATATATTTGTAATTTATATATATATACATATATATATTAATTTTTATTTTTTTATTCTTTTCTTTTTTCTAACTTTTTTCTGTCAAGCTTCTCATAACAAACAGGCCAAAACACACCTATGATCAACCTTCTCTTATGTATTTTATTTTATTTTTCTTCTATTTTAAAATTTTTATTTTGTTTTATTTTGCTTTTATTTTCTTTCCCCCAAAATGACAAGAAAGGAGAATTCATCACAAAAGAAAGAACAGGAAAAAATGATGGCTAGAATTTTAATAAATGCAGATATAAGTAAGATGTCTGAACTAGAATTTAAAACATTTATAAGGATATTAGCTGGACTTGAAAAAAGCATAGAAGACACTAGATTATCCCTTACTGCAGAGATAAAGGAACTAATTTCAAGGGAGACTCTTTGAGTAGAGAAATTTTTAAAAAAGCAACAAGACTAGAAAGGACCAGAGAACAACACCAGAAACACAACTCTACAAGTAATACAATGTCATTAAATTCATATCTTTCAATAATCAATGTAAATGTAAATGGACTAGATGTTCCAATGGGCATAGGTATCAGAATGGATGAAAGAAACAAGAATCATCTATATATTGCCTATAAGAGACTCATTTTAGACCTAAGGAAACATCCAGATTGAAAGTGAGGGGATGAAGAACCATCTACCATGCAAATGGATGTCAAAAGTACACTGTTAGACATACTTCTACAAGACAAAAGAGGTTTTTTTTTTTTAATTTTTAACATTTTGTTTATTTTTGAAAGACAGAAAGAGACAGAGCACGAGTAGGGGCGGGGCATAGAGAGAAGCACACAGAATCTGAAGCAGGCTCCAGGCTCTGAGGTGTCAGTACAGAGCCTAATGCAGGACTCAAACTCATGAACTGTGAGATCATGACCTGAGCTGAAGTCGGACACTTAACCGACCGAGCCACCCAGACAAAAGAAATTTTAAACCAAAGACTGTAACAAGACATAAAGGAGGGCACTCTATCAGAAAGAAAAGGGCCAATCCAACAATAAGATCTAATAATTGTAAATATTTATGCCTCCAAATTGGAAGATCCCAAGTATATAATTCAATTTATAACAAACATAAGGAAATTCATTGATAAGAATACAATAATAGTAAGAGAATTTAACACCCTGCTTATAGCGATAGATCATCTAAGCAGAAAATCAACAATGAAACAAAAGCTTGGAATGACACACAGGACTGGATAGACTTAACATATATTCAGTACATTTTATCCTAACATGGCAGAATACACATTCTTTCTAATGTGCCTGAAACATTATCCAGAATATTTTACATACTGGGTCACAGATCAGACCTCAACATGTACAAGAAGATTAAGATTATATTATGGTTATTTTTAGATCACATGGATATGAAACATGAAGTCAACCATAAGAAAAAAAAAATTGGGGAAGCCCTCAAATACATGGAGGTTAAAGAATATTTTGCCAAAGAATGAATAGGTTAGGGGCGCCTAGGTGGCTTAGTCAGTTAAGTGTTTGACTTCAGCTCAGTTCATGATCTCACAGTCTGGGAGTCTGAGCCCCACGTCGGGCTCTGTGCTGACAGCTCAGAGACTGGAGATTGTTTTGGATTCTGTGTCTCCCTCTCTCTCTGCCCCTCCTCTGCTCACTCTCTGTCTCTTTCTCTCTTTCTCTCTCAAAAATAAATAAACATTAAAAAAAAATTCTTTAAAGAATGAATGGGTTAGCCAGTAAATTAAAGAAGAAATTAAAAAATATCCATGGAAGCAAATGAAAATGAAAACATAAAAGTCCAAAACCTTTGGAATGCAAAAAAAGCCATCCTAAGAAGGAATTTTATTGAAATTCAGGCCTATCACAAGAAACAAAAAAGTTCCCAAATACACAACCTAAGTTACATGTTAAGGATCTAGAAAAGGATCAGCAAGTAAAGCCTAAAGCCAACAGAAGGGAAATAATAAAGATTAGAGCAGAAATAATCACTATAGAAACAAACAAATAATAAGCCAGTAGAACAGATCAATGAAACTAAGAGCTGGTTGTTTGAAAGAATTACCAAAATTGATAAAACCCTATTTAGACATACCAAAAAGAAAAATGAAAAGCCCCAAATATATAAAATCATGAATGAAAGAGGACAGATCACAACACCACAGAAATACAGGAAGAGATAGAAAATTTGAACAGATCCATATCCAGCAAAGAAATTGAATCAATAATCAAAAATCTCCCAACAAACAGAGTCCTGGGCCAGAAGGTTTCCCAGGGGAATTCTACCAGACATTTAAAGCAGTTAATACCTATTCTTCCCAAACAGTTCCAAAAAATAGAAATGGAAGGAAAACTTTGAAACTCATTCTACAAAGCCTGTATTACCTTAATTCCAAAACCAAAGGCCCACTAAAAAGTAAAATTACAGGCCGATATTCCTTATGAACATGGACACAAACATTCTTAATAAAATACTAATAAATTGAATTCAGCAGTTCATCAAGAGAATTATTCACTATGATCAAGTGGGATTTATTCCTGGGCTGCAGGGCTGGTTCAATAATTGTAAATCAATCAACAGGATACACCACAGTAATAAAAGATAGGATAATAACCACATACTCATGTCAATAGATGCAGAAAAAAAAAATTTTACAAAATACAGCATCAATTCTTATAAAAACCCTAAACAAAGTAGGGATAGATAGAACACACTTCAACATCATAAAGTGCATAAATGAGAGATCCACCACTAATATGATTCTAAATGTGAAAAATGAAAGCATTTCCTATATGGTCAGAAACAAGACAAGGATGTCCACTCTCACCATTACTATTTTCTATAGTACTGGATGTCTTAGCCTCAGGGATAAGACAGCAAAAATAAATAGAAGGCATCCAAACTGGCAAGGAAGAAGTCAAACTTTTACTATTTGCATGCTATATGTTACACTATGTAGAAACCCGGAAAGACTCCACCAAAAATTTGCTAGAACTAATACAAGAATTCAGCAAAGTCACAGAACACAAAATCAACATGCATAAATTTGTTGCATTTCTATAAAGAAATAATGAAACAGCAGAAAAAGAAATCAAGAAATCAAACCCATTTGCAACTGCACCAAAAACAGTAAGATACCGAGGAATAAACCTAACTAAAGAGGTAAAATATATGTACTAGGAAAACTATGGAATGTTTATGAGAGAAATAGAGGATGAAACAAAGAAATTGAAAGGCATTCCATACTCATGGACTAGAAGAACAAACATTGTTAATATGTCCATAATACCCAAAGCAATTTACACATTTAATGCAATCCCTATCAATATACCATCAGCATTTTTTAGCAGTGCTGGACAAAATAATTATAAAATTTGCATGGAACCTCAAAACACCTGAATACCCAAAGCAATGTTGAAGAAGAAAAAAGTGTAAGCATCACAATTCTGGATTTCAACCTATATCACAAAGTTGTAGTCATCAAGACAGTATGATACTAGTTCAAAAACAGACACATAAATCAATGTAAGTGAATAGAAAACTGAGACATGGACCCACAACTATATAGTAAAATCATCTTCAACAAAGCAGAAAAGAATAGCCAATGGAACAAAAAGACACTCTCTTCAACAAATGGTGTTGGGAAAACTGGATGGTGACTTGAAGATGAATAAAACTGAGTCACTTTCTTATATTATACACAAAAATAAATTCAAAATGGATGAAAAACCTAAATATCAGACAAGAAACCATAAAATTCCTAGAGGAGATTCCAGTCAGCAACCTCTTTGACCTAGGCCAGAGTAACTTCTTGCTAGACATATTGCCAAACGCAAGGGAGGCAAAAATAAACATGAATTATTGAGACTTGATCAAGATAAAAAGCTTCTGAACAACAAAGAAAACAATCAACAAAACTAAAAGGCAGCTTATGGGAGAAGCTATTTCCAAATGACATATCTGATAAAGGGTTAGTATCCAAAATCTATAAAGAATTTATCAAATTCAAAAATCAATAAATAACCCAAATTTTAAAAAATGGGCATAAGATATGAATAGATATTTTTCCAAAGAAGACATCCAAATGGCGAACAGACACATTAAAAGATGCTCAACATAACTCATTATCAAGGAAATACAAGTCTAAACCACAATGAGATCCTGCCTCAAACCTGTCAGAATGGCTAAAATTAACAATAAAAGAAATAACAGGCATTGAGGAAGATGTGAAAAATAGGGAATGCTCTTGCACTGTTGGTGGGAATGCAAACTGGTGCAGTCACTGTGGAAAACTCTCTAGAGGTTCCACAAGAAGTTTAAAATATTTCCTATACTACCTTAAACAACAGGCATGAAACTGGATATCCATGCTTCCTTTATTTCTGACCAGAGAGGAAAAACTGTTTTTCCCCATTGAGGATTATGTTAGCTGTGGGTCTCTCATTTATGGCTTTTATAATGTTGAGATATTTTTCCTCTATCCTACTTTGTTGAGAGATTTTATCAAGAATGGATGGGGGCGCCTGGGTGGCTTGGTCGGTTGAGCGTCTGACTTCGGCTCAGGTCATGATCTCACAGTCCGTGAGTTCGAGCCCCGTATCGGGCTCTGTGCTGACAGCTCAGAGCCTGGAGCCTGTTTCAGATTCTGTGTCTCCCTGTCTCTCTGCCCCTCCCCTGTTCATGCTCTGTCTCTCTCGGTCTCAAAAATAAATAAACGTTAAAAAAAAATTAAAAAAAAAAAAGAATGGATGTAGTATTTTTTAATCCCTTTTCTACATCAATTGAGAGGATCATATCATTCTTATCATTTCTTTTATTTATGTGGTTTATCATGTTGATTGATTTGTGAATATTGAATGGCTTCTGAAGTCCAGGAATAAGTTCCACTTGATCATGGTGAATGATTTCTTTAATGTACTCTTGGATTCAATTCGCTAGTATCTTGTTAAGAATATTTCCATTCAGGTTTATCAGGGATATTGGCCTGTTGTTCTCCTTTATAGTAGGGTCTTTGTATGGTTTTGGAATGAAAGTAATGTAGGCTTCATAGAATGATTTTGGAAGTTTTCCCTCCATTTCTATGTTTAGAAACATTTTGTAAAGAATAGATATTAATTTTTCTTTAAATGTATAGTAGAATTCTCCTGGAAAGCCATCTGGTACTGGGCTTTTGTTTGTTGGAAGATTTTTGATTGCTGATTTAATTTCTTTGCTGTTTATCAGTCTGTTCAAATTTTCTATCTCTTCCTGTTTCAGTTTTTGTAGTTTATATGTTTCTAATAATGTATTAATTTCTTCCAGATGGCCAAATATGTTGATATATAACTTTTCATAATATTTTCTCATAATTGTTTCTCTTTCTATGATGTTGGATGTTATTTATCCTCTATCATTTATGATGTTACCTATTTGGGTCTTTTCTCTTTCTTTTTGATAAATCTGGTTTATCAATTTTAGCAATTATTTTTGAGAACCTGCTCCCATTTTCACAGATCTGTTTTTCTGTTTTTGTTTTTGTTTCAGTTTTGGTTTCTGTATTATTTATTTCTGCTCCAACCTTTATTATTTCCCTTCTTCTCCTGGCTTTAGTCTTCATTTGTTGTTCTTTTTCTATCTTCTTTAGGTATACATTTAAGTTGTGTATTTGAGATTGTTCTTGCTTCTTTTTTTTAAAAAAAATTTTTTTTTCAACGTTTATTTTATTTTTGGGACAGAGAGAGACAGAGCATGAACGGGGGAGGGACAGAGAGAGAGGGAGACACAGAATCAGAAACAGGCTCCAGGCTCCGAGCCATCAGCCCAGAGCCCGACGAGATTGTTCTTGCTTCTTGATGAAGAGTTGTTTGTTATGTACTTCCTTCTTCTGACTGCTTTTGCTGAATCCAAAGGTTTGGACCATTGTGTTTTCATTTAAATTTTGTTCCATGTATATTTTATTCATTCTTTAGTTTCCTAGTTAACTCATTGATTGTTTAGCAGGATGTTTTTTATCTTCCCTATATTTGTGCTCTTTTCCATTTTTTTCTTGTAGTTGACAATGTACAACATTTGAATATGAGAAAAGTAAATCTCAGAGATACTGAATGAATTGGCTGGAGACAGGCATAAAGGCAATGTGACTACAGGGCTGTGTTTTAAGAAACTATAATTTCAATTGCGTTTCTCCTTGGGCTTGAAATTATATGTGGAGAAAGACATGTTTTTTAAATGATTTTTGAATGTGTATTTCATAAAATCTGAGAAACCTGGTGACCATAGAGATCATCCAAGTTCTTTCCCTCACCCACTTAATTACATGAAAAAAATTAAGTTCAGAAAACTGCAGTCACTATATTAATGTGGCAAAACTTGTATTTCAGAAAAGTAATATTACCATACACAAAAAAATAATTTTTCCAAATAATAAAAAGGTCAATTAATCAAAATAAAACACTATCTTAAATCTGTAAGCATCTAATAATATCTTCAAAGTATATGAATAAAATATTGATAGAGTAGGTGATATGAGCAAGATGGCAAACTAAATATGTCTGAGCCTATGTACTCCCTAGAAACATTAAATACATTACAAAAAAAATAACTAAACTACATTAATAGGAGCTCTGAAAATCATTTAAGAATCTACAGCAACCAAACACAATGAAGAAAAAGCTAGTTTGAACATTGTAAGAAATTTTGTGTTTCTTTTACTCCACCTTGCTTCACACCCTTTATGATGTGGTACAGGATTGTTTGAGGGAAGCAGAAACCCCATCCTTATTTCCCTTCTGTAAACCAGAGAGATTAAAATGGACCAAAATTTTCCATGTTCTAATTTGTCTGTCCTCTTTGTGACTAATTGTTCTCTCTGAAACCTAACTTGAGGCTCAGTCAAAAGTAGCTGGACTCTCAGGCTAGGGAAAGACACAGCAGCATGCTTCATAAAAGCCACAGGGAAACTCAGTCTCACAAAAGGGATGAAAAACCACGGATCAGAGGCACCTGGGTGACTCACTTGGCTAAGCATCCAACTTCAGCTCAGGTCATGATCTCCTGGTTTGTGAGTTCAAGCCCTGCATTGGGCTTTATGTGAACAGCTCAGAGTCTGGATCCTGCTTCAGATTCCGTGTCTCCCTCTCTCTTGCCTTCCCCCACTTGGACTCTGTCCCTCTTAAAAATATATAAAACATAAAACTTTTTTTTAAAAAAGACCACTGATTGGCATCTACCAGATAATATGTAAATTCTTATGTAGGAACAGAGGTAAGACCCTTATAAAAATCAAGGCATTTAAATATAGAAATATTTAAGAAAAAATTGAAAAAGTGCACACATATATCCAGGGGAAGTATATGCATAGAATAGACCAGAGAAGACCATAAGCTTTCATTCCTGGAATATTAGGAACTTTTCAATGCATGAGACCAGTCTGAAAAGATTTTAAAATCTATCATTTTTTTCAGATGCCTAACATTCAATAAATGATCACAATTCTTATATAACAAATATGAAAGCATAACTTGTTAAGGGAAAATAATAAATTTTTATAAACCATCTATGAAGAAACATAGTCTTCAGATATACTAAACAAATAATTTTCTAAAAAAATTGTATTTAATATAGCAAAAATGTTAAAGGAAAACACACAAACAAAAATTAAGAAAATCAGGAATACAACATATAAACAAAACAAGAATATCGACTAAATTATAGAAATTATGAAAAAGGCCAAACATAAATTCTATATCTAAAAAGGACAATAACTGAAGTGAAAAATTCACTAGAGTGGTTCATCAGCAGATTCAAACAGGCAGAAGAAAGCATAAAAGTGAAATAAAAAGAAAAAACAAAACAAAGAATCAATGTACCTGAAGATGTGATTTAAAAACCATTAATTCAGAGAAGAAAAAAGAAAAAAGAAATGAATACAAGTGAAAAGAATCTAAAGGATTTATGTGACACCATCAAAAAGACAAATACACACATTATGTGAGCTCTGAGGGAAGAGAGAGGTAAAAAGTAAAGATAATTATTTTTTAAAAAATGATGGCTGAGAATTTCCAAAAATTAAAGAAATATGCAAATATACAAATACAGGAGATTCAAGGAATAATAAATATGAATAAATACAAGATACCTGTATTGAGACACATTATAATCAAACTGTCAAAAGCCAAATACAAAAAGAGTGTTTTGAAAGCAGCAAGAGAAAAAAGATCATCTTGTAAATGTGATCATCAATAATATTATCAGTAGATTTATCAACAGAAACCTTTCAGGACCAAAGACAGTGGGATGAAACATTTAAAGTGCTGAAAGAAAAATAATAATAAAACTGTTAACCCAAAATTCTATACCTGGTAAATATGATCTTCAAAAATGAGGGAGAAAATAATTCATGTCCAGATAGACAAAAGCTGAGGGGGTGTCTTAATACTTGACCTGCTCTACTATACATGCTGAAAGAAACACTTCAAGTTGAAGTGAAAGAATGCCACATAAAAATCAAAAAAAGATATAATTTTTTTCTGATAAAGGTAAATGCAAAAGCAAATATAAAAACCTGTATTGTTTTAATTTTATTTCATAAATCTACTTTTTATTCCACAGGATTAAAAATAAAATTATAAAATAATGATAAATCTATTTCAATATAATTTATTTAATTAAAGATGTAATTTGTGACATCAATAATATAAAGGATGGTTGAGGTATAAGAGCATTTTTAATAAAATTTAATTTAAGTTGATATTAGTTTGAATAAAATTAACTTTAGGATGTTCTATGTAATTCCCATTGAAACACCAAAGTGTCTATAGATACATATTGAAAGAATAAGAAATGAAAAATGCCAGTGCCAAAAAATTCAACTAGTCATAAAAGAAGGCAGTATAGGAGGAAATAAGAGACAAAAAAGTATATAAAATACGTGGAAAACAAATAACTAAAGTGAAATAGCAAGTCCTTGGCTATCAATAATTACTTTAAATGCACATAATCAATTCTCCAATTAAAAAAACATAGATTGACAGAATGGATTAAAACAGGACCGTAATATGTTCTGTCTACGAAGGACTCATTTTAGATGTGAAAACATGCATAGTTTGAAAGTAAAAGAATATAAATGTTATCCCATGCAAATAATAACCAAAAGGGAAAAAAGGTGGCTATAAAATAGACAAAATTTATTTTAGGTCAAAAAATCTTACAAAAAAACTTACAAGATACAAAGAGAAATATTATGTAATGATAAACGTTCAAATCTCCAAGGAGATATAACAAATATATGTGTGTATATATAAAGGAATATTGCTGAGCCATCAAAAAGAATGAAATCTTGCCAATGTAAAATGTAACAAATAACATGGAACTACAGCACATATTATGCTAAGCTAAAGAAATAAGTCAGAGAAAGACAAATACCTTTTAATTTCACTCATGTGAAATTTAAGAAATGAGACAGATGAACATGGGGGGAAAAAAGGCAATCCTTAGAAGAGACTCTTAACTATAGAGGATGAAGCGAGAGTTACTGAAGGTGTAGTGGGTGGGAGGATGGATAAAATGGATGATGGGTATTTCTTTTTTTAAGAATCCCAACCATTTTTAATTAACTGGTTCAAATCACGTGACAATTAACAAGGAGGAATAGCGAAGTTACTTTTGAGAAGTAAAATGATGATTGCATGTGTGGTTTATCAGCCATTACAATTTACTGTAAAACTTATTGAAACTGATATACCAGTAAACCTATGAGTCTGTGGGGTAGAGTATAATCTATATACAAATCTGAGAATTCATGAGAACCGATTTACAGCAAAGTTGGCCTTTCATTTCTGGTATGTATGTATGTAAGTATATATTTGAAATTTATTGTCAAATTGGTTTCCATGCAACACCCAGTGCTCATCCCAACAGGTGCCCTCCTCAATGCCTATCACCCACCCTTCCCTTCCTCCCACCCCCCATCAACCCTCAGCTTATTCTCAGTTTTTCAGAGTCTCTTATGGTTTGGCTCCCCCCTCTCTTTTTTTTCCCATCCCCTCCCCCATGGACTTCTGTTAAGTTTCTCAGGATCCATATAAGAGTGAAAACATATGGTATCTGTCTTTCTCTGTATGACTTATTTCACTTAGCATAACACACTCCAGTTCCATCTACATTTCTACAAAAGGCCATATTTCATTCTTTCTCATTGCCAAGGTAGTATTCCATAGTGTATATAAACCACAACTTCCTTATCCATTCACCAGTTGAGGGGCATTTAGGCTCTTTCCATAATTTGGCTTTCCATAATTTGGGATTGTTGAAAGTGCTGCTATAAACATTGGGGTACAAGGGCCCCTATGCATCAGCACTCCTGTATACCTTGGGTAAATTCCTAGCAGTGCTATTGCTGGCACATAAGGTAGATCTATTTTTAATTTTTTGAGGAACCTCCACACTGTTTTCCAGAGTGGCTGCACCAGTTTGCATTCCCACCAACAGTGCAAGAGTGTTCCTGCTTCTCCAATCCTCTCCAGCATCTATAGTCTCCTAATTTGTTCATTTTAGCCATTCTGACTGGCATGAGGTGGTATCTCAGTGTAGTTTTGATTTGTATTTCTCTGATGAGGAGTGACGTTGAACATCTTTTCATGTGTCTGTTGGCCATCTGGATGTCTTCTTTAGACAAATGTCTACTCATGTCTTCTGTCCATTTCTTCACTGGATTGTTTTTAAACTGTGGAGTTTGGTTAGTTCTTTATAGATTTTGGACACTAGCCCTTTATCCAATATGCCATTTGCAAATAGCTTTTCCCATTCTGTTGGTTGCCTTTTAGTTTTGTTGATTGTTTCCTTTGCAGTGCAGAAGCTTTTTATCTTCATGAGGTTCCAATAGTTCATTTTTGCTTTCAATTCCCTTACCTTTGGAGATGTGTCAAGTAAGAAATTGCTGTGGCTGAGGTCAGAGAGGTTTTCCCCTGCTTTCATCTCTAGGGTTTTGATGGTTTCCTGTCTCACATTCAGGTCCTTTATCCATTTTGAGTTTATTTTTGTGAATGGTGTAAGAAAGTGGTCTAGTTTCATCCTTCTGCATGTTGCTGTCCAGTTCTCCCAACAACATTTGTTAAAGAGACTTTTTTCCATTGGATATTCTTTCTTGCTTTGTCAAAGATTAGTTGGCCATACTTTTGTGGGTCCAATTCTGGAGTCTCTATTCTATTCCATTGGTCTATGTGTCTGTTTTTGTGCCAATACCATGCTGTCTTGATGATTACAGCTTTGTAGTAAAGGCTAAATCTGGGATTGTGATGCCTCCTGCTTTGGTTATCTTCTTCAATATTACTTTGGCTATTCGAGGTCTTTTGTGGTTCCGTACAAATTTTAGAATTGCTTGTTGTAGCTTCGAGAAGAATGCTGGTGCAATTTTGATTGGGAGTGCATTGAATGTGTAGATAGCTTTGGGTAGTATTGACATTGTAACAATATTTATTCTTCCAATCCATGGGCATGGAATGTTTTTCCATTTCTTTATACCTTATTTAATTTCCTTCATGAGCTTTCTATAGTTTTCAGCATACAGATCTTTTACATCTGTGGTTAGGTTTATTCCTAGGTGTTTTATGATTCTTGATGCTATTGTGAAAGGGATAAGTTTCTCTATTTGTCTTTCTGTTGCTTCATTATTAGTGTATAAAATGCAACTGATATCTGTACATTAATTTTATATCCTGCAACTTTGCTGAATTCATGTATCAGTTCAGCAGAAGAAGAGAAATAATAAAGATTAGAGCAGAAATAAACAAGATAGAATCTAAAAAAAACTGTTTAGCAGATCAATGAAACCAAGAGTTTGTTTTTTGAAAAAATAAACAAAATTGATTAACCTCTAGCCAGGCTTCTCAAAAAGAAAAGGGAGATAACCTAAGTAGATAAACTCATGAATGAAAATGGAATTATTACAACCAACCCCTCAGAAATACAAGCAATTATCAGGGAATACTATGAAAAATTAGATGCAACAAACTGGGTAACCTGGAAAAAATGGACAAATTCCTAAGCACCCACCAACTTCCAAAACTTACACAGGAAGATATAGAAATCTTGAACAGTCTTATAACAAGCAAAAAGAAAATTAATCAGTTATCAAAATCTCCCAACAAATAAGAGTCCAGGACCAGATGGCTTCCTGGGGAATTCTACCAGACATTTAAAGCAGAGATAATACCTATCCTTCTTAAGCTGTTCCAAAAAAAAAATAGAAAAGGAATGGGAACTTCGAGACTCATTCTATGAAGCCAGCATTACTTTGATTCCCAAAGCAGACAGAGACCCAACAACAACAACAAAAAAGAACTACAGGCTAATATCCCTGATGAATATGGATGCAAAAATTCTCAGTAAGACACTAGCAAATCAAATTCAACAGCATATAAAAAGAATTCTTCACCATGATCATGTGGGATTCATTCCTTGGCTGCAGGGCTGGTTCAACATTCACAAACCAAACAATGTGATACATCACATTAACAAAAGAAAAGAAAAGAACCGTATGATCCTGTCAATCGATGCAGAAAACACATTTGACAAAATTCACATTATTTCTTAAAAACCCTCGATAAATTCAGGATAGAAGGAACATACTTGAACATCATAAAAGCCATTTATGAAAAGCCCACAGCTAATATCATCCTCAATGGGAAAACTGAGTGCTTTCCCCCTGAGATCAGGAACACGACAGGGATGTCAACTCTCACCACTGTTGTTTAACGTACTGTTTGAAGTGCTAGCATCAGCAATCAGACAACAAAAGGAAATCAAAGTCATCAAAATTGGCAAAGATGAAGTCAAGCTTTCACTTTTTGCAGATGACATGATATTATACATGGATAATGGGTATTAAGAAGGGCATTTGTTCTGATGAATATTGGGTGTTATGTGTAAGTGATGAGTTACTAAATTCTACTTCTGAAACTAATGCTATACTGTATGGTAATTAATTGAAATTTAAATAAAAACTTAAAAAAACAAAATAGTAGGACATTTCAATATTCCACTTTCAACTGTGAAAAGAACAACCAAACATAAGATCCATATGGAAATAGAGGATTTGAGAAGCACTACAGACTAATTGGACCTAATAAAAATAGATACAATACTGTACCAAATAAGAGCAGAATATGAATTTTCATCAAGTGCACATGGAACATTCTACAGCATAGACCACATGTTAAGCCACAGATCATATTAATAAAATTTAAAAGGTTTAAGTCATGTATTCTTTCCAATCACAGTGGAATGAACTAGAAATCAAAAGCAGAAGGAAAACTACAAAACTCACAAATATGTGGAAATTACATAACACACCCTTAAACAACAAAATGGTCGAAGAAAAAAATCACAAGAAAATGTGAAAATGTCCTGAGACAAATGAATATGAAAACACAACATACTAAAACATACGAAAAGCAGCAAAAGCAGTACTATGTGGTAAATTCATAGGTCTAAATGTTTACATTATAACAGAATAGTTTCTTTTTGAAATTTTTTTAAAGTTTATTTATTTTGAGAGAGACAGAGATAGCACAAGTGGGGGAGGGGCAAAGAAAAGGGAGACAAAGAATCCCAAGCAGGCTCTGCACTGCCAGCATAGATTCCAATATGGGTTGGGAATCCACAAAGCCATGAGATCATGACCCGAGCCTAAACCTAGAGTTGGATTCTTAATTGACTGAGCCACCCAGGTGCCCATGCCTAATATTCATTTTCATGAAGTTTGTTTAAGCAGAGCAGTAATGCCTACATTTAGAAAGATCCTACAGGTGATTCCCTGAAGGAGAAATTAGAGTTGGGAAAGATCTCAGGCAGGAAAGGTTTACAGGAGGCTGTTTCAGCCAACTAGGTCCAGGGAAGGATTTATACCATTAGGGGGAAATTTCTCCTCATCATTCTAACATACGATTTAGAATTTAAGCAAAGATAAGCATAAAATGTCTAATAAAATTCAGGTTCTGATTTTTCTTATGATGATTGTTGAGATGCCTTGAAAAAGATGTGTCAAATACCAAAATATTTTAAGACTTTTATTGCCTCTTCCCTGCAAGTGCATCTCCACCTGCTGTGGGATCCAGACGTGCCAGGGTAGGCAGTGGTCAAGCTGATGGGTGAAAGGACTTGGGTGGTGTTGAAGTGGGGGGGGGGTCAGGACTAGATGAAGGGATGAGAGAAACCTGGGATGACACTTAGATTCTGACTTGTCTCACAGGGTACTGGCCAAGTGCTGCCTTTGGAGTGCTACTGCTCCCTACGTTAGGCAGAGGCCCCCTCCAAGACAGGCACACCTCTTACATCAGCAAGCTCATTTTAATTATTAAGGAACTAGTAAGAGAACAAACTAACATCATAGCTAGAAGAACAGAGGAAAAATAAAGTATAAATCATAAATAAAATAGGGAATAGAAAAAAAATGAAGTATATAAGACAAAGAGTTGTTTATTTTTTAATTGATAAGACTAACAAAACTTGAGCAAGACTGACTAATAAAAAATAATTAAAGCTCAAATAAATTCTGATATAAACAAAGGTACATTGGTATTGATTTAAAGAAAATAAAAATACTATGAGATCACTATGAACAACTATATACCAACAAATTAATCTAGATGTAAATAAACAAATTCCTAGAAATAGATAACTACCAAGAATGAATAATGAAGAAAAGTGAATCTAAAAAGATCTACATTGAGTAAATAGATTGAATGAGTAATTATATATTCTTGCAAATAATAAAATCTTAGGAATAGATGGCTTCACTGGTGAATCCTATCAAACATTCAAAGAATAATAAATAGCAAACCTCCTCAAACTCATCTAAAAATTGAAAATGATGGAGAACCTTTTATGTCATTTAATAAAGTCAGCATTACCTTTATAACAAAGCCAGGCAAAAACTGTACTAGAAAGGGGAACTACAGACTAAATTCTTTAATAAATATTGATGCAAAAATCCCCTCAAAATGTTAGCAAACCAAACCTTGGAGAGAGAGAGTTTAGGAATATAGCAGAGTAGGAGGACCCTGAGATCTCCCTGTCCCACATTTACAGCTAGAGATTATCCATATTCAAGTCAATTAACCAGAGACTGATCCAAAACCTGGCAGAATAAAATACACAACTAAATAGAGAAGAAGCTGTATTTGAAACGTTAGGAATATCAGAAATGTGGAGGGAAACTGCACAGGAAGAAGGGAGCTCTGTATGCAGACAGGGCAGAGAACCAGGCCCTCCCTCTAGGGAGCTTCCATGGGGAAGCTTAATCCCCATAATATTTGGCTTAAAAAGAAGAGAGAATGAATTCCTTGCATTTGTAAAAACAGTGGGACTTGAAGCCTGGAGCTTTTAAAATCATCTGACTCAGCACTGGGTGAACCAATAGGGTGAGTGGGTCTCTGCCCTTAAGGAGACAGAAGCCTAAATGGAGAGGCAACATAAAAACTGAAGTTTTCACAATGCCAGAGCAAAGGGAAGATAGATCTGTTCATACTGATTTTGGAGTGTGTTGGAGGACTATTCCAAAAATTGGAGAACTGGCAGCTGTCATATTCCTCCCCTACCCCCCAGGGTAAACACAGAGCCACCTTTAGGAAGTGGTGCTGCACATACACTTGGTACCTAACTTGCTGGCAGTGCACCATTCCCATGAATTCTCCTGAGGACTTGCATGCTCCAAGCATGATAGCCTCAGGTCCAGGGTCAGGACAAATTTTGTTAGATGTGCACCATGCTCAGTCACCTGGTGCACATCTGTTACCATGTACTACACTCAGGCACTTTGCTGAACTCAGCTGCATGCCCTCAGCAACCATTTTGCACCAGGCCTACCTGTGCCAATCCATCACTGTGCTGTACTCAGCTTCCCACCCCCAGCCATCCAACCCACAGTGCTTCAGAGGAACTTGTATATAAAAAAGTGGACAAGTGAAAATATTGCTATTTTCCTTGCCTCTCTCCCAGTTTCTCAGGGGGAGGAATGCCCCCTCAGAGCTTGCCTTCCTAGATCCCAGTAATACCAGAGAAAGCAAGCATAGCCCATAACAGTTACTGTAGACGACTGCAGTAAAAGGACAAGTGACTCAGAGACAACAGCAAGGTCTAAGAAACACACATAAGACACTGTTCTGAAATGTCAGGTTCCGGTGAACAGGGGACACTGCACTGCAAGGTACTCTGGGATCTCTTCCTCATAAAGTCACTACTTTCAAGAGCAGAAGATATATTTCACTTTCTTAACACAAACATTCAAAGCAGCAGACAAAATGAGGAGAGAAAGAAATTTATCCCAAAATTTAAAAAAAGCAAGACAAGGCCACAGGCCAAGATAGAAACAAAAGAGACAGAAGTAACATACCTGATAAAGAATTACAGCAATGATCATAAGAATACTCACTGAACTTAAGAAAAGATTGGAAGACATGATTGAGATCCTAAACACAGAGTAATGAATAATATAACAGAGATAAAGGGCCCAATAAACAAAATGAGAAATAGGCTTAATGGAATTAAGAGCACCATGGAAGAAACAGAGGAATGAATTAGTGACCTGGAAGACAGAGTAATGGAAAGTAGTCAAGCTGAACAAAAGAGAGAAACAGAATTATGCAAAAGAAGAACATACTTAAGGAACTAAGTGCCTCTATCAAATGTAATAACATTCACATTATAGGTGACCCAGAAGAAGAGGGATAAAAAGGGGCAGAAAAATTATATAAGAAATGAGAGCTGAAAACTTCCCTACTCTGAGGAAGGAAATCATTGTCAAAATCCAGGAGATACAGAGAAATTCCATCAAAATCAACAAAAGGAGACCCACACCAAGACATATTTTAAATAAATTGGCAAAATATACTGATAATGAAAAGAAAATTAAAAGAAGCAAGACAAAAGTCAGTAACTTACAAAGGAAAACCCATAAGGCTAGCTGGAGATTTTTCAACAGAAACTTTGCAAACAAGAAGGGAGCGGCATGATATATTCAAAGTGCTGAATGGGAAAAGTCTGCAGGAAAGAATATTCTATCCAGAAAGGCTATCATTCAGAATGGAAGAAGAGATAAAATTTCCCAGAAAAGTAAAAACTAAAAAAGTTCATGACAACTACATCAGCCTGCAAGAAATATGAAAGGGGACTTTTCCTGACCGTATAAATGTAGGCAATGCAAAAGCTGTAAAACCGAATAATTCTGTAAAAAATCAGTCGAGGAATTCACAAGATATAATATATGATATAATTACACATACCAAAGCTGGGTGTGGAGAGAAGAGTGTGTTCAAGCTTAAACCATCAACTTAATATAGTTTGATATACACAGAAGAGATTGTATACAACCTAATGATAACCATATAACATATACCAATAATATGCAAAGAATAAAGAGAAAGAAATTCAAATATATCACTAAAAACCCAGCACACCATGAAAGAGAAAGACCAGAAAGGGTCAGAAAAAATTTACAGAAACAATTACTAAAATTTTGAGTGTAAATGGAGTAAACACTCCCATCAGAAGACCTAGGTTGATAGGTTGACAGAATGGGTAAAATAACAAGACCCATCTGTATGCTGCCTACAAGAGACCCATTGCAGACCCGAAGACACCTACAAATTTAAAGTGAGTGGATGAAGAAATATCGATCAAGTAAATGGATGTCAAAAAACATTGGAGTGTTAATACTTACATCATACCAAATAGACTTTGAAACAAAGACTGTAACTAGAGAAAAACAAGAACACAATACAATAATAAGGGGGACAATCCAACAAGAAGATATAACAATTGTAAATATATATGCACCCAACATAGAACACCCAAATACTTTCAACTGTTAATAACAAACATAACAGGACTAACCAATAACAATAAAATAATAGTAGCAGACTAAAACACCCCACTTACATCCATGAACAGATCACCTAAACAGAATGCCAAAAAGAAAACAATGGCTTTGAATGATACATTGGACCAGATGGATTTCACAGGTATATTCAGAACATTCTATTCTGAAACAGCATAATACACATCATTTTTTTAAATTTTTTTTTTCAACGTTTTTTATTTATTTTTGGCACAGAGAGAGACAGAGCATGAACGGGGGAGGGGCAGAGAGAGAGGGAGACACAGAATCGGAAACAGGCTCCAGGCTCCGAGCCATCAGCCCAGAGCCTGACGCGGGGCTCGAACTCACGGACCGCGAGATCGTGACCTGGCTGAAGCCGGACGCTTAGCCGACTGCGCCACCCAGGCGCCCCGTCACACACATCATTTTAAAGTATGCATGGAACATTCTCCAGAATAGATCACATATTAGCTCATAAAATAAGCTTCAACAAATTCAAGATCAAATTCATACTATGCAACTTTTCTGACCGCAGCATATTGAAAGTAGAAGTCAAGAACAAGAAAAAAAATCAGGAGAAAATACAAATGCATGGAGGATGAATGGCATGCTATTAAATAATGAATGTGTCATGTAGGAAATAAAAGAAGAAATACAAAACACATGGAAACAAATGAAAACCGAATGTTCTAAAACCCTTTTGAGGCCACAAAAGCAGTTCTAAGAAGGATGTATAGAAAAACAGGCATACTTCAAGAAGCAAAAAAATCTCAAATAAATAACAGAACTTTACACCTTATGGAGCTAGAAAAAGAATAACAAACAAAACCTGAAACCAGTAGAATAAAGGAAAAAATATATATTTTAACATGAAAAACATGTTATAAAACTAAAAACAAAACCCCATAATACAACAAATCAATGAAATCAGGAGCTGCTTACTTATTTGAAAAAAAAATTGATAAACCTCTAGCCAAACTTATTAAGAAAATAAGGGAAAGGACACAAGTAAATGAAATCACAAATTGGAGAGGAGGAATAACAACCAACATCACAGAAATACAAACAATTGTAAGGGAGTAGTATGAATAACTATATGCCAACAAATTAGGCAACATGGAAGAAATGGGTTAATTTCTAGAAACATAAAAAGTACCAAAACCGAAACAGAAAGAAATAGAAAACTTGAACAAATTGATAACTAGTATAAATATTTAATTAGTAATCACAAAACCCACAACTGTTGACAGTCCAGTACTAGATGGCTTTACAGATGAATCCTACCAAACATTTAAAGAAGAATTAATGAGGAGGGGACAAGAGAGTGGAGCATCATGGAAGTTCACTGATTCATCACTGAAATGAAACTAGGTCAGCAACAAACCACTTTTCACACCTATAAAATTGATCTCAGGATTAATACAACAATCTGCATAACTCAAGCCACATAACTCAGCAGGTACTTGTCACTGAGAGGCCAACTGGGGGAGAGAGATGCTGTGAAGGGTAGGGAGCTATTTTTGTTTGAGGAGAGAGTACAGAGATAGGTGGGAGAGCACAGGAAAAGCACTCTCTCTGAAAGCAGCTGGAGAGAAAGAGTGGAAGCACCCACAGGGGTCTAAACAAGAAAGGGAGAATGGAGAAAGGAGAGGGTCAATACCATAGGACTCTACAAACAGGGGAGCACAGAGTCAGAAATTCCATAGCTCGATACTTGGCAGTGCTCTGGTGGGAAGGGCAAATCCTTGGGAGCACACAGCAAGGTCTGAGGGGTCCTCAGGCCACAAGGGGAGAGGCAGTTACCCTGGTGGGAAGACATTTGGTAGAGGCCATGCAGCCTTCCCATAGGAAAAGGTCCTAGTGGATCCCAGAGAACAGCAATGTTTGCTGCTATTGGAACAAGGGTGCTAGGGTGCGGTGAAACCTGGTTCTAGTTGTGTGTTGTGATTTGCATAGTCCCCTGAACCACTCTTGCAACATGATCACACATACTTTTTTGGGGGCAGACTGGCACCCAGATGCAGTCTCTGAGCCTCTGCAGTGGCACAGTTGCACAAGCGTTTTCCAGGGGCAAGCCAGAACCCAGCCATTGCTCAGCAATACCTTCCCCCAGAGGGTTGGAGTGAGCCGAAGCTGCAGTGCCCTTAGGGGTGAGAGGTTTGAAAACACAATCCCATATGAGTTAAAATTCAGGAGACAGGGACCACCTGGCATGCTGACAGCTTGATCATGGACACTGAAGAAGCCGAGAGGGGACAGAAGCCTGAGATAAAGAAGGGGTGCCTGATGGCTGGTGGGTGAGAGCAGAGATCTGATGCTAGAGATTGGGAAGCTTGGTGATGCCATTTTCAACTCTCCCATGCCTGCACTTACAGGTGGATGAGCCCCAGATCAATCCACCCCAAAAAGCTAAGCATCGCCACCTAATGCATAACGGAACAGTTACACCAAGCCCTGTCCAACTGCACAAACCAAGCCTTAGAGGACCACCAAAATCTCTCCCCCTACCTAGTGTACATACTATAAAGGGCTTCATAGTTTGACTTCTAGGGGAATCTGGATGTAATTTCATTCAGATGTCATTCTGTTCGCTGGTCCATCTATTCATTTTTTTTTCTCTTTTTCTTTTCTTATTCTTGGATACAGAAATAGAATTTTATCTTTCTTTCACATTTAAAAAAATAAATTTTTACTATATTTTTTAGTAATTTTTTATTTTCTTTTATTTTCTTCATTTCATTATATTCTATTTTATTGTATACATTTTTTAAATTTTTAAACATTTTCTTATACTCTTCTTTCCTCTTTTTATTCATTTCCCTTTATTCTCTATTCTATAATATTATTTCAACAACCAGACCAAAACACACCTAGGATTTGGCTTCCTTTACTTGATTTTTTTGTTTTTAATCTTTTAATTTTTATTTTTTAGTTTATTAATTATTTCACTTCCTCCCAAATGATGAAAAGAAAGAATTCACTCCAAAAGAGAGAACAGGAAGAAGTGACAGTCAGGGACTTAATGAACACAGATATAAGCAAGATGTCTGAACTAGAATTTAGAATCATGATAACAAGAATACTAGGTGGGGTTGAAAAAAAGCATAGAATCCCTTTCCACAGAGATAAAAGAAATAAAATGTAGTCCGGATGAAATTAAAAATGCTATAACTCAGATGCAATCTCAAATGATTGCCATGCGGCAATGATGGATGAAGCAAAGCAGTGAATCATTGATATAGAAGACAAAATTATGGAGAATAATGAAGCAGAAAAAAAGAGGGAAACTAAGGCAGAAGAACATGATATAAGAATTAGAGAACTCAGTGACTCATTAAAATGAAGTAACATCTGAATCATAGGAGTCCTAGGAGATGAAGAGAGAGAAAAAGGGGTAGAAGGTTTATGTGAGCAAATCATAGCAGAATACTTTCCTAACCTGGGGAAAGAAACAGACATCCAAATTCAGGAAACACAGATAATTCCCATTAGATAAAACAAAAACTGACCATCAATAAGGCATTTCATAGTCAAATTCACAAAATACACAAAGAATTATGAATGCATCAAGGGAAGAAAAAGTCCTTAACCCATAAGGGAAGACAGATCAGGTTTGCTGGAGACCTATCCACTTGGCAGAAACTGGCAGGCCAGAAACTTGGCAGTCCAGAAAGGAGTGGCAGGATATATTCAACATGCTGAATCAGAAAAATGTGTAGCCAAGAATTCTTTATCCAGCAAGGCTGTCATTCAAAATAGGAGAGATAAAAATTACCCAAGACAAACAAAAACTAAAGGAGTACGTGACCACTAAACCAGCCCTGCAAAAAATTTTAAGGAGGACTCGCTGGGAGTGGAGGAGAAAAGATGAAACAAAACAGAGACCAAAAGCAACAAACACTAGAAAAGACCAGAGAACATCATGAGAAACTCCAACTCTACAGGCAACACAGTGGCAATGAATTTGTATATTTCAGTACTCAGTCTAAACATCAATGGACTAAATGCTCCAATCAAAATACGTAAGGTAACAGAATGGATAAGAAAACAAGATCCATCTGTATGCTGTTTACAAGAGACCCATTTTGGTTTTTTGAATGTTTATTTATTTTTGAAGGAGAGAGATGGAGATAGAGAGAGAGAGAGAGAGCACAAGCAGTGGAGGAGCAGAAAGAAAGGGAGACACAGAATCCAAAGCGGGCTCCAGGCTCTGAGCTGTCAGCACAGAGCTCAATGCAGGTTCCAACCCATGACCTAAGAGATCATGATCTGAACTGAAGTTAGATGCTTAACCAACTGAGCCACCCAGACGCTCCACAAGAGACCCATTTTAGACCTAAAGTCACCTTCAGATTGAAAGTAAGGGGATGGAGAACAATCTATCATGCTAGTGATCACCAAAAGAAAGATGGAATAGCCATACTTATATCAGACAATCTACATTTGAAAATAAAGACTGTAACAAAAGATGAAGAAGGGCATTATATCATAATTAAGGGGTCTATTCACCAAGAAGATCTAACAATTTTAAACATTTATGCTCCCAATGGGGTCCCCAAATATATAAATCATTTTATCACAAACATAAAGAACTCTTTGTCAGTAATACCATAAAACTAAGTGACTTCAACACCCCATTTACAACAATGGACAGATCATCTAAACGGAAAAACAAGAAGTAAACACTGGCTTTGAGTGACTCACTGGACCAGTGGACTTAACAGATATATTCAGAACATTACATCCTAAGTCAATGGAATACACATTCTTCTGGAGTCCACATGAAACATTCTTCAGGATAGATCACATACTAGGACACAAATGAACCCTCAACAAGTACAAAAATATTGAGATCATATCGTGGATACTTTCTGACCACAGTGCTATGAAAATTGAAATCAACTCCAGGAAAAAAAAATTCAAAGACAACAAATACTTGGAGATTAAAGAACATTGTACTAAAGAATTAATGAGTTAACCAGGAGTTTAGAGAGAAATTAAAAAGCACATAGAAGTCTATTAAAATGATAACACCACAGCCCCAAACCTCTGGGATGCTGCAAAGGTGGTCATAAGTGGAAAGTATACAGCAATCCAGGCCTTCCTAAAAAAGGAAGAACAGTCTCAGATACACAGCTTAACCTTACCCATTAAAGACCTGGAAAAAGAAGAGGAAATAAAATTCCAAACCAGCAGAATAAGGGAAATAATAAAGACTAGAGCAGAAATGAATGCTATCAAAACCAAAAAAACAAAACACAAACAAAACAAAACAAAAACAAACAAATAAAAAAACCAACAAAAAAGTCCAGTAGAACAGATCAATGAAACCAGGAGCTGGTTCTTTGAAAAAAATGGCAAAATTGATAAGTCCCTAGCTAGTTTGATTAAAAAAAAGGAAAGGACCAAAATAAATAAAATCAAGAATAAAAGGGGAGAAATCACAACCAACAATACAGAAATACAAACATTAATAACAGAATATTATGGTAAATTATTTGCCAATAAATTGGCCAATCTGGAAGAAAGGGACAAATTCCTAGAAACATATAAACTACCAAAACTGAAACAGGAAGAAATAGAATATTTGAAAAGACCCTTAACCAGTAAAGAAATTGAATTAGTAATCAAAAATCTCCCAAAAACAAGAGTCCAGGGCCAAATGGCTTTCCAGGGGAATTCTATCAAACATTTAAAGAAGTAACATCTATTCTTTTGAAGCTATTTCAAAAAAAAATAGATGTAAGGAAAACTTCAAACTCATTTCATGAGGTCAGCATTAAGTTGATTCCAAAACCAAAGCCCCCACTAGAAAGGAGAACTACAGACCAATTTCTCTGATGAACATGGATGCAAAAAATCTCAACAAGAAACTAGCCAGCTGGTTAGAACAATACATTAAAAGAATTATTCACGATGACCCAGTGGGATTTATACCTGGGATGCAGGTCTGGTTCAATGTCCACAAATCAATCAATATGATAGATCACATTAATAAAAGAAAGGACAAGAACAATATGATCCTGTCATATTGAAAGATGCAGGGAGAGCATCTTTCTTGATAAAATATCAAAATACATCTTTGTTTCTTGATAAGAACCCTCAAGAAAGTAGGGATATAAGGATCATACCTCAAGATCATGAAAACCATTTATGAAAGACCCAGCAATAATATCATCATCCTGAGCTGTTTCCCTCTAAGGTCAGGAACACGACAGGGATGTCCACTCTCACCACTCTAACTCAACATAGTATTGGAAGTCTTAGCCTCAGTAATCAGACAATACAAAGAAATAAAAGGCATCCAAATCAACAAGGGGGAAGTCAAATTTTCACTCTTTGCAGATGACATGATGCTCTATATGTAAAACCCAAAAGATTCCAACAAAAACCTGCTAGAACTGATCCATAAATTCAGCAAAGTCACAGGATATAAAACCAATGCACAGAAATCGGTTGCATTTCTATACACTGATAATGAAGCAGAAGAAAGAGAAATTAAGAAATATATCCCATTGTCAAAAAATAGATCAGATTTAAAATTGTTCCAAAAACTATAAAATAACCTAACCAAAGAAGTAAAATAAACCTAACCAAAGAGATGAAAAATCTATACACTGAAAACTATAGAAAGCTTATGAAAGAAATTGAAAAAGACACAAAAAAATGGAAAAAAATATCCCATGCTCATGTATTGGAAGAACAAATATTGTTAAAATGTCTGTCTACCCAAACCAATCTACATATTCAATGCAATCCCTATTAAATAACACCTGCATTTTTCACAGAGCTAGAACAAAAAATCCTAAAATTTGTAAGGAAACAAAAAAAGACCCCGAATACCCAAAGCAATCCTGAAAAAGAACACCAAAGCTGGAGGCATCAGATTTCTGGATTTCGAGATGTATTACAAAGCTGTAATCATAAAGAGAGTATGGTACTGGCACAAGAACAGTCACTCAGATCAATGGAACAGACTAGAGAACCCAGAAGTGGACCCACAAACATACGGCCAACTAATTTTTGACCAAGCAGGAAAGAATATCAAATGGAATAAAGACAGTCTTCTCAGCAAACGGTGTTGGGAAAACTAGACAGCGACATGCAGAAGATTGAACCTGGACCACTTTCTTACACCAGACACAAAAATAAATTCAAAATGGATGGAAGACTTTAACGTAAGACAGGAAACCATCAAAATCCTAGAGAAGAAAGCAGACCTCTTTGATCTTGGCCATAGCAACTTCTTACTCAACATGTCTTTGGAGGCAAGGGAAACAAAAGCAAAAATGAACTATTGGGACCTCATCAAGATAAAAATCTGCACAGTGAAGGAAACAATTAGCAAAATTAAAAGGAAACCAACTGAATGGGGGAAAATATTTTCAAATGACATATCAGATAAAGGGCTATTATGAAAGATCTATAAATAGCTTATCAAACTCAATGCCCCCTAAATAAATAATCCAGTTAAGACATGGGGGGACATTTTTCCAAGGACACACAGATGGCTAGCAGACACATGAAAAATTGCTCAACATCACCCATCATATGGGAAATACAAATCAAACCCACAATGAGATACCACCTCACATCAGCCAGAAAGGCTAAATTTAACAATACAGGAAACAAGAGATGTTGAGGATGTAGAGAAAGGGGAATCCTCTTATACTGTTAGTGAGAATGCAAACTGGTGAAGTCACTCTGGAAAACAGTATGTAGGCTCCTCAAAATTTAAAAAAATAGAACTACTTTATGACACAGCAATTGCACTACTATGTTTTTATCCAAAGGATACAAAATACTGATTCAAAAAGGCGCATGCAACTCAATGTTTACAGCAGCATGATCAACAATAACCAAATTATAGAGGGAGCTCAGATGTCTACTGACTGATGAAAGGATTAAAATGATAAAGAAGTTGTGGTATATTTATATTTATATTTATATTTGTATTTATACTTATGTTTATGACTATGTTTATATTCACACACATACACACTTATGAATGGATAACCAAGTAGTGATGCATACACACACATACATATACGTGCAACGGAATATTACTCAGCCATCAAAAAATAATGAAATACTGCCACTTGTAACAATGTGGATGGAGCTGGAGTGTATTATTCTAAGTGAAATAAGTCAGTAAGAGGTAGACAAATACCATATGTTTTCACTCATATGTAGAATTTAAGAAACAAAACAGATGAATATTTTGGAAAAGGGAAAAATTGAGAGAAGCAAACCATAACTTTAGAGAATAAACTGAGGATTGATGGAGGGAGGTGGGCTAGTGATGGGCTAAATGTCTGATGGGTATTAAGGAGGGCACTTGTTGTGATGTGCACTGAGTGTTATATGTAAGTGATGAATAACTAAATTCTATACCCAAAACCAATTTTACCATATATGAGAGGTAACTAGAATTTAAATAAAACCTTGAAAAAGAGTATCCAATACCCCCCAAAAACATTATCCAATTAAAAATGGGGAGAAGACGTGAATAGACATTTCTCCAAAGAAGAAATTAAATGGTCAACAGACACCTGAGAAAATGTTCATCATCACTTACCTTTAGGGAATTGCAAATCAAAACTAAAATGAGATATCAGTTTATTCCTGTGAAAATGGCTGAACTCAACAACACAATAAACAACAGGCATTGGAGAGGATGTGAAGAATGGAGAATGCTCTTGTGCTGCCTGTGGGAATGCAAACTGGTGTAGCCACTGTATTGAAGTTCCACAAAAAGTTCACAATAGAACTACCTGTGATCCCTCCATTGTACTACTGGGTGTTTACCCAAAAAATACAAAAACACCATTTAAAAAGGATACATGCACCCGAATATTTATAGCAATATAATCTATAATAGCCAAATTGTGGAAACAGCCCAGGTGTGCATTGAGTGATAAATGGATAAATAAGTTGTGGTATATATATATGATGGAATATTAGTCAGCCATAAAAATATGAGATCTTGACACTTGTAATGATGTAGATGGAGCTAGAGAGTATTATGCTAGGCAAAATGAGTCAGTCAAAGAAAGACATATACCATATGACTTCACTCATATGTGGAACTTAAGAAACAAAACAAATGAGCATCATGGAAAAAGAAAGAGACAAACCAAGAAACAGACTCTTAACTATAGATAAATAACTGATGGTTAGCAGAGGCGAAGTGGGTGGAAGGATGGGTTAAATAGGTGATGGGGATTAAACAGTGTTCTTGTGTGATGAACACCAGGTGTCATATGTAAGTGTTGAATCACTAAATTACACACCTGAACCTAATGTTACACTATATATTAAGTAGTTAGAATTTAAATCCTTTTTTTAAAAAACTTAAGAACATTAAAAATGTTAGCAAACCAAAAACAACACCATATCAAAAAATACGTATTGAGAATTTATAATTTACTAACAAAATGAAAAAATGTATATTATATATATATATTTAATATACCATGCTAACAGAAAGAAGGAAAAATCCACACAATAATCTCAACTAATTTGGAAAAATAATTTGACAACATTCAACACTCCTTAATGATAAAAATATTCAACAAACTAGAAATAGGAAACTCCCTTAACGTAATAATCGCATTGTATTTTACCTCTCTAAAATTGACATAGCAATGTACCACAGACTGACTGCCTTCACAGTATACATTTATTTCCTCACAACTCTGAAAACTAGAAGTCTGAGATCACAGTGACAGTACAGCTGATTTTTTCTGAAGATTTTCTTTTTGTCTTGAAGATGGCCATCTTCTCGGTGTTTTCACATATCTTTCCTCTGTACTTGACCACATTTATATTTCTAATTCTGATAAGGATACCAATCCTATTGGATTAGGACCCACACTAATTACCTCATTTGATTTTAATTACTTATCTAAAAGGTCTTTTCTCCAAATACTGTCGCATTCTGAGGCACTGGATGTTAGAACTTCAACATATTAATTTTGGGAGTAGTAATCCAATGTATTGTAAGTCCCCCATATTTATTTTCTTCTTGCATATAAAATGCATTCATGCATCACAAAATCCCCCAAAGTCTTAACCCATTCCAGCATAAACTCTAATTCTAATATCTAATCTAAATATTTTCTCATTAGGTATGGGGGAGACTTAAGGTATGATTCTTCCTTGAGACAAAATTCCTCTTCAGCCATGAACTTGTGAAACCAGAGATTTATGCTTCCCCAACTGAATGGTGTGACATTAATAGGGCATACATCCTTATTCAAAATGGGAGAAATTGTAAAGAATAAAAAGGTCTTCATACATAAGCTAAACCAAAACCCAGCAAGGAAATTTCCATTTAATTGTATCCTTCTTAACTGCATTCTTTATCTTTTGCGTCCATTGATCAATGTCTCTATACCCTTGGCTTTGGGCAATAGCCATGCATTCTTAGACCTGCGCAGAAGCAGCCTGGACCACTTAAATCTGAGTGATAGACCTAATCTTTGAAACCAAGGATTAGGTTCTGCCCTCTGAAATCAAGGAGACAGCCTTGCCATCCAGGTCTGTATCCTCTGGACCTGTGGTTGTGGTGGCAGTTATGAAGACCAGTAAACTGCCTTTAGGGCCATTCTTCCCTTTCCTTAAAGAATAACACATTTTAAGCCAGATATCTCTTTTTCCCTTCCTGAAGAATCCAAGAAAGGTGATAGCTTTCTTTTATTTTCTCCCTTTTAGTATAATCTGGGCATGTTTCTGTTTGTATAAAATCCTAAAAGCCTTTTGTCCTCCCATGCTTTTGCTGGTATAAAACACTAAAACCATGTTGCCTCCCATGCAAATCACAGAAGTCAAAACTATTAGACAACAGGCTGTTTCACAGATATTTCCTGGAAACCTGCATCTCTACTCCTGGATTCTGTTGAGATAGTTTATTGGACATATGAATCACACCCATGATCTCATTAACAAATTGTTGGCCAACCACGTCTTTGATGTGTTCTCAGAACATATTTCACATTTTTTTGCAATATGAATGATATGAAAGTTTTCAAAATCTTCAAGTTCTGATTTCTTTTTAATAAGCAATATCTTCTTTAATTACCTATTTTCTTGAATTTTACTATGAAGAACAAGGAAAAACCAAGCCACATTAATACTTTAATACCAGAAATTTCAAAGATGTGTGAAGAAATTCCAATGTAACTTAAACACATTAAGACAAACTATTGTAAGACAAAAACAATCTATGTTAACAAAAATCATCCTAATCAGTACCCTAATTCATGAATTGATCTCTTGATTTTCTCAGTAGTGAACATTAGCCAGTGCTTGGTCATTATTACTGATAGTATGGGTCACTAAATTATGGGCCATAGGTAAAACTGACCCTATCACCTATTTTATAAATAGTTTATTAGAGCACAGCCACATTCATTTGTTTACATATTGTCTATATCTGCTTTCATGCTACAACAGCAGTGTTGTATAGTTTCAGGACTGTATATGCCACAAAGTTGAAAATTTTCCCATATGGCTCTTTACCAGAAAAGTTTGCAGAGACTTGCTCTGTAGAAACATGACGTAATATCATTTCCACACCAAAAATACTTAGGCTAAACATGATCTCTTAAGTAGAAATAAGTTAAAATATATAATAAAATATATTAAAATTGAAAACACTTGAAGACTTATGATTTACATAGAAAATATGGAATAGCAATAATTTATCATTTGTTACACACCATTTGGAAAAATTATTAAGGAAAATTACCTGATGCCACTAAATATATATTTTTGAATAAATAAAAAATATCTTCCTTGTAAACAAGTATAGATTGAGAGTACTATGTCATAATTAAAAAAATAAATCTTCTATTGGTAAATATTGATTTATTTTGGTATGTGTTTGCTTTCACATGCATTGCTGAAATGGAGTTCCTTTAAAAAATCCCTTAAAGCATATATACTGCTATTTCTCAGCATTAATATATAGAAATGGAATTTCTGAGTCAATAAGAATTCACACTAAACATTCTGATACTTGTCAAAATGCCATATGAAAACTTGCACCAGTTTATATTCTTTGTAACATCATGTTCAAATGGAAGCAGCATAGGAGAAAGATTTCAGAGATGAACTCTGGAGTTAGATTGCCTGGGTGCAAATCTCAGGTCTGGCACTCATGAGCTGTGTGCCTTTGGACAAGTTACATTACCTCTCAATGTCTCAGTTTCCTTACTTAGAACTTGGATAGTAGAATCTATTGGATAAGAAAGAACAAAATTCCTGAGCTGAATAACAAAGTTATCACTTACAATTTTTCTACTTCCCACCAAACTCTGAAACAGAATTCAGCCAAGTTCTTTGCCACTTTATACTTAGGATCACCATTTCAGCTATTTCCTGTAATATAGTCCTCCTTTTAGCCTGATATGCTACCAGAAATACCTTTAATGTTCGCATTTCTACCAACAGTTTCCTCAAGCCAATCTATGTTTTTTTTTTTTTAAATATGAACTTCAAAACACTTCCAACCTCAAACCATTAACTAGATTTAAAGCCATTTTCACATTTTTAGGCATTTTTTTTACAGAAGCATTCCATTTCAAAGTATCAGACCTGTATTAGTTTGCTAAAATTGTTAAGACTGACATAACAAAGTACCACAGAACTGAGTGGCTTAAATAACAAAAATTTGCCCTTATATTTCTGGTAAGTGTAACTTTTATATTTAGCTGAGGGGATTTCTTCTTATTTTAAGTTTCTATTTACATTTCAGTTAGTTAACATACAGTGTAGTATTAGTTTCAGGTGTACAATATAGTGAATCAACAAAACTAAAAGGCAACCGGCAGAATGGGAAAAGATATTTGCAAATGACATATCAGATAAAGGGCTAGTATCTAAAATCTATAAAGAACTCACCAAACTCCACACCCTAAAAACAAATAATCCAGTGATGAAATGGGCAGAAGACATGAATAGACACTTTTCAAAAGAAGACATCCAGATGGTCAACAGGCACATGAAAAGATGTTCAATGTCATTTCTCATCAGGGATATACAGATCGAAACCACACTGAGATACCACCTCATGCCAGTCAGAGTGGCTAAAATGAACAAATCAGGAGAATATAGATGCTGGTGAGGATGTGGAGAAATGGGAACCCTCTTGCACTGTTGTTGGGAATGCAAACTGGTGCAGCCACTCTGGAAAACAGTGTGGAAGTTCCTAAAAACATTAAAAATAGAACTACGCTATGACCCAGCAATAGCACTGACAGGAATTTACCCAAGGGATACAGGAGTGCTGATGCATAGGGGCACATGTACCCCAATGTTTGTAGCAGCACTTTTAACAATAGCTACATTATGGAAAGAGCCTAAATATCCACCAGCTGATGAATGGATAAAGAAGATGTGGTTTATATATACAATGGAATACTACTTGACAATGAGAAAGAATGAAATCTGGACATTTGCAGCAATGTGGGTGGAACTGGAGGGTATTATGCTAAGTGAAATAAGCCAGGTAGAGAACGACAGATACCGTATGTTTTCACTCATAGGTGCATCTTGAGAAACTTAACAGAAGACCATGAAAGGACGCTATCAGTAGAATGATGATGAAACCACAGAATGAAAAAATAATAAAAAATAAAGCAAACAATGTATCTGATAAGGAGTTAATACCCAGAATTATACTTTTATTTCTTATTTTTAAAGTTTATTTATTTTTAAATTATTTTTCATGTTTTTATTCATTTTTGAAGGAGAGAGAGAAAGCATGAGCAGAGGAGGAGCAGAGAGAGAGAAGGAGACAAAGAATTCGAAGCAGGCTCCAGGCTCTGACCTGCAGGGCTAGAACTCACAAACCATGAGATCATGACCTGAGCTGACGTCGGACTCCTAGCCGACTGAGCCACCTGGGCGCTCCATGAAGTTTATTTATTTTTGAGAGAGAGAGAGAGAGAGAGAGAGCATGTGTAAGTGTGGGTGGGGCAGAGAGAGAGAGGGAGAGTGAGAGAATGCCAAGTAGGCGCTACACTGTCAGTGTGGAACCAGATGCAAGGCTTGAACTCATGAACCCTGAGATCATGACCTGAGATGAAGTCATATGCTTAACTGATTGAGCCACCTAGGTTTCCCAGAGTATATATTTTTAAAAAGTCCTACACTCAATAACAAACAAACAAACAACAACAACAAAAAACATATAGCCCCCTTTATAAAATGGACAAAGGGCATAAACATTTCTCCAAATATATACATATGGCTAATAAACACATGAAAAACGCTCAACATCACTAATCAACAGAGAAATGCAAATTAAAAACACAATGAGAGCTATTTCATATCCTTTAAAATGATTATTATAAAAAAACGGAAAAGCAAGTGTGGGTAAAAATGTGGAAATATTGAAACTCTTATGCACTATTGATTGTTGGGGATGTAAAATGGTGCTGCCTTCATGAAAAATATTATGGTGGCTTCTCACAAAAAAAAAAGTTTATGATCCAGGAATTCCACATCTGATATATACACAAAATAAATAAAATACAAACTGATTCACATATTTATACATCCATGTTCATAGCATCATTATTAACAATAGTCAAAAAACAAAAACTAACATCCGTTCATGGATGAGTGGAGAAAGAAAATGTGAGATCTATATCTATATCTATATCTATATCTATATCTATATCTATCTATATCATCTATCTATCCAGATAGATAGATAGATAGGTATAATGAGACATAATTTAGCCTTAAAGATAATGGGAATTCTGACATTTGCTACAAGATTAATAAACCTAAAACATGTTATGTGAAATGACAGTCACAAAAAGATTAATACTGTATGATTCAACTTATATGAGGCATGTATAGAACTCAAATTCATACAGACAGAAAAGTAAAATGGTGGTTTCCAGTAGTTGTGAAAGGAGAAAATGAGGAGGCTATTTAATGCATATAAAGTTTCAGTTTAAGATAGAAAAAATTTTAGAGGTGGGTGGAGGTAAAGGCTGAATAATATTGCATGTACTAATGCCTCTGAAGGGTATGCTTAAATTGTTTTAATATGATGATTTTTATGTTATGTATATTTTTCACAATGGACATGTCTCAAAGAAATACTGATAGTTCATTTGCTTTGTTCTTAAATTAAACATAGTAAAATCATGTGGTATTTTTCTTTCTTTCTCTGAGTAAATTTCACATGACATAGTAGCCTCAATACAAATGGTAATATCTCATGCTTTTTTCTGGTGAAGTACACACACACACACACACACACACGCATATCCCATATATTCTTTATCCATTCATCTATTCATGGACACTTGGGTTGCTTCCATATCTTGGTTATTGTAAATAAATAATGCTGCAGTAAATATAGGGGTGCATATATCTTTGCAAATTAGTATTTTATTTTCTTTGGGTAAGTACTCAGAGTGAAATTACTGGATCATATATATAGTCAATCCATTTTTAATTTTTTAAGGAACCTCCATACTACTTTCCACAGTAGCTCTACCAAGTTTCATTCCCACAAACAGTGCATGAGGGATTCTCTTTCTCTACAGCCTCAAGAACACTTGTTACTTTTTTGTCTTTCTGATTCTAGGCATTCTGACAGGTGTAAGGTGAGATCACACTGTGGCTTTAATTTTTTTAAGTATTTATTTTTGAGAAAGAGAGAGACAGAGTGTGAGTAAGGGAGGGTCAGAGAGAGAGCGGGACACAGAATCTGAAGCAGGGTTCAGGCTCTGAGCTGTCAGCACAAAACCCAATGCAAGGCTTGAAATCACGGACCATGAAATCATGACCTGAACCGAAGTCAGACGCTTAACTGACTGAGCCACCATTGTGACTTTGATTTTCACTTCCCTGATGATTAGTGATGTTCAGCATCTTTTCATGTGTCTGTTGATCATATGCATGTCTTCTATAAAAGATGTCTATTCAGGTCCTCTGCCCATTTAAAAAATATTATTATTATTATTTAATTGGTGTTAAGTTGTATACGTTTTTATATATTTAGATATTAATCCCTTATCAAATATATCATTTGCAAATATTTTCTTCCATTTAGTAGGTTCCTTGCCATTTTATTGATGGTTTCCATTGCTGTGCAAATTTTTTTTTTTTTGGTGTAGTCCCCTTTTGTTCATCTTGCCCAAAGAGACATACATACATAGAAAAATGTTTCTAGGGTTGATGTAAAATAAATTACTGCCTATGTTTTCTTCTTGGAGTTTTATGGCTTCTGTTTCATATTTAGGTCGTTAAACCATTTTAAATTTATTTTTGGGTATGGTAAACAAAAGTGGTCCAATTTGACTCTTTTCCATGTAGCTGTCCAGTTTTTCAGGATTGTATGTTGAAGAAAGTCTCTTTTCCCCCACTGTGTATTCTTACCTCCTTTACTGCAGATTAATTGGTGAGATGAGCGTGGTATAGAGTCCTTTAAGACATTGGTTTTTGAATCCCAGTCTAGCGTCCAGAAAGCATGGGAGAACTGTGGAAGAGGGCAAGGTGACTGCCTGCACTATTCTGTGAAGGCCACCTGAACACTATCATTTGAGATACCCTGTCCAGGGAGAAGTAATCGGGGTGTCACCATTTCCCCCCAATACCAATATGACGGGACTTCAGAGAGCAACACAGCAACCACCAGTGGAGGCAGGACATGCTTACACCAAACCCGTCTCCCTCCTCCATGACTGGCAACAGCTTATCTACTGGAGGAAGACTGTCTGACTGACCCAATGCAATTGGCCTCTCCTCTAGACCAGCACACCCACCGATGTCAAACTCCAACAGACAACTGTTTTGTTTTGTTTTTTGTTTTTGTCTGTTTGTCTTTTGCTTTTCTTTTCTTTTCTTCTCTCTGTTTTCTTTTTTTTCACCCTCTTTTTTTTTTTTTTTGGAATCAGGCTCATAGTTTCTGATTTGTTTCTGGCCAATTCATTCATATATATATATATATATATATATATATATGTTTGATCAGGCATTTTTACTCTATTCTTTTTGCACCTTTTCTATCTCTTCTTTACTTCCCTTTCTTTTTCTCTGGATTTAACCTTATAGTTTTGTTCTTGTTTTTGTTTTTGTTGTTTCATTTTGTTTTGTTTTGTTTTGTTTGATTCTCTTTTTGGTCTTCTTTTCTCACCTTTCACCTTTCTCTTTCTACGGGATCAGGCTTTCCCCACCCTTTTTCTTTTTTTCCAGGGTTACTTCAACAAACAAATCAAAGCACACCTGGTAGAAGGACCAAATACCCCACTACTACAAGAAAGGAACTTTGCAGAGGACTGAGAAATGGGATAAAACAGACAAAATGTAACAACAGAGTGCACACAACATACACCAAAAACATTTCCTGAAGTGCCAGGCCCCAGACTGTGTATGGCCCTTTGTAAATATAGTAGTACTCACAGGTGCAAGACACATAACGAACTATTAAATCATGAAAAATACAGAAACTTAACCAAAATGACAAAACAGAAGAATTCTCCTCAAGAAAAATTCAGGGAAAAAATCACATCAAGAGAACTTCTCAAAACAGATATACACAATACATCTGAACAAGAATTTAGAATAACAGCCATAAGACTAATAGCTGGGCTTAAAGAAAGCATAGAAGACAGCAGAGAATATCTTTCTGCAGAGATCAAACCCAAAGAATTAGTCATGATGAATTTTAACAAAATGCCGTAATTGAGATGTAAAATAAACTACATATGGAGACAGAGATCATAGAAGTAGAAGAAGAGAGAAGAGGTGAAATAGAAGATAAAGTTATGGAAAAGGATGAAGCTGAAAAAAGAAGAAAAGGAAATTACTAGAACATGAGGAGAGAATTAGAGAACTAAATGATTCCATGAAACAAAACAATATCCATGTCATAGGAGTTCCAGAAGAAGAAGACAAAGAGAAAGGGCAGAAGGTTTATTTGAACAAATTATATCTGAGAATTTCCCTCATCTGGGGAAAGAAACAGGCATCAAAGTCCAAAAGGCACAGAGAACTCTCTTCAAAATCAATAAAAATAGGTCAACATCAAAATATATCATAGTGAAACTGGCAAAGGACAAATATAAAGAGAAAATTCTGAAGAAGCTAGGGACAACAGGTCCTTCACATACAGGATGGACACATAAGAATAGTAGCAGACCTGTCCACTGAAACTTGGCAGCCAAAAGAGAGTGGCAAAAATATCCAATGTGCTAAATAGGGAAAAGTATGCAGCAAAGAATCCCTTATCTAACAAGACTGTCATTCAGAATAGAAGGAGAGATAAAGGTTTGCACAGAAAAACAAAAACTAAAGGAGTTCATGACCACTAAACTAGCCCTGCAGGAGATCCTAAGTGGGACTCTTGAGTGGAAAGCAGCAAACACTACAAAAGACCAGAGACATCACCAAAACCCAAAAACCCAGGTAACACAATGGCACTAAACCCATATATTTCAATAATAACTCTGAATGCACATGGACTTAATGCCCCAATCAAAAGATAAAGGATATCAAGTGGATAAAAAAAAAAAACAAGATCCATCTATATGCTTCCTACAGGAGGCTCATTTTAGATCTGAGGAAACCTATAGATTGAGAGGGAGGGGATGGACCACCAACTATCATGCTAATGAATGTCAAAAGAAAGACGGAGTAGTAGCCATACTTATATCAACAAACTATATTTTAAAACAAAGACTATAATAAGAGATAAAGAAGGGTGTTATATCATGATTAAAGGGTCTATCCACCAAGAAGACCTAACAATTGTAAAAATTTATGCTCCCAAAGTGAGACACCCAAATACATAAATCAATGAATCACAAACATAAAGAAACATATCGATAATAATACCATAATTGTAGGTGATTTTAATACTCCACTTGCAACAATGGACAGATTAGCTGGGCATAAAATCAATAATAATGGCTCTGAATGACAAATTGGATCAGATGAACTTAAAAGACATATTCAGAACTTTTTACCCTAAATCAGCAGAATACACATTCTTCTTGAGTGCACATGGAACATTCTCCAGAATAGATCACATATAGATTCACAAAACAGCCCTCAACAGGTACAAAAATATTGAGATCATACCTTGCATATTTTCAAATCACAGTGCTATGAAACTTGAATCAACCACAAGAAAAAATTTGCAAAGCCCCCAAATACATGGAGGTTAAAGATCATTCTACTAAAGAATGAATGGGTCAACCAGGAAATTAAAGAAGAAATTTAAATTTTCAATGGAAGTAAATAAAAATGGAAACACAACTGTCTAAACACTTTGGAATGCAGCAAAGTCAGTCCTAAAAGCCTGTTGCAACTCAGGCCTATCTCAAGAAGCAAGAAAGGTCCAAAACATACAACCTAATCTTACACATAAAGGGGCTAGGAAATGAGCAGCAAATAAAGGCCAAATCCAGAAGAAGAGAAATAATAATAAAAAAATATAGCAGAAATAAGTGATATAGAATCAATAAAAACATTAGAACAGATCAATTAATCTAAGAGATGGGTTTTTGAAAGAATAAATAAAATGGATAAACCCCTAGACAGATGTCTCAAAAAGAAAATATAAAGGACCCAAAGAGATAAAATCATGAAGGAAATAAGACAAATTATAACCAGAACCACAGAAATACAAATAATTAGAGAATACTATGAAAAATTTTATGCCAAAAAACTGGGCAATCTGGAAGAAATGGAAAAATTCATAGACACTTCCACACTCCCAAAACTCAAATGGGAAGAAATAGAAAATTTGAACAAACTCAAAATCAGCAAAGAAATTGAATTGGTTACCCAAAATATCCCAACATATGAGCCAGATCACTTCCCAGGGGAATTATAGCAGACATTTAAAGGAGAGTTAATACCTATTATTCTCAAACTGTTCCAAAAAATAGAAATGGAAGGACAACTTCCAGACTCATTCTATGAATCCAAAGTTACCTTGATTCTAAACAAGACAGAGACCCCACTTTATGGGAGAATTGCAGGCCAATATGCCTGATGAACCTGGATGCAAAAATTTTCAACAGGGTACTAGCAAATTGAATTCAATAGTCATTAAAAGAATTATTCACCATGATCAAGTGGGATTCATTCCTGGGTTGGAGGGCTGCAATCAATCAACCTGGTACCCACATTAATAAAAGAATGGATAAGAATTATATGATCCTGACAATAGATGCAGAAAAAAAGCATTTGACAAAATACAGTATAATTTCTTAATAAACATCCTCAAGAAAGTCAGTATAGAAGGAAAACCCTCAAGAAAGTCAGGATAGAAGGAAAAAAAAAACCTTAACATCAGAAAAGCCTTTGTGAAAGGCCTACAGCTAATATTATCCTTAAAGGGAAAAACAGAGCTTTCCCCTTGGGCTGAAGGAAATGACAGGGATGTCCCGTTTCACCACTGTTGTTTAATATAGTGTTGGGAGTCCTTGCCTCAGCAATCAGACAGCAAAAGAAAATAAAAGTGTCCAAATAGGCAAAGAAGAAGTCAAACTTTCATTCTTCACAGATGACATGATTCTCCACATGGAAAACTCAAAAGATTTCACCAAAAAACTGCTAGAGCTGATACAGGATTTCGGCAAAGTTGCAGGATATAAAATCAATGTACAGAAATCAGTTGCATTTCCATACACCAATAATGAAGCAACAGAAAGAGACATCAGAAAATCAATTCCATTTACCATTTACAATTGCATCAAAAACCATAAAATATCTAGGAATAAATATAACCAAGGAGGTAAAAGATCTGTATACTGAAAACCATTGAAAGCTTATGAAATAAATTGAAGAATACATGAAGAAATGTAAAAATATTCCATTCTCATGGACTGGAAGAACAAATATTGTTAAAATTTTGGTACTACCAAAGACAATCTACACATTCAATGCAATCACTGGCATAATGGCACCAGCATTCTTCACAGCGCTGGAACAAACAATCCTCAAATTTGTATAGAACCATGAAAGACCCTGGATAGCCAACGTAACATTGAAAAAGGAAACCAAAGATGGAGGCATCACAAGCCCAGACTTTAATTTATATTACAAAGCTGTAATCATCAAGACAGTATGGTATTGGTGCAAAAACAGACAAATGGATCAATGGACTAGAATACAGAACCCAGAAGTGGACCCACAAATACATGGCCAACTAATCTTCAACAAAGCAGGAAAGAGTATCCAATGGAAAAATGACAGTCTCCTTAGCAAATGGTGCTGGGATACCTGGACAGCAATAGGTAGAAGAATGAAATTGGACAACTTTCTTACACCATCCACAAAAGTGAGTTAAAATGGATAAAAGACCTAAATTTGAGAAAAGAAACCATCAAAATCCTAGAGGAGAAAACAGGAAGCAACCTCTTTGATCTAGGCAGCAGCATCTCCTTTCTTGATAGGTTTCAGGGGGCAAGGGAAATAAAAGCAAAAATGAACTATTGGGACATGATCAGATAAAAGGCTTCTGCACAAGAGAGGAAACAATCAACCAAACTAAAAGGCAACTGACAGAACGGGAGAAGATATTTGCAAATGACATAACGGATAAAGGGTTAGTACCCATAATCTATAAAGAACTTACCAAACACAACACCAAAAAAACAAATAACCCAATGAAGAAGTGGGCATAAGACATGAATAGAAAGTTTTCCAAAGAAGACATCCAGATTTCAAAAGGATACATGAAACAATACTCAACATCATTCATCATCAGGGAAATACAAATCAAAACCACAATGAGATGGCACCTCACACCTGTGAGAATGGCTAAAATTAACAACTCAGGAAACAGATGTTGGTGAGGATGTGAGAAAGGTAAATCTTATTGCACTGTTGGTGAGAATGGAAACAGGTGCAGCCACTCTTGAAAACAGTGTGGAGGTTCCTCAAAAAATTAAAAATAGGGGAAACTGGGTGGCCCAGTTAAGCGTCTGACTTTGGCTCAAGTCATGGTCTTGCCATCCATGAGTTCAAGCCTTGCATCGGGCTCTGTGATGATAGCTTCAGATTCTGTGTTTCCCTCTCTCTGCCCCTCCCCCACTCATGCTCTGTCTCTCTCTCTCAAAAATAAATTAGCATTAAAAAATTAAAAATAGAACTACTCTATGACCCAGCAACTGTACTACTGGACTTTATCCAAAGGATACAAAAATGGTGATTTGAAGGGGCACATGCACCTCAATGTTTATAGCAGTGCTATTGAAATTATGGAAAGAGTCCAAATGTCCATCAACTGATGAATAGATTAAGAATGTGTGGTATATATATACAATGGAATATTACTTGGTAATCAAAAATAATGAAATCTTACCATTTACAAAAATATGGATGGAACTGGCAAGTATTATGCTAAGTGAAATAAGTCAGTCAGAGAAAGACAGATATCATATGATTTCACTCATTAGTGGAATTTGAGAAATGTAACACATGAACATAGGAGAAGGGAAGGAAAAATAAGATAAAAACAGGGAGGCAAACCATAAGAAACTCAAATGCAGAGAACAAACTGGGGTTTTATGAGGGTGAACAGGTGAGGGAGGTGTATTAAATGTGTGATGGACATTAAGGAGCACACTTATTGGGGTGAGCACTGTGTTATATGAAAGTGATGAATCTCTGGGCTCTACTCCTGAAGCTAAGACTACACTGTATGTTGACCACGTTGAGAATAAGATGCTGCTACTATTACTACTACTACTACTAACAATAATAACATTTTAAAAACTAACAAAGAAAAAAAATACAAATCCAAAACGGACTCTTAAATACAGGGAACAAAGTAGTTTTTGCAAGAAGGAAGGTGGGTAGGGGAATGGGTGAAACAGATAAAGGTTATTAAGAGGTACATCTTTTAGTTACAAAATAAATAATTCATGGAGATGAAATGTACAGCACAGGAAATATAGTCAAAAAGATGCTAATAACTTTGATTGATGGCAGATGATATGTACACTTAATCAGGGTGACCACTGAACAATGTATAGAATTGTTGAATTAACATATTGTATGATCAAAAATAACAACATAAATGTATGTTAATTATACTTCATTAAAGGAAAAAAAACCTAATAGAATTGAAAAAGACAAATAGACAAACAGTTTAATTGCTGTTCAAACCACTGTTCTGGAAGAAGAAAAAAAAAGTAGTGTGAATAATACAGCTCTATGTGGATGGAGCTGGAATGTATTATACCTAGCAAAATAAGACAGAGAAAGACAAATATTATATGATTTCATTCATATGTGGAATTTAAGGAAAAAAAAACAGAGAAACACATTGGTGGGGGGAGAGGAAAAGGGAAACAAACCACAAGAGACTCTTAATTATAAAGAAAAAAGTGAAGGTTGATGGAGGGATGTGGGTGGGAAATGCACTAGATGGGTGACGGATATTAAGGAGGGCACTTGTGATGAGCACCGCATGTTGTAGGAAAGTGATGAATCATGGAATTCTACTTCTGAAACCAATATCGTACAATATATTAATTAAATATATATTTTGTAATTCAAGATAAAAAAAGAAAAAGTAAATTATGTCTTACTATCAATAAAAAAACAGCTTTAATGTTGCAATTCAATGGGAGCTCTCTAAACAAAAAGGATGTAATAGAATAAAACTTGAAACTTGAGAAAGGAGAGCATCAGATGAGTAAAAGTAGGGGTAAATATAACAGATGACCACACTTCTTATATTTTTTAAATCTAATTAGATTATTGAAACATAAATTATAACACAATATCATGTTGTGTTTAATGTCTATAGAGGCAATATTTAAGATAATTATATTTTAAAAGTGGGGGCATAGAGAAATTTAAGTAGGAATTTTCTTCACTGTACAAATGATTAAATGTCAATGCAAGTAGACTGTGATAAGTTTTTCATGAACTGTAACACCTAGTCCAAAAACAAAGAGATAAATGCAAAGTAAAACACTCTAAACACTATAGTAAATTAACATGGACTCTTTTTATATTTATATTTATTTTTTTATTTTTATTTGAATATTGTGGAAATAAATCATTACATTAGTTTCAGGTGTACAACATAGTGATTCAACGTCTCCAAATGTTATGCTATGCTCATCAAAGATCCAGCTACCACTGTCACAACACTATTGCAATATCATATGCTATATTCCCTATACTGTACATTTTATTCCCATTATAACTAGAAGCCTGTATCTTCTATACCCCTTCACCCATTTCACCCATCCTGCCAACTACCTCACCTCTGACAACCATCAGTTTGTTCCCTGTATTTTTTATTAAAGTTATTTATTTATTTATTGAAAGAATGAGGGGTGTGGCAGAGAGAGAGAGAGAGAGAGAGAGAGAGAGAGAGAGAGAGAGAATCCCAAGCAGGCTTCACACTGTTAGCACAGATCCTGACATGGGGCTCAGACTTATGAATTGTAAGATCATGACCTGAGCTGAAATCAACAGTCAGACATTTAACAACAGACTGAGCCATCCAGGTGCCCCTTTTTTCTCTCTGTATTTATAGGTGTGATTCTACTTTCAGTTATTTTGTTTATTTACTTGTTTATTAGATTCCACATTTGAGTAAAATCATATGGTATTTGTCTTTATCAGTTTGACTTATTTCACTTAGTGCAATATCCTCTAGGTCCATAAATTATTTTTAAAAATATATCTTAGTTAATTTAAAGGGGAACATTGGTTTCAGAAGTAGAATTGAGTGATTCATCACTTACATACAGCACTCAATACTCATCACAAGTGCCTTCTTTAATACCCATCACCAATCTAGCCCATCCCCCACCCACATCCCTCCATCAACCCTCAGGTTGTTCTATATCATTAAGAGTCTCTTGTGATTATTTAAACTTTATAATTAAATATTTAATTATTTAATCATTTAAAAATAATGTTCTTCACTCATATGAGGACTTTAAGAGACAGAAAAGATGAACATAAGGGAAGAGAAACAAAAATAATATAAAAACAGGGAGGGGGACAAAACAGAAGAGACTCATAAATATGGAGAACAAACTGAGGGTTACTGGAGGGGTTGTGGGATGGGGGATGGGCTAAATGGGTAAGGGGCATTAGTTATATGCTAACTAATTTGGATATAAATTTTTAAAAAAATAAAATTAAATAAAGAAATAAATAAACATTATTTTTTTAAAAAATAAAATAAAATAAATAAAAATATAAAAAATGTTCTAAAGAATGTTTGAACATTTAAAAAGAATGTTGAAACATATCCCAGAAAGTAGAGAAAGAGAGATAACAAATGAAACAAACAAAAAATGAATAATATAGATATAAGCATTAACATAGCATTATTTTAAATACTTATGATTAAATAATTATATATTTAATTACAAAGTGTATATCATCACATTTAATTACAGTAAATCACTAATTACATTTTTATTACATTAAATAAATACATTATTATCTTAATAATCTAAATTGTGTAAATACACCAATTAAAAGACATTGGGATTGGGGCGCCTGGGTGGCTCAGTCAATTAAGCGACTGACCTTGGCTCAGGTCATAATCTCATGGTTCGTGGGTTTGAGCCCTGCATTGGGCTCTGTGCTGACAGCTCGGAGCCTGGAGCCTTCTTCAGATTCTCTGTCTCCATCTCTCTGCACCTCCCCTGCTTATGCTCTGTCTCTCTCTGACTCTCAAAAAAATAAAATAAAATAGATAAATGTTAATAAAAAGACATTGGGAAAGTGGGTATTAAAAGGATACAACAGTGTGCTTCATATAAGAAACTGGCTTCAAACAAAATGTCATAGGTAGTATATTCAAAGCAAACAGTGGAAAAAAGATGTGCAAACATCCAGTTAAAAACAAGAATGTCTGTATTAATATCTGATAAAGTAGAATTCAGATGAAATAAAAGCAATAGAGACAAAAAGGCTTATTGCATGATTAAATAATCAATCCACCAGTAAAATAAACATTACTTAATATGTGTGTATCAAATAAGAGATAAAAAACATATGAAAAAGCCAACATATGTGAATGAAGAAATAGGCAATATCATAAATATAGTGAAGGACTCCAACACCCAAAAATCAGCAATAGTTATTAGACAAACAATTAGCCCTGAGTTAGAAGAATGAGATAATGCAATAAATCCATACGGTCTAATTAACATATAGAATGCTCAAGTGCCCATGGATCATCCATCTGTAAGCTGAAAATTACAAAATGATAATGAAAGAAATAAGGTCTAAATAAGTCGACATATTATATACATGAATTGGAAGATGGAACATAGAAAATATTTTAATTCTTTGCGAATTAATGTATACATTTAAAGAAATTCTTATCAAAATACCATCAAGGTGTTTTGAAGACATACATAGATTTTTCTAAAATTTATGTTAAGTGCACATCTTAGAATAGCTAAAACAGTCTTCTAAAGGAAGAATGCAATACAAGGAATCACTGCACTGGACACTGAGTCTTATTATACAGTTACAGTAATCAATGAAGTGTAGAATTGGCAGAGAGACAGATATACTGAACAATGGAGTAGAGAATCTGAAAAGAGACCCACATAAATATGCTAAACTAATTTTGAAAAATGTTAAAACCAATTCAATGGAGGAAAAATAGCCTTTTCAGGAAATGGTGCTGAAGCAAGTGTACATCCATAGGCAAAAGAAAAACAAATCCCAACCAGTTTTCATCCCTTACACAAAAGTTAACTCAAAATGGATCATACACTTATGTGACTTATGTGTAAATCATAAAACTATACAGCTTTTAGAAGAAACAACTTAGGAGAAAACTAATATCTAGGGCTAGACATAGAGTTCTTATAATAGACAACAAAAACACAAACCACAAAATGCAAAAATTGATAAATTGGACCACATGAAAATTAAAATATTCTACCTTATGAAAAATAATTTTAAGAGGATTAAAAACAAGGTAAAGACAAAGCAGTCAAGAATATCTAATGGGAAAAAGACAGTTTCTTCAAAAAATGGTGTTGGGAAAACTGGACAACAATATGCAATTGAATAAAACTGGATCACTTTCTTACACCACACACAAAATTATATTTAAAATGGATTAGAGACATAAATGTGAGACCTGAAACCATAAAAATCCTAGAACAGAGCACAGATAGTAAAATCTCTAACATTGGCCATAGCGACATTTTTCTACATATGTCCTGTGGCAAGGGAAATGAAAGCAAAAATATACTATTGGGATTACATCAAAATAAAAATATTCTGAACAAAAGAAACAAAAACTAAAAGGCAATGTACTGAATGGAAGAAAATATTTACAAATGACATATATGTTAAAGGGTTAGTATACAAAATATATATAGAACTTATACAAATCAACATTCCCACAAAATCATCCAATTAAAAATGAGCAGAAGACAGGGGCAACTGGATGGCTCACTTGGTTGAGCGTCCAACTTCAGCTCAGGTCATGATCTCACAGTTTGTGAGTTTGAGGCCCACATCGGGCTCTTGGATGACAGGTCAGAGTCTGGAGCCTGTTTCGGATTCTGTGTCTCCCTTTCTCTCTGCCCCTCCCTTGTTGTCTCTCTCTCTCTCTCTTTCTCAAAAATAAACATTAAAAAATGTTTCAAAAATGTGCAGAAGACATGAATAGACATTTCTCCAAAGAAGACATACAGATGGCTAAAAGACACATGAAAAGGTGCTCAACATCACTCATCATCAGGTAAGTGCAAATCAAAAATGCAATCATTTATCACCTCACATCTGTCAGGGTGGCTAAAATCAACAACACAAGAAACAACGAGTGTTGGTGAAGATGTGGAGAAAAATGAACCCTCTTGTGCTATTGATGAAAATGCAAACTCATGCTGCCTATGTGGAAAATAGTATGGAGGTTCTGCAAAATTTAAAAATAGAACTATCTTATGATTCAGTAATTGATATACTGGATATTTATCTCCCAAATACAAAAACACTAATTCAATGGTATACATGCACCCCTATGTTTATTGCAGCATTATTTACAATAGCCAAATTATGGATGAAGCCCTAGAGTCCATTGGTTGATAGATAAAGAAGTGGTATGTATGTATGTGTGTGTGTGTGTGTGTGTGTGTGTGTAATTCTGTTGTATTGTATATACATACAATGGAATAATATTCAGCCATAAAAAAACATGGATGGAGCTAGACAGTGTAATGCTAAGCATAATAAGTCAGCCAGAGAAAGACAAATACCATATGATTTCACTCATATGGGCATTTAAAAGAGAAAACAAATGAACAAAGGAAAAAAAAAGAGAGATAGACAAGCCAATAAATAGAATCAAATATTGAAAACAAACTGTAGGTTACTAAAGGAGAGGTGGAGGGGTAAAACAGGTGATGGGGATTAAGAGGTATACTTGTCATGATGAGCACTAGGTGATATATGGAATTGTTGAGTCACTATATTGTACACCTGAAACTAATATTATAGTGTATGTTAACTATATTGGAATTAAAATTAAAATTAAAAATTAAAAAAATATAATGATGCAAAATATTGTCAAAGCACATATCTAACAAAGGACTATTATTTTCTAAAATATATATAAGAATTTTCCAAACTCAACTATTGGAAAATGTAAATGTCAAGAACATACATTTTAACCGGAGTTTAAACAAATGACACATGAGCACATAAACATGTTTTCAAAATAATTAGACATTAAAGAAATAAAAATTGAAATCACAATGATATACCACTAATCAGCAGTCTGAAAGGCCAAAAAATATAATGACAACATCAAATCTGGGAGATGTAGAGAAAATATGTGACTCATATATTGCTATTGGAAATATATAGGGATAAAGCACCTCTAGAAATAGTTTGTCAGTTTGTTATAAACTAAACATACACAAATCATACAACCTGAAAAAAATGTTTTCTTGGGCATTAATCCAACAGAAACAAAACTTTTAGCTTACTGAAAAACCTATAAATGAATGTTTATAGGAGCTTCATTCATAATTGACAAAAAGTGGTAATTCAGATGCTCTCAACAAGTGAATTATTAAACAAACTATATTTCATTGATACATGGAATACTACTAAGCAATAAAAAGCTATAAACTATTAATACTAGATTGAATCTTCAAAAGAAATTATGCTGAGTTGAAAATGATAGTCCAAAAGGTCACATACTGTAATATTCAGTTTATATAGATTTTTTTTAAATGACAACAATACAGAAATGGAGAAGAGATTCACAGTTGCCAGATGTTAGGTAGAAAAATAGATAAGAGGATCTGCATATGTCTATAAAAGGACAAGAACAAGTACTTTGTGGTAATTGAACTTTTCTGTGTTTTAGCTTTATGGATGTTAGTATGATGGTGTTATTGTCATACAGTTTTCCCCCCATTTATTCATATAACAACTTTACTGAGGTGTACTTCATATGCCATATTCATCAGTTTAAATTTAAATGATTAGATTTAATCAATTTAATCAATTTAAAGTGAATGATATATGATTTTAAAACATATTTATAGAAATGTGCAACCATCACAACAATTTTAGAACATCACTCCTCAACAAAACACCCATACCCATTGATGGTCATTCTCCATTTTATCTCCAAATGTCCCAGCACTAGACAGCAACTTATCTAATTTATATCTCTCATTCCCTATTCTTGTTTTCTTATAAACTGAATGTCATATGATTTAGCTTATTAATCTCATGGGGCTATAAACTTTCTCTTGCTTGCTGTCAAAATATCTTATTTTTGAGAGCATCCTTAGACTTGAATACTTCTATACTCTGTTCCAAATAATGTTCATTTTCTTGGGGAGAGTTTTGGATCTGTGTGATTGGCCAGCCTCTCCCCTTGAGCAAAACCTCTCCACCACTGCTCAAAGAGTTAGAGACAAGGACAATTGCTTATCTCAAATTTATACTCCTGCCTTATAAGGAAGGTCCTGGCAAGGGCAGTAACCTCTGGTTTTGGCTTTCCTCTTCTGATATGTCAGCTCTGCCCAAATGATCTTGGATGAAGGCAATCAAGACCACAGGATTTTCTCATTGTTGCACCTGGTATATTCTTGTGATTGTGGACTGAGTGGATTAAAGGAGGCTCCATTAGCCACATTCATTTGTAACTTAACTTTTGCAACACCAAGCAGGGCAGGGAGATGAAAACTGCTGGTGATTTCTCCCTCCTTGGTGTATACCATTGCTCTTGACTGGGAGCTGGAGGCAGTGGGAGTCCTGTTTTCTTGACCACACACATCTACAGTGGAATTTACATACACTAAGCTGGGATGGGAATTTTCAGAAGAAATGTATGGAGGCTAAAGTGTCACAGATTCTTGCTGATCCTAAGTAATTTTAGTAGTATTAGTTGAGTTAATGTTTCTTCATTTTGTGTAATACCCTTAAGATAATTTCTGGAGATTTTAAATGGCTGATTATGTATATGATATAAATGTATTTTTTCTTACAACTGTAAACAAATCTACTTTTCTAAATATAATCTTTAACTAAATATGCCTTTTCAATATCATAAAAGCATGAAATATTTAAGGATAAATTTATCAAAATGTGTACATAAGAGTTACATTTAATATTTCCAATTTTTTAGAGATGGAAATGTTTTCCAAATTGATTTCTAGAGTCAATAGAATTCCACTCAAAATCCCAAAAGGCTTTTCAAAGAAAATAAAAAGCACGTTTGAAAATGTATAATTAGGTATAAAAATACACTAAAGAAAAACAAACAGAGAATTTATACTACCTAATTTCAAGATTACTCTAAAGTGAAATATTCAAGTGTGGTATTATATGATTTCACTCATACCTGGAATTTAAGAAACAAAATAGATGAACATATGGGAAGGAGAGAAAAAAGAGGAGAAAGGGAAACAAACCACAAGAGACTCTTAATGATAGAAAACAAACAGGGTTGATGGAGGGAGGTGTGTGGGAGATGGGCTAGATGGGTGATGGGTATTAAGGAGGGCACTGGTTGTGATGAGTATTGGGTATTGTATGTAAGTGATCAATCACTGAATTCTACTCATGAAACCAATTTTGTACTGTACTTTAACTAAAATTTAAATAAAAAATAAACCTTAAAAAAGTGTGATATTAAAAATACATACACTTGACTTTAAAGAATTTTCAGTTAAGATGGCAAAGCAACATGGACACCCTTATCTTGTCTCTTCCATTAAATGCAGCTATATTAGCACCAAAACATCTTGAATATCTAGAAAATTCATCTGATGATTAACATAACGATCTGATAACTTGAACCACAGAACTCGGCAGGTATGTGAAGTGGAGGGGTGAACTGGGGGAGAGAAAAGCTATAGAAAGTAGGGAGCTGTTTTTGCAAAAGACAACAGAGAAAGAGAAAGGGGGAGAGTGCAGCATATCAGGAGAGTACAAAAAAAGCACTCACCTGAAAGTTGCTGGAAATAAAGTGAAAGAGAGTGAAAACACTTGTAGGGGACTGAACAAGAAATCTGTTCCCCAAAATCATTGATGCGAAGAAAGGAGAGGGTTTCATTACCACCAGGATTCTATAAACAGTGGAAGGCAGAGGCTGAAGGTTAGGAGCTCAGTGCCTGGCAGAGCTTTGGTAAGAAAGTAGGGTGAATCCCCAGAAGCAGGCAATGGGATCTATGGGGTCCATTTGATGAGGGACCATAAGGCAAGCTGATGGCCAAGCACAAGCTAGCACAACCCCCACCCTTGCGCGCATTCATGCACACACACACACACACACATACACACCTGGGATATGTGTAGCATTCCTCAGGCACTCCTGGCTGCCCAAGAACAAGGGAAAGGACAGAAAACCAATAGTTAAACTGATAGTCTTCATCAGTTTACAGGTATCTTAGTAATATTACAAGAAAAAAACCAATCTTATCAATAGCCTAATTTCCAGGAACTCCCTACTGTCTTAATGATAATTCTTTTCTAGAGGGTAAAACAACTTTAGCTTGACAATAGCTAGGCCTCCAGTATTCTGTGAGTCTTCTTTAGCATATGGAAATCCCTTTAAGAAACTTCCTCTTGATTTTATCTCTCCCAACTGCAGAGTATAAAACCAGTATAAAACAAACTAGAAAAACTTGAAGAAATGAATACATTTCTAGAAACATAAAATCTTCCAAAACTAAATCAGGACAGACTAGGAAATCTGAGCAGACCAATTACCAGTAATGAAATTGAAACAGTAATCAAAGAGCAACTGAAAAATAAAATTCAAGACCAGATGGATTCAGAGGTGAATTCTAGCAAAGCATTTATTGAGAAGATAATATTTATTGTCCTCAAATTATACCAGAAAACAGGAAAAGAACAAAATTTTCCAAATACATTCTCTGAGACCAATATTACCCTTATATCAAAACCAAGCAAACATAACACAGAAAAATAAAGATACAGGGCAATACCTCTGACGAACATAGTTGCAAAACTCCTTAGCAAAAAATGTTATCAAACCACACTCAAAAATGCATTTTATACAAATCAAAACCACAATGAAATACCACTTCGCACCTGTCAGAATGGCTAACATTAACAACTCAGGCAACAGATGTGGGCGAGGATGTGGAGAAAGAGGATCTCTTTTTCATTGTTGGTGGGAATGCAAGCTGGTGCAGCCACTCTGGATAACAGTATGGAGGTTCCTCAAAAAACTAAAAATAGAACTACGCTACAACACAGCAAGTGCACTACTAGGTATTTATCCAAGGGATACAGGTGTCCTGTTTCGAAGGGACACATGCACCCCCATGTTTATAGCAGCACTATCAACAATAGCCAAAGTATGGAAAGAGCCCAAATGGCCATCAATGGATGAATGGATAAAGAAGATGTGGTATATATATACAAAGGAGTATTACTCGGCAATCAAAAAGAATGAAATCTTGCTATTTGCAATTATGTGGATGGAAATGGAGGGTATTATGCTAAGTGAAATTAGTCAGAGAAAGACAAAAATCATATGACTTCACTCATAGGAGGACTTTATGAGACAAAACAGATGAACATAAGGGAAGGGAAACAAAGATAATATAAAAACAGGGAGGGGGACAAATCATAAGAGACTCATAAATATGGAGAACAGAGGGTTACTGGAGGAGGTGTGGGAGGGGAATGGGCTAAATGGGTAAGGGGCATTAAAGAATCTACTCCTGATATCAGTGTTGCATTATGTGCTACTTTGGATGTAAATTAAAAAACAATAAATTAAAAAAAATATATATATATATATATACATAAATCACTCTGAAAAAATGCATTTTAAAAGGTCATTTACCATTATCAAATTAAAATTATTACAGGGAAGGAAGGATGTCTGAATATTCACATAATAATCAATATGATACACCATAGCAACAAAAGAAATTATGTAAATTATATGATAATCTCAACATATGCAGAAAACATATTAGAAAAAATTCAATATCAGTTCCTGACAAATCTCTCAACAAAGTGAGTTTAAAGGGAACATTTTTTTTTAATTTTTTTTTAATGTTTTTATTTATTTTTGAGACAGAGAGAGGCAGAGCATGAGCAGGGGAGGGGCAGAGAGAGAAGGAGACACAGAATCAGAAGCAGGCTCCAGGCTCTGAGCTGTCAGCCCAGAGCCTGACACGGGGCTCGAACTCACAGACTGTGAGATCATGACCTGAGCCGAAGCTGGACGCTCAACTGACTGAGCCACCCAGGTGCCCCTAGAGGGAACATATTTAAACATAATTAAGGCCATATATTAATACTGGTAACATTATACTCTATGATGCAACATTGTGAGCTTTTCCTATATGATCAGGAACAATACATGAATATCCATTTACACCACATTTATTCAACATAGTACTGGAAGTTTTGGTGCTAGCAATTAGACAAGAAAAACAAATGAAGAATCCATATTGGTAAGGAAGAACTTAAATTGTCAGTATTTGCTAAAAACATACTATAAATAGAAAACCCTAAAGAATCCAGAAACTATTAGAACTAATAGATGAATTCAGTAACATTGCAGGACACAAAATTAAGGCCCAGAAATTAATAACATATCTACACACTCATAATAAAGTACCAGAAAGAGAAATTAAGGAAAACATTCATTGAAGACGGGAAGACATCAGTAGAATCCTTAACAAAGAGATATGGAGTAACAACAGATATAAAGAGCTTGGTAAATGAATTGGGAAACAAACTTTATGGAATAAACAGCAGGCTGGAAGAAGCAGAGGAACAAATTAATGACCTAAAAGAGTAGAGGAAAGTAATCAAGCAGAACAAAAGAGAAAAAAAGAATGCAAAATGATAATAGACATAAGGAAGTCAGTGACTCCATCAAATATAATAGCATTCCTATTATAGGAATCCCAGAAGAAGAGACAAAAGGTGGCAGAAAATTTATTTGAAAAAATAATAGTTGAAAATGTCCTTAATCTGGTAAAGGAAACAGATATCCAGATCCAGAAAGCACAAAGAACCCCCCAAAAAATCAACCAAACCAGATCCACACCAAAATATATTATAATTAAATTAACTAAACATAGTGATAAAGGAAAAAATATTAAGCAGAAAGACAAAAGAAAAGAGTAACATAAAGGGAAACCCCATAAAGTTATCAGGCAATTTTTCAGTGGAAACAGCAAGCCAGAATGGAGTGGCATGATATATTCAGAGTGCTGAAAAAGAAAAAAAATCTGTAGCCAAGAATAATCTATCCATAAAGGCTATCATTCAGAAGAGGAGGAGAGATCAAGTGTTTCCCAGACAAACAAAAGTAAAGGAGTCCATGACTGCTAAACCAGCACTGCAAGAAATATTAAAAGGGACTCTTTGAGTGCAAAGGAGAGATCAAAAGTGACAATATGAAGGTAGAAAATACAAAATCAGTAAAAAATGAATATTCTATAAAAAAATCATCAAGGAACTCACAAAATAAAAAGGGTGTAAAATATGACAATATATACCTAAAACGTGGTGACAAGTAAAGAGCGGGTTAAAACTTAAACTATCACCAACACAATATAGAGTGTTACATGCAGAAGATGTTATATGTAAACCTCATCATAGATATGCAAGCAATAAGAGAAATTAATCCAAATATATCACTAAAGAAAATAAGTAAACCATGAAAGAGAGAAAGACAAGAAAGGATCAGAAATAATCTTTAGATATAACAACAAAATAAATAGTAAAATGATATTAAGTACATATCTGTCAATAATTATTTTGAATGTAAATGCAATAAATGCACCAATCAAAAGACATAGTGTGACAGAAAAAAACATAAAACAAGAGCCATCTATATACTACCTATAGACAGCTCATTTCAGACCAAAAGATACCAACAGATTCAACATGAGGTCATGGAGACACATCTATCATGCCAATGGATATCAAAAGAAAGCCAAAGTAGCAATACTTATATCAGACAAAACTGATTTTACAACAAACGTTGTAACGATAGACAAGGAATATGCTATATAATAATAAATAGGACAATCCTACAAAAAAGATATAGCAATTGTAAATATTTATCCCTTCAGTATGGAAGTATCCACATACATTAAACAGTTAATTTTAAAAAAATGAAAAAAAATTATAATACTGCACTAATAGTAGAGGACTTTGGCATCTCGCTTACATCAATAGACAGATCATCTAAACAGAAAATCAGTAAAGAAAAAATGACTTTGAGTGATTCACTTGAACACATGGATTTAACAGATATATTCAGGATATTCCATTCTAAGACAGCAGGATATACATTCAGTACAAATGCACATGTACATTCTCCAAAAATAGCTTACATATTAAGGCACAAAACAAGCTACAACTAATTAAAAATATTGAAGTCCTACTATGCATCTTTTGTGACCACAATACTATGAAAGTAGAAATTAACAACAAGAAAAAATCTGGAAAGAATTCAAATGCATGAAGTTTAAACAATATACTACTAAACAATGAATGGTCAACCAGGAAATCAAAGAAGAAATTAAAAAGTTCAAGAAAGCAACTCAAAACAAAAACAAACAAAAAACAAAACAAAACAAAAAAGACAAAACAAAACAAAACAAAACAAAACAAAAAAACCCATGGTCCAAACCTTTGGGATGCAGCAGAAGTGGTTCTAAGAGGGAAGTTTATAGCCATACAAGACTACCTTAAGAAGAAAGAAGAAACTTAAATAAAAACCTAAACAGAAAAACAAACAGAACCAGAAACCAACAGAAGTAAGAAAATAATAAAGGTTACAGTAGAAATAAATAATATAGGAACTAAAACAAAACAAAGCAAAAAACAAACAAAAACAGTAGAAGAGGTCAATGAAACCAAGAGCTGGTTCCTTGAAGAAATAAATAAAAATGATAAACTCGTAGCCAGACGTATCAAGAAAAAAAGAGAAAGGATATAAATAAATAAATCAGAAATGAAAAAAAGGAAATAGCAACCATCACCACAGAAATAGAAAAAATTATGAGAATATTTTAGAAAAGTATAAACAAACAAATTGGACAACCTATAAGAAATGGATAAATTCCTAGGAACATATAAAATACCAAAAATGAGGAGGGCCTGGGTGGTTCGGTTGGTTGAGTGTCTAACTTCGGCTCAGGTCATGTTCTCATGGTTCGAGGGCTCAAGCCCTGCGTCTGGCTCTGTGCTGACAGCTCAGACCCTGCTCACAGCATGAAGCCTGCTTCAGATCCTCTACCCACCCCCATCCCTGCACCTTCCCTGCTCACACTCTCTCTCAAAAATAAATAAACATTAAAAAGTTCTTAAAAAATAAACTACCAAAAGTGAAAGAGGAAGAAATAGAAAATTTGAACATAACAAAAATGAGCAAAGAAAGAAATCAGTAATTAAAAATTCCCATGAAACAAAATCCAGGATCAGATAGGTTCACAGGTGAATTCTACCACACATTTAAGTGAGAGTACCTATTCTCAAACTAATCCAAAAAATAGAAAAGGAAGGAAAAATTCCAAACTAATTCTATGAGGCCAGCATTACTCTGATACAAAAACCAGATAAAGATGCCACTAAAAAAAAGAACTACAGGCAAATATCCCTGAGGAACATAGATGGAAAAATCCACTGCAAAAGTATAGCAAGCCAAACCCAAAGTATATTAAAAAAAAAAAAAAAAAAAAACATTCACCACATCAAAGTTAGATTTATTTCTGTGTTGGAATAGTGGTCAATATTTGCAAAGCAATCAATGTGATACATAACATCAAAAAGGAAAAGAGTAAGACCAATATGATCATGTCAAAAGACACAGAATAAAGAATATGGCAAATTACATCTATTCATGATAAAAGCCCTCAATAAAGTAGGTTTATAAGGAACACACCCTCAAGATAATTAAAGCCATATATTAAAAATGCACAGTTAATATCATGCTAAATGGGGAAAAGTGAGAGTTTTCTCCTAAGGTCAATAATAAAACTAGGAGGTCCATTTTCACTACTTTTATTCAACATAGTACTGGAAGTTCTAGCCACAGCAATCAGACAAAAAATAATTTAAAAAAAAATGCATCCAAATCAGTAAGGAGAGAAGTAAAATTTTAACGATTTGTAAATGACATGGTACTTTACGTAGAAAACTGCAAAGATTCCATCCCCAAACTGGTAGAATTGATAAATGATGTCAGTAAAGTCACAGGATACAAAATCAATGTACAGAAATCTCTTGCATTTCTATAAAGCAATAATGCAGCAAGAGAAAGAGAAATTAACAAAACAGTCCCATTTACAATTCCACCAAAATAAGATACCTAGGGAGGAACTTAAATCAAAGAGATGAAAGATGTGTACTCATAAAAGTATTAAAAAAAACACTTATGGGGGCGCCTGGGTGGCTCAGTCGGTTAAGCTTCCGACTTCGGCTCAGGTCATGATCTTGCGGTCCGTGAGTTCAAGCCCCGCGTCAGGTTCTGTGCTGACAGCTCAGAGCCTGGAGCCTATTTCAGATTCTGTGTCTCCCTCTCTCTTACCCTCCCCTGTTCATGCTCTGTCTCTCTCTGTCTAAAAATAAATAAACATTAAAAAAAAACACTTATGAAATAAATTGAAAATGACACAAAGAAATGGAAACACATTCCATGCTCATGGATTGCAAAAACAAATATTGTTAAAAAGTCCTTACTATCCAAAGCAATCAACACGTTTAATGCAATCCCTGTCAAAAACAACAAAACGTACTTTGCACAGCTAGAACAAACAATCCTTAAGTTTGTATGAAACACAAAAAGATGTCAAATAGCCAAATCAAACTTGAAATAGAAAAGCATACATTTTAACAATATTTGTTCTTTCAGTCCATGAAGATGGGATATTTTTCCATTCCTTTGCGTCAACTTCAATTTCTTTCACAAGTGTTTCATAGTTTTCAGAGTACAGATCCTTTATTTGTTTATGCTTATTCCTAGGTATCTTATTGATTTTGGTGCAATTGTAAATGGGATCTTTCCTCTATTTCTTTTTCTACTGCCTCATTATTGCTGTATAGAAGTGCAACCAATTTCTGCATATTGATTTTGTATCCTGCAACTTTACTAAATTTGTGTATCAGTTCTAGCAATTTTTGTGGAGTCTTTCTGGTTTTCTACATAGAATATCATGTCATCAGTGTCTAGTTAAAACTTGAATTCTTCCTTGCTGATTTGAATGTCTTTTATTTATTTTTGTTTTCTGATTGCTAAAGCTAGAACTTCCAGGACTATTTTAAAAAACAGTGGTGAAGGTAGATATCCCTGTCTTGTTGCTGACCATAGAGGAAACACGCTCAGATTTTCCCAATTAAGGAGGATATTAGCTGTTTGTCTCTCATAAAAGGCCTTTATGATGTTGAGATATGTTTCTCCTATCCTTAATTTCTTGATTTTTATTTTTTTAATGTTTATTTATTTTTGAGAGAGAGGGAGAGACAGAGCGTGAGCAGGGGAGGGTCAGAGAGAGAGAGGGAGACAGAATCTGAAGCAGGCTCCAGGCTCCTAGCTGTCAGCACAGAGCCCGACATGGGGCTTGAACTCACAAACTGTGAGATCATGACCTGAGCCAAAGTTGGACGCTCAGCCGGCGGAGCCACCCAGGCGCCCCAATTTCTTGAATTTTTAAAATCAAGAATGTATGTTGTACTTTGTCAAATGTTTGTTCTACATCTCTTGAGAGGATTATATGTTTTTTTATCCTTTCTTTAAACATTGTGATGTATTATGTGGATTGATTTGAACATATTGAACCATGCTTGCAGCCCAGTAACCAGCCTGCTGCCTCAGTAAGCAATGGGTCCCCTAGCTCACAACAGACCCAGGCACCCTGCAGTACAGACCAAAAAAAAAAAAAAAAAAAAAAAACACCTGTGGTTTAAAAAGTAGCTAGCATATGAAACAGTCAGCCCTACAACTCCACAAAATGAAGAGGGAGTTGCTGGAACTCTATCTGGGTAGGAGAAGTTGACAAACAGGTTCTGCACTCACCCTATGCCTTGAAAGCACAAATTAGTGCATGTTTTGGGTATCCCAACTGGCCTGCCCCCTCAGTGAGAACCTTTAGGTGCATCCAAAAGGTTTTGGACCAACTTGTTTTATATATATATAAATATTTGTGTATAATATATGAATACATATATATTTATGTATATAATATATTATATATCATATTAAGTATATATATGTATATATATATATATATATAGGAATGTTATTCAGCCATAAAAATAATTAAATCTTACCATTTGCAATGAAATTGTTGGAGTTACAGAATACATTGGTAAGTGAAATATTTCAGTCAGAAAAAGACAAATACCATATGATTTCACTCATATGTGGAATTTAATAAAGAAAAATGAAAAGGAGAAATAAAGGAGACACATAGAGACAAATTAGGAAATGGCTCTTAATTATTGGAAACAGTGATGGTTACTAGAGCGGAGTGGTGTAGGGAGATGGGTTGAATAGATAATGGGAATTAAAGAGTGCACTTTAATGAGCACCAGGTAATTTATGTAATTGTTGAATCAGTATATTGTAAACATGAAATTAATAAAACATTTCATGTTAAGAAAAAATATTGCTTTTGTTTCATCCCAAATAGTTTGGACCATTGCATTTTTATTTTCATTCATTTCCATGGATTTAATATTTTTTTATGTCTCTGTTGACCCATTGGTGTTTTAGTAGCTTCTTGTTAAATCCAGATATTTGTACTTACAATTTTTTGTGTGATTGATTTCTAACTTCATATCTTTGTGTTTGGAAAAGATCCATGGTATAATTTAAATATTCTTTAATTTATTGTAACTTGTTTTGTGGTCTATGATATGATATATTCTGGAGAATGTTCCATGTGCTCTTGAAAATAATATGTATTCTCTTGTTTTTGGATGGAATGTTATTTATATATTCATTATGCCCATCTCGTCCCAAGTGTCATTCAAAGACACTGCTTCTTTACTGATTTTTTTGTCTGGTTGATCTATCTATTGGTGTAAATGAGTTGTTAAAATCCCCTGTGTTATTGTATTACTATAAATTTCTCCTTTTAATATTGTTAATATGTGCTTTATATATTTAGGTGCTCCAATGTGGGGTATATAGATTTTTACAATTGTTATATCATCCTGGTTGATCGAGTCCTTTATCATTATGTGATTCTCTTCTTTGCCTCTTGTTGTAGTCTTTCCTTTTCATTTAGTTTTTCTGAGGTTTTAGTATCTATTTTTTCTAAGTATGGCCACTGCCTATTTTTTCTTTGTTTCCATTTGTAAGGTACATATTTTTTCCATCCCTTTACTTTCAGTCTGTATTTGTCTTAAGATCTGAGGTGAGTATCTTGGGGACAGAATATAGATAGGTCTTATTTTCTTTTTTTTCTCTTTTTTTCTTTTCTTTTCTTTTCTTTTCTTTTCCTTTCTTTTCTTTTCTCTTCTTTTCTTTATCTATTCCACCACTCTATGTCTTTTAATTGGATCATTTGGGCCATTTACATTCAAAGTAATTATTGATAGGTATGTACTTACTGTCATTTTGTTGTTTTCTGGCTGTATTGTTGTGTTTCTTTGTTCCTTTCTTCTTCTCTTGCTCTCTTTCTTTGTGATTAATAAGATTCTGTGGTGCTCTGTTTGCTTTCTTTCTCATTTTTGTTTGTGTATATACTATAGGTTTTCAGTTTGTGGTTACCATGAGGTTCATACATAACATTCTAAGTGTATACCAGTCTAAATTAAGTTGAAGGTCATTTTTATTTAAACACATTCTATGAAACCTTATTCTTTACTTCTCTTCCACATTTTATGTATATGCTGTAATATTTTAAATCTTTTTATTCATTATTTTCTTAGATCAAATTATGGCCTTTTCTTTTCCATTCAATGAAGTCCCTTCAAAAGTTTTTTTTTTTTTTTTTTTTTTTTTTTTTAAGGCTGGTGTAATGCTAATAAACTTATTTACTTTTTGTTTGTCTGGGAAACTCTTTATCTCTCCTTCAATTCTAAATGGTAAACTTGCTGGACAGAGTATTCTTTGCTCTAGTGTTTTGGTTTTTGTTTTGTTTTGTTTTGTTTTCCATTCAGCATTTTGAGTATATCATGGCAGTCCCTTCTAAAATGTAAAGTTTCTGTTGAAAAATTGCCTGACAGTCCTCTGGCTTTTTCTTATATATAATTTTTCTTTTGTCTTTGTGCTTTAAAAATCCTTTCTTTATCTTTTGACATTTTAATTATTATGTGTCTTGGTGTGGACTTTCTACAGTTCATTTTTTGGAATTTTTTCTGTTTCTTGAAACTGGATATCTGATTCTTTCCCTAGGTCAAGAAAGTTTATAGATACTATTTTTTATATAAGTTTTCCACCAAGTTCTTTTCTTTTCATTCTTCTCTGACCCATATAATGCAAATATTTGTTTTCTTGATGTTTTCCAAGAGATACCTTAGCCTATCCTCATTTTTCAATAATTCTTTTCACTTTTTGTTATTCAGCTTGAGTGGCTTCCATTACCCTATCTTCCACATTGCTGATATGTTCTGCATCTGTGAATCTATTGATCCCTTCTAGTGTACTTTTCATTTAAGTTATTATATTCCTCAACTCTGGATGGTTCTTTTTTTTTTTATATTTTCTGTCTCCTTACTGAAGGTCTCATTAAGTTATTCCACTCTTTTTTCCAGGCCAGTGATCAGCTTCACAATCATTATTTTAATTTCTTTATTAGGCATATCATTTTTTTTTTCCTTTTCATTTAGTTTTTCTGAGGTTTTTTCATGGTCTTTCTTTTTTTTAATTTTTTAAATTATTTTATTTTATTTTTTATTTTTTAAAATTTACATCCATATTAGTTAGCGTATAGTGCAGCAATGATTTCAGGAGTAGATTCCTTAGTGCCCCTTACCCATTTAGCCCATCCCCCCTCCCACAACCCCTCCAGTAACCCTCCATTTGTTCTCCATATGTATGTGTCTCTTCTGTTTTGTTCCCCTCCCTGTTTTTATATTATTTTTGTTTCCCTTCCCTTATGTTCATCTGTTTTGTCTCAGAGTCCTCCTATGAGTGAATCATATGATTTTTGTCTTTTTCTGACTGACTGATTTCACTTAGCATAATACCCTCCAGTTCTATCCATGTTGTTGCAAATAGCAAGATTTCATTCTTTTTGATTGCCGAGTAATATATACACCACATCTTCTTTATCCATTCATCCATTGATGGCCATTTGGGCTTTTTCCATACTTTGGCTATTGTTGATAGTGCTGCTATAAACATGGGGGGGTGCATGTGTCCCTTCGAAACAGCACACCTGTATCCTATGGATAAATGCTTAGTAGTGCAATTCCCGGGTCATAGGGTAGTTCTATTTTTAGTTTTTTGAGTAACCTCCATACTGTTTTCCAGAGTGGCTGCACCAGCTTGCATTCCCACCAACAATGAAAAAGAGATCCTCTTTCTCCGTATCCTCCTTAACATCTGTTGTTGCCTAAGTCGTTAATGTTAGCCATTCTCACAGGTGTAAGTTGGTCTTTCTTTTGAAGCTTATTCCTATGTATGCATTTTGTCCAACTTTCTGTGTTCATCTCTATGGATTAAGCAGAACAACTAATCTTGCAGGACTGGTCTTGTGTATGTCATCCCCTATGTAGGTGATGTGTGCTTGGTGACTTTTTCTGACTGGATGGAGCTGTGGCTATTGTGGGGTTGGGGTTCTCCTGAGGCTGTCCATGTATTTGGTACCCTGGAAGGACAGCTAAAGCTAAAATGTGTACAGGTCTGGGTGGTTCCTGAGCTCTTCACAGAGCAGGTGTTTTAGAAGGACAGCTAAAGCGGAAGTGGTTGCAAGCTGGGATGTCGAACACCTGTGCAGGATAACTGAAGCTGAAGTAGGTGTTATTTGGGGTTTTCATGAGCTCTGCACACAGCAGGTGCCCTGGCAGGGTGACTGGGGCTTAGATGGATTGAAAGATGGAAGATCCTGATGTTTTATGCACATTGGGTGCCCTGGAAAAACAGCTAAATCAGAAGTGGGCAGACCTCTGGTTCTATGTGCTAAGAGCACTCTAGAAGGACATCTGAAGCTGATTTGGGTGCAAGCTGGGGGATTCCAGGGTGCTCTGTGCTGGGGGTTCCCTAGCCGGGTGGCTGCAGCTGAAGTGGGAGTAGGCCAGTATGTCCCAATGTTTTATGCACAGAAGTCATCTTGGCAGCTAAAGCTGAAATGCGTGTAGACCATTGTGTTCCAAGGATTTTCAGAATGAGAATGCACTAGAGGTGCAGCTAGATATGAGGCAGGGTATATGTCACAGAGTCCAGGGATGCTTTGTGCAGGGTGTTACCTACCAGGATAGCTAAAGCTAAAGTGGGCACATGCTGTTTTTGTCCTTGAGCTCTCTGAGTAAAATGTGTCCTGGCTGGACAGATTAAGCTGAAGTGAGTTCAAGCTGGGACAGCCTGGGGCTCTCCCCACTGAGGGTGTCCTTGTGTGACATCTAAAGTCAAAGTGGGTACCATCTGGGGTGTCCCAAAGTGCTTAGAACATGAAGTGTACTGGCAGAGGTACTGGAGATAAAACTGGCATAGGTGGGGCTGTTTTGGGGCACTCTGTTCAGGGTCCGCCCTTTGGCCATCATGGTGGAATGGATGGAACTGCTTTGGATGAGCAGCTTGGGCCTCACTGATGGAGCAGGCCAGTTAGGATACCCAAACCATGAACTAATTTTTGCTTTCATGGTGTAGGGTGAAGGCAGACCCTATTTGTTAGTCCTTCCTATGCAGATAGAGTCCCAGAAACTCCCTCTTCATTTTGTGGAGTTGTAAGTCTGACTCTTTCATATGCTAGCTATTTTTAAAATCACAGCTTGTTTTTCTGTACCCCAGGGTGCCTGGGGCTGTTGTGGGCTAGGGGACCCAATGCTTACTGAGGAAGTAGGCTGGTTAGGGCACCTGAGCTCTGTTGCCATTCATGTTACTAAAGTGGAAGGAGAGCATAAACTGTGTCCAAAAGCCCTGCCCACCCAGAGAACATTCCAGCAGGTCTCCTGACATTTGGTAAAGTTCTGGAGCTAGTTCTTTTATATGCCAGTTGTTCTTTTAATCCAAAGTTGCTATTTTATGCCCCAGTGCATCCAGGGCTGACGATACTAGGAGACCTGGAGCATGAGAAATCAGCAAGCTGGCTGTCACAACTTTACCCAGCTCCAGTCTGCACTTTCAAGGTGGAGGAGGGAATATAAATTACATCACTTTCCAGTCTTTCTCACGCAGAGAGAGTTCCAGCAGCTTCTTTCCCATTTGGCAGAGCTCTGGAGCTGGTTCTTCCATATGCTAGCTGCTTTTTTAAACTGTGGCTTTTTATATGTGTCCAAGGACGATAATATATTGCAGGTCCCTCAATACTATCCCTCCCCACTGTGGTTTGCAGTATGGGGGTAGGAGTTTCTTTCATTACTGTGTCTTCATCATTCTTGCTGTGCTCTTGCTATTCCATTTTGATGTCCTCTCTTTTTTTGTGCAGAAACTGTTTAGTGAGACTGCAGTTCAGCTTAAGGAGAAATTCCTCTATAAATAGGTATAATTTGGTGGAAGAGATGAGCTCAGCATTTTCCGACATTGCCATCTTGGACCAGAACCAGCTCTTATATTTTTATTACACTGATTAGTGTCTTTCTTTTCATTTCAGCATGAAAACTCTTTCAAAAATTTCTTGGAAAACAAGTCCACTGGTGATAAATTCCCTAGATTTTGTTTGTCTCAGAAAGCCTTTATTTATCCTTCAAATTTGAAGGGTTACTTTGCTGGGTAAACTATTCTTTTCTACCATTTTTCATAGTTCTACACTTTGTGTATATCATGTCACTCTCTTCTGACTTGCAGTGTTTCTGCAGAGAAATCTTCTGCTGACCAAATGGGGGTTCCTTAGTAGGTTACTTTTTTTTTTTTTAACCTTTGGTTGACTTTAAGTCTATTTCTTTATTACTGATTTCTGATGGTTTCATTATAATGTGTTTTGGAGAAGTTCTTTTTGCATCAAGATAATAGGATGTTCTATTAGCTTGGTGGATTTGTATTTCTAAGTACTTCCCCGTGTTTAAAACATCTTCTGCAATTATTCCTTTACATAAAGTCTACATCCTTCTCTCACTCTTCTTTTGGAATTCCAATTATTTGAATTTTTGCCTTTATGATAGTATTTGATAGCTTTTGTATGGTTTCTTCATTTAAAAAAATCTTACTTCTCTCTCTTCTTGTAACTGAATTATTTCTACATTCCTATGCTCCTTATGATTTCTTCTATCTGTCTTCGCTGTTATCAATGATCTCTATCACATTATTTGTCTCGTTTTTTGTGTTCATTGGATCCAGAATGTGATTTCTTTTTTTTTTCTTATAATTTCAATTCCTTTGGTAAAGGAATCTTTAATTTTATTAATTTTATTCCTGACTTCATTGAATTGCCTTTTGAGTTTACTTGTAGTTTATTAACATTTCACATAACAGCTATTTGATATTCTTTATCCGGTAGGTCACAATATTCTATGTTTTGGGTTTGGTTGCCGAATTAGCATTTTCCTCTTATTACTGTATTCTTTGATTTTTTTTAATTTTATTTTTTTTTAATTTACATCAAATTAGTTAGCATATAGTGCAACAATGATTTCAGGAGTAGATTCCTTAGTGTCCCTTACCCATTTAGCCCATCCCCCACCCACAACCCCTCCAGTAACCCTCTGTTTGTTCTCCATATGTATAAGTCTCTTCTGTTTTGTCCCCCTCCTTGTTTTTATATTATTTTTGTTTCCCTTCCCTTGTGTTCATCTGTTTTGTGTCTTAAAGTCCTCCTATGAGTGAAGTCATATGATTTTTGTCTTTCTCTGACTGACTAATTTCACTTAGCATAATACACTCCAGTTCCCTTGTATTTGCTTTTGCATTTGAAGTAGGCAATGCTTCCTTAAATAAACTTTTATGCTTTCTTTTGTTCTTAAAGTTCAAAAAACTGGCTATTACCAGTCTTTTTTCCCAGAAGGTGGCAGTATAACACAAGTTTGTGGTTTCTGTCTAACCCACCAATCTTCCTCGATTAATTGAGCACCCTGTGTAGACTATAGCTTACTGTCTTCAATACACTTAGGAATGTGCACAATTTGCTTGCAGCAGAAAGGGGGGAGCATGGACTTAACAGATATATTCAGAATATTCTATCCTAAGACAGCAGAATATACATTATTTTAAAATACACATGGTACATTCTCCAGAATAGAACACACACTAGTCTACAAAATAAGTCTCAACAAATTCAAAGCAGTCAAAATCATATCATGCATCTTTTCTGACCAAAACATTATGAAACTGGAAATCAACCAGAAGAAATAAATCTGGAAGGAAGACAAACCCATAGAGGTAAAATTACATTCTATGAAACAATGAATGAATCAACAAAGAAATTAAAGAGAAAATAAAAGAATACATGAAGAAAAATTAAAAAGCAAACAAAATAGTCCAAAATATTTAGGAAGAAAAAAAGTGGCTCTAAAAGGGAAGTTTATAGCAATACAGGACTATCTCAAGAAGCAAAAAAACTCTCAAATAAACAACCTAATCTTACACCTAAAGGAGTAGTAAAAGAAGAAAAAATAAAACCCAAGACCAGCAGAAAAATCATAATAAAGATTACAGCAGAAATTAAAGAAATGACAACAACAACCAGAGACAAATAAATAGAACAGAGGGAAGAAACAAGAAACTTGTTCTTTAAAAAAGATTAGCAAAATTTATTTACCAATAGGCAGACTCTTTGAGAGAGAGAGGGAGAACTCAAATACACAAAAGCAAAGGAAAGATAAATAAAAGGCAACACCACATAAATACAAACAAATGTAAGAGAATATTATGAAAAATTATATGCCAACAGAATGGACAATGTATAAGAAATGGATAAATTCCTAGTAACATATAACCTCCCAAAACTAAATAAAGAAGAAATAGAAAATTTGAAAAGACTGATTATGAACAATGGAATTGAATCAGTAATAAATACACAAAAGTCCAGAACCAGAAGGATTCAAAAGCTAATTCTACCAAACACTTAGAGTTAATAACCATTGTTTAAAAAATATATATAGGAGAAAGAAAAAACTTTCAAATACATTCTTTGAGGTCAGAATTAACCTGACACCAAAACCAGATAAGGACAACACACACACACACACACACACACACACACACACACAAATAATTGAAGGCCAATGTCTCAGAGGACCATAGATGCAAAAGAATCCTCAATAAGATACTAGCAAACCGAATGCAACGGTACATTTAAAAACATTCACCACAAACAAGTAAGATTTATTCTGAGAAAACAAGGGTGCTTCCATATTCTCAAATCAATCAACATTGATGTATTGATGTATCACATCAATAATACAAACAGTAAAAAGCATATGATTATCTCAATAGACGAGTAAAAAACATTTGACAAAGTACAACATCTATCCATCATAAAAACCCTCAACACAGTAGGTTTAGTGGGAACATACCTCAACATACTATAGGGTATATTAAAAAAATAAAAGAGCAAGCATCATAATCAATGGGGGAAAACTGAGATCTTTTTCTCTAATGTCAGGAACAAGACAAGGATGTCCACTCTCACCAATTTTATTCAACATAGGAAGAGAAATCCTAGCACAGAAATCAAAAAAACAAAGAGAGTAAATATGCGTAAATTGGTAAGGAAGAAATAAAATTAATTTTTACATATGACATGATATTATATATATAAAATGCTAAAGGTTACACAAAAAACTACCAAAACTGAAAAATTCAGTAATGTCACAATATGCAAAATCAATGTACAGATATCTGTTGCATCCTTGTACACTAATAATGAAGCAGCAGAAACAGAAATTAAGAAAAAAATCGCATTTACAATTACATCAAAAACAGTAATGGACCTAGAAATAAACCTAACCAAAGAGGTGAAAGACCTGTATTCTGAAAACTATAAAACAATTATGAAAGAAATGGAAAGTGACACAAAGAAATGGAAAGATAATCCATACTTACAGGTTGAAAGAATAATGTTCTTCCAAAGAAATCTATGCAGTCAATGCAATCTATACAAAAATATGAACAGAATGCTTCACAAAACTAGAACAAACAATGCTAAAATTTGTATGAAACCACAAAAAACCTGAATAGCCAAAGAAATTTTGAAAAAGAAAACAAAATTAAAGGTATCACAATTTAAGACTTCAAATTACACTACAAAGCTCTAGTAATCAAAACAGTATGATGCTAGCACAAAAATAGACAAATAGATCAATACAAAAGAATATAAAAACCCAGAAATAATATGGTCAATTATTTTGACATGGAGGGAAAGAATATACAATGGGAAAAAGACAGTCTCTTCAACAAATGGTGTTGGAAAAACTGGACAGTTACATGCAAAATAATGAATCTGGACCACTTTGTCACGTCATATACAAAAATAAATTCAAAACTGAAAAAAGACATAAATATTGGACAGGTTTTATGGTTATAAAAATCCTAGAACAGAGTACAGGCAGTAATTTCTTTGACACTGGCCCTAGAAACATTTCTCTAGATATGTCTCCTGAGGCAAAGGAAATAAAAATGAAATTAAATTATTGGGACTTCATCAAAATAAAAAGTTTCTTCATGGTGAAAGGAAAAATCAACAAAACTAAAAAGCAATTTACTGAATTCACAAATGACAAAACTGTTAAGGGGTTAGTATTACAAATGACAAAAATGTTAAGGGGTTAGTATCCAAAATATTTTTTTTTCAATATATGAAAAATATTGTCAAAATGGTTTCCATACAACACCCAGTGCTCATCCCAAAAGGTGCCCTCCTCAATACCCATCACCCACCCTCCCCTCCCTCCCACCCCCATTAACCCTCAGTTTGTTCTCAGTTTTTAAGAGTCTCTTATGCTTTGGCTCTCTCCCACTCTAAACTCTTTTTTTTTTCCTTCCCCTCCCCCATGGATTTCTGTTAAGTTTCTCAGGATCCACATAAGAGTGAAAACATATGGTATCTGTCTTTCTCTGTATGGCTTCTTTCACTTAGCATCACACTCTCCAGTTCCATCCACGTTGCTACAAAGGGCCATATTACGTTCTTTCTCATTGCCATGTAGTACTCCATTGTGTATATAAACCACAATTTCTTTATCCATTCATTAGTTGATGGACATTTAGGCTCTTTCCATAATTTGGCTATTGTTGAGAGTGCTGCTATAAACATTGGGGTACAAGTGCCCCTATGCATCAGTACTCCTGTATCCCTTGGGTAAATTCCTAGTAGTGCTATTGCTGGGTCATAGGGTAGCTCTATTGTTAATTTTCTGAGGAACCTCCACACTGTTTTCCAGAGTGGCTGCACCAATTTGCATTCCCACCAACAGTGCAAGAGGGTTCCCGTTTCTCCACATCCTCTCCAGCATCTATAGTCTCCTGACTATAGATCATTTTGGCCACTCTGACTGGCGTGAGGTGATATCTGAGTGTGGTCTTGATTTGTATTTCCCTGATAAGGAGTGACGTTGAGCTTCTTTTCATGTGCCTGTTGGCCATCCGGATGTCTCCTTTAGAGAAGTATCTATTCATGTTTTCTGCCCATTTCTTCACTGGGTTATTTGTTTTTGGTGTGGAGTTTGGGGAGCTCTTTATAGATTTTGGATACTAGCCCTTTGTCCGATATGTCATTTGAAAATATCTTTTCCCATTCCGTTGGTTGCCTTTTAGTTTTGTTGGTTGTTTCCTTTTCTGTACAGAAGCTTTTTATCTTCATAATGTCCCAGTAATTCATTTTTGCTTTTAATTCCCTTGCCTTTGGGGATGTGTCGAGGAAGAGATTGCTACAGCTGAGGTCAGAGAGGTCTTTTCCTGCTTTCTCCTCCAGGGTTTTGATGGTTTCCTATCTCACATTCAGGTCCTTTATCCATCTTGAGTTTATTTTTGTGAATGGTGTGAGAAAGTGGTCTAGTTTCAACCTTCTGCATGTTGCTGTCCAGTTCTCCCAGCACCATTTGTTAAAGAGACTGTCTTTTTCCCATTGGATATTCTTTCCTGCTTTGTCAAAGATTAGTTGGCCATATGTTTGTGGGTCTAGTTCTGGGGATTATATTCTATTCCATTGGTCTATGTGTCTGTTTTTGTGCCAATACCATGCTGTCTTGATGATGACAGCTTTCTAGTAGAGGCTAAAGTCTGGGATTGTCATGCCTCCTGCTTTGGTCTTCTGCAAAATTACTTTGGCTATTCGGGGCCTTTGGTGGTTCCATATGAATTTTAGGATTGCTTGTTCTAGTTTCGAGAAGAATGCTGGTGCAATTTTGATTGGGATTTCATTGAATGTGTAGATAGCTTTGGGTAGTATTGACATTTTGACAATATTTATTCTTCCAATCCATGAGCAGGGAATGTCTTTCCATTTCTTTATATCTTCTTCAATTACCTTCATAAGCTTTCTATAGTTTTCAGCATACAGATCTTTTACATCTTTGGTTAGATTTATTCATAGGTATTTTTATGCTTCTTGGTGCAATTGTGAATGGGATCAGTTTCTTTATTTGTCTTTCTGTTGCTTCATTATTAGTGTATAAGAACGCAACTGATTTCTGTACATTGATTTTGTATCCTGTGACTTTGCTAAATTCATGTATCAGTTCTAGCAGACCTTTGGTGGAGTCTATCAGATTTTCCATGTATAATATCATGTCATCTGCAAAAAGTGAAAGCTTGACTTCATCTTTTCCAGTTTTGATGCCTTTGATTTCCTTTTGTTTTCTGAATGCTGATGCTAGAACTTCCAACCTATGTTAAAAAACAGCGGTGAGAGTGGGCATCCCTGTCGTGTTCCTGATCTCAGGGAAAAAGCTCTCAGTTTTTCCCCATTGAGGATGATGTTAGCTGTGGGCTTTTCATAAATGGCTTTTATGATCTTTAAGTATGTTCCTTCTATCCCAACTTTCTCAAGGGTTTTTATTAAGAAAGGGTGCTGGATTTTGTCAAAGGCGTTTTCTGCATCGATTGACAGGATCATATGGTTCTTATCTTTTCTTTTATTAATGTGATGTATCACTTTGATTGATTTGCAAATGTTGAACCAGCCCTGCATCCCAGGAATGAATCCCACTTGATCATGGTGAATAATTCTTTTTATATGCTGTTGAATTCGATTTGCTAGTATCTTATTGAGAATTTTTGCATCCATATTCATCAGGGATATTGGCCTGTAGTTCTCTGTTTTTACTGGGTCTCTGTCTGGTTTGGGAATCAAAGGAATACTGGCTTCATAGCATGAGTCTGGAAGTTTTCCTTCCCTTTCTATTTCTTGGAATAGCTTGAGAAGGATAGGTATTATCTCTGCTTTAAACGTCTGGTAGAACTCCCCTGGGAAGCCATCTGGTCCTGGACTCTTATCTGTTGGGAAATTTTTGATAACCGATTCAATTTCTTCACTGGTTATGGGTCTGTTCAAGCTTTCTATTTCCTCCTGATTGAGTTTTGGAAGAGTGTGGGTGTTTAGGAATTTGTCCATTTCTTCCAGGTTGCCCAATTTGTTGGCATATAATTTTTCATAGTATTCCCTGATAATTGTTTGTATCTTTGTGGGATTGGTTGTAATCATTCCATTTTCATTCATGATTTTATCTATTTGGGTCATCTCCCTTTTCTTTTTCAGAAGCCTGGCTAGAGGTTTGTCAATTTTGTTAATTTTTTCAAAAAACCAACTCTTGGTTTCGTTGATCTGCTCTACAGTTTTTTTAGATTCTATAGTGTTTATTTCTGCTCTGATCTTTATTATTTCTCTTCTTCTGCTGGGTTTAGGCTGCCTTTGCTGTTCTGCTTCTATTTCCTTTAGGTGTGCTGTTAGATTTTGTATTTTGGATTTTTCTTGTTTCTTGAGATAGGCCTGGATTGCAATGTATTTTCCTCTCAGGACTGCCTTCACTACATCCCAAAGCATTTGGATTTTTGTGTTTTCATTTTCGTTTGTTTCCATATATTTTTTAATTTCTTCTCTAATTGCCTGGCTGACCCACTCAGTCGTTAGTAGGGTGTTCTTTAACCTCCATGCTTTTGGAGGTTTTCCAGACTTTTTCCTGTGCTTGATTTCAAGCTTCATAGCGTTGTGGTCTGAAAGTATGCATGGTATAATTTGAATTCTTGTATACTTATGAAGGGCTGTTTTGTGACCCAGTATGTGATCTATCTTGGGGAATGATCCATGTGCAGTCGAGAAGAAAGTATATTCTGTTGCTTTGGGATGCAGAGTTCTAAATATATCTGTCAAGTCCATCTGATCCAATGTATCATTCAGGGCCCTCTTTTCTTTATTGACCGTGTCTAGATGATCTATCCATTTCTGTAAGTGGAGTGTTAAAGTCCCCTTCAATGACCACATTCTTATCAATAAGGTTGCTCATGTTTATGAGTGATTGCTTTATATATTTGGGGGCTCCCGTATTCGGCTCATAGACATTTACAACTGTTTGCTCTTCCTGATGGATACACCCTGTAATTATTATATAATGCCCTTCTTCATCTCCTGTTACAGCCTTTAATTTAAAGTCTAGTTTGTCTGATATAAGTATGGCTACTCCAGCTTTCTTTTGGCTTCCAGTAGCATGATAAATAGTTCTCCATCCCCTCACTCTCAATCTAAAGGTGTCCTCAGATCTCAAATGAGTCTCTTGTAGACAGCAAATAGATGGGTCTTGTTTTTTTTATCCAATCTGATATCCTATGTATTTTGGTTGCTGCATTTAGTCCTTTTACATTCAGTGTTATAGAAAGATACGGGTTTAGAGTCATTGTGATGTCTGTATGTTTTATGCTTGTAACAATGTCTGGTACTTTGTCTCACAGGATTCCCCTTAGGATCTCTTGTAGGGCTGGTTTAGTGGTGACGAATTCCTTCACTTTTTGTTTGTTTGGGAAGACCTTTATCTCTCCTTCTATTCTAAATGACAGACTTGCTGGATAAAGGATTCTCGGCTGCATATTTTTTCTGTTCAGCACATGGAAGGTATCCTGCCATGCCTTTCTGGCCTGCCAAGTTTCAAAAGAGAGATCAGTCACGAGTCTTATAGGTCTCCCTTCATATGTTAGGGCACGTTAATCCCTTGCTGCTTTCAGAATTTTCTCTTTATCCTTGCATTTTTCCAGTTTCACTATGATATATCGTGCAGAAGAATGATTCAAGTTACGTCTGAAGGGAGTTCTCTGTGCCTCTTGGATTTCAATGCCTTTTTCCTTCCCCAATTCTGGGAAGTTCTCAGCTATTATTTCTTCAAGTACACCTTCAGCACCTTTCCCTTTCTCTTCCTCCTCTGGGAGTCTCCAAAATATGTAAAGAACATACACAGCTTAATGCCAAAACCGCCAAATAATCCAATTTTAAAAATGGGCAGAACACATTAACAGACATTTCACGAAAGAATACATAAAGATGGCCCACAGACACATGAAAAGATGTTTATCATCAGTATCTGACAAGGAATCACAACTCAAACTTCATTGAGATATTGCCTCACACCTGTCAGAATGGCTAAAATGAACGACAGAAGAAACAAAAGATGTTGGCAAAGATGTGCAGAAATATGAATACTCTGTTGGTGCACTGTTGATGGGGAAACAAACTGGTGCAGCCACTCTGGAAAAAAATATGGAGTTTCCTCTGGAAGTTGAAAATAGAGCTGCCCTACAACCCAGTAATTTAAATATTTGGTGTTTACCCCAAAAATATGTAAAAAAAAAAACCCACTTATTCAAAAGGTACATGCACCCCTATATTATTTACAATAGCAAAATTACAGAAATGGCCTAAATGTCCATCAAAAGATGAATGGATAAAGAAGATGTGGTATACATATACCTTGGAATATTATTCAGCCATAAAATGGAATGAAATCTAACCATTTGCAACAACATGTATGGAACTAGAGATTACAATGCTAAGTAAAACAAGTGAGTGAAAGAATGACAAATACCATATGATTTCACTCATGTGTGGAGTTTAAGAAACAAAACAAAGTAATAAAAGAAAAAAAAATATGAGAGAGAGGCAAACCAAGAATTAGTCTCATACCTATAGAAAAGAAACTGATAGTTACCAGACAAGAGATGAGGGGAATGGGTGAAATAGGTGACAAGGATTAAAGAGCATACTTACCACATGAGAACCGAATAAAGTATAGAAATTTTAATAACTCTATTGTCCACCTGAAACTAATATAACACTGTATGTTATGTATACTGGGGTACACTAAAAACTTAATAAAAAAATAAAAATTAATAAAAATAAAAAATACTAAAATAGAGTTACAGTAATTAAGACAATATGATATTGGCATAAGGAGACACATATAAATCAGTGGGATATAATTTAGAATGTAGATATAAACCCTTACATTTGTGGTCAACTGATATTTAAAAAGCGTGTCAAGACAGTTTAATCTAGAAATAATATATTTTTTTCTTTTTTTGAAAAATTTAATTTATTTGTAGTTGAACCTGAATTTTTTCCTTGTTTCAAGGTTTTCTTTAAATTCCAGTTAGTTAACATATAGTGTAATATAATTTCAGGAGTAAAATTTAGTGATTCATTACTTACATATAACACCCTTTACTCATCTCAATAACTGCCCTCCTTAATACCCATCATCCATGTAACACATCCCCCTCCCTTGTCCCCTCAGGTTGTTCTCTACAGCTGAGAGTCTGTTTTATAGTTTTCCACTCTCTTTTCACCCCCTATGTTTATCCTTTCATTTCTTATATTGCACTTAAGAGTGGAATCATACGGCATTTATCTTTCTCTGACTGAATTAGTTCAATTAGCATAATACACTGTAGTTCCATAAACATTGTGACAAATGGTAACATTTCATTTTTTGATGGCTGAGTAACAGTCCATTGTATATATATACCACATCTTCTTTATGCATTCATCAGTCAATCAACATTTGGGTTCTTTCCATAATTTGGCTATTGTTGACAATGCTTTTATAAACATTGGGTGCATGTATCACTTCAAATCAGTATTTTTGTATCCATTGGGTAAATACCTAGTAGTGCAATTTCTGGGTTGTAGGATAGTTCTATTTTTAACTTTTTCAGGTGGCTGCACCAGCTTACATTCACACCAACAGTGCAAGAGGGTTCCCGTTTCTCCACAACCTCGTCAACACTTGTTGTTTCATGTGTTCCTAATTTTAGTAATTCTGACAGATGTGAGGTAATATCTCATTGTAGTTTTGACTTCTATTTCCCTGATTATGAGTTATGTTGAGCATCTTTGCATGTGTCTATTTGCCCTTTTTATGTTGCTGTTCAGTATTCCAGAAACCATTTTTTGAAGAGACTTTTTCCATTGAATATTCTTTCCCACATTATCAAAAACTAGTTGACCATATAGTTGCGGGTCCATTTCTGGGTTTTCTATTTTGTTAAATTGATCTATATGTGTTTTTGTGCTAGTACCACACTGTCTTGATCACTGCAGCTTTGTAATATAGTGTGAAATTCAGAATTGTGATTCCTCCAGCTTTGCTCTTCTTTTTCAAGATTTCTTTGGTTATTTAGGATCATTTTTGGTTCCATATATATTTCAGGATTGTTTGTTCTAGCTCTGTGAAAAATGGCAGTGGTATTTTGAAAGAGATTGCATTAAATGTGTAGATTTCTTAGGGTTGTATGGACATTTAAAAATATTTGTTCTTTCAATCCATGAGCACAAAATGTCTTTAAATTTCTTTGTGTCATTTCAATTTCTTTCATCAGTTTTTAATAGTTTTCAAAATACAGGTCTTTTACTTCTTTGGTTATGTTTATTTCTAGGTGTCTTATGGTTTTTGGTGTAATTATAAATGGGATTGTTTCCTTTGTCTTTCTGCTGGGTCATTAATGGTTGAATGAAATGTAACAGATTTCTGTACATTGATTTTGTATCCTCTGACATTACTGAATTCATGTCTCAGTTCTAACAATTTTTTGGTGGAGTCGTTCAGGTTTTCTAAATAGAATATCATGTTGTCTGAGAATAGGGATAGTTTGATTTCTTCCTTGCCAATTTGGATGCCCTTTATTTCCTTTTGTTGTCTGATTGCTGTATCTAGGATTTCCAGTACTATGTTAAATAACAATGGTGAGAATGGACTATTAGAAATTTAGTCCATTTTATTGTTAAGTGATATTCTATCATATGGATATATCACATTTTTAATACATTTATCAATTTATTGTCATTTAGGGTATTATCCACTTTTTTGCTATTATGAATAATACTGATATAAACATTTGTGAGCATTTTTTTCCTCTGGACAGGTTTTTTTTTTTTTATTTCTCTTGTATATATACCAAAGAGTAAAAGTGCTGTATTATAGGGAAGTCTATGTTTCACTTTCAAGGAACTGCCAACATGTGTTTAAGGTTACTGCAGAATTTTATATTCTTATGAGCAGTGTGTCAGGCTTCTAATTTCTCCATTTACACTTCAGTATATTATATTCTAGCTCCATCCATGCCAATGAAAATGGCAATACGTCATTCACTTTGATGGCTGAGTAATATTCCATTGTGTGTGTGTGTGTGTGTGTGTATACCACTTTATCAATTCATCAGTCGATGGACATTTGAGCTCTTTCCATAATTTCACTATTTTTGGTAGTGCTGCTATAAACATTGGGGTGCATGAGTCTCCTTTGAATCAGCATTTTTGTACCCCTTGGAAAAATATCTAGTAGTGCAATTACTGGGTCATAGGGTAGTTCTATTTTTAACTTTGGAGGAGTTTCCATATTGTTTTCCAGAGTGGCTGCACCAGTTTGCATTCCCACCAACAGTGTAAGAGGGTTCCCCTTTCTGCCCATCCTCCCCAACACTTGTTATTTCCTGAGTTGTTAATTCTAGCCATTCTAATAGGTGTGAGGTGGTATATCATTGTCATTTTGCTTTGTATTTCCCTGATGATGAATGATATTGAGCATCTTTTCATGTGTCTGTTGGCCTCTGGATGTCTTCTTGTCTGTTGATGTCTTTTGCCCCTTTCTTCACTGGAGGACTCATTCTTTTGGGTGTTGAATTTGCTAAGTTCTTTATAGATTTTGGATACAAACCCTTTATCTAATATGTCATTTGCAAATATCTGCTTCCATTCCATTAGTTGTCTTTTAGTTTTGTTGATTGTTTCTTTTGCTGTCCACAAACTTTTTATCTTGATGAGGTCCCAATAGTTCATGTTTGCTTTTGTTTCCCTTGGCTCCAGAGACATGTTGAGTAAGAAGTTGCCGAGGCAAAAGTCAAAGTGACTGTTGCCTGAAATCTCCTCTAGGATGTTGATAGTTTCCTGTCTCACATTTAGGTCTTTTCTCGATGTTGAATTTATGTTTTTGTATTGTGTAAGAAAGTGGTCCAAGTTTATTCTTCTGTATGTCTCTGTCCAGTTTTCCCAGCATCATTTGCTGAAGAGACTGTCTTTTAAGACATTTTAACAATATTTATCCTTCCAATCCATGAGCATTGCATGTTTTTCCATTTCTTTGTGCCATCTTCAAGTTCTTTCATAAGTGTTCTATAGTTTTAAGGGTACAGATCTATTACCTGTTTGGATAGGTTTTTCTATACATCTTATGTTTTTCTTTTGGTGAAATTGTAAATGGGATTGATTCCATGATTGCTCTTTCTGCTGCTTCATTTCTGGTGTATAGTACTGTAGCTTATTTCAGTATGTTGATCTTGTATCCTACAACATTACTGAATTCATGTACCAATTCTAGCAATTTTTTTGTTGAAGTCTTTTGAATCTACATAGATTATAATGTCTTTTGGGAGTAGTTGAAGTTTGACTTCTTGCTGCTGATTCCTTGCTGGATGCCATTTATTTCTTTTTGTTGTCTCATTACTGAGGCTAGGACTTCCAGTACTATGGTAAGTACCAATGGTGTGAGTGCACATCTATGTCCTTTTCCTTACCATAGTGGAAAAGCTCTATTTTTCCCCATTGAAGATGATATTAGCTGTGGATGTTTTTATATGTTTTTTTTTCAATTTTTCACAGTTTATTTATTTTTGAGAGAAACAGAGTGTGAGCAGGGGACGAGCAGAGAGAGAGGGAGACCCAGAATCCAAAGCAGGCTCCAGGCTCTGAGCTTTCAGCATAGATCTCGATGTGGGGCTCGAACGCACAGCCATGAGATCATGACCTGAGCTGAAGTCGGACGCTCAACCAATTGAGCAACCCATGCGCCCGGTATATGTTCTTTATGATGTTGAAGTCTGTTTCCTCCATCCCTAATTTCTCACAATTTTTATCAAAAATAGATGTTGTATTTTGTCAAATGCTTTTTCTGCATCTATTGAGAGGATCATATGGTTGTTATCCTTTTATTAATGTGATATATCACGTTGATTGATTTTCAGATATTGAACCAGCTCTGCAGCCCAGGAATAAATCCCATGTGATTGTGGTGAATAATTATTTTTAATGTACTGTTGGATTCAATTTGCTAGTATCTTGCTGAGAATTTTTGAACTCATGTTCATCAGGTATATTGGTTTGTAAGTCTCCTTTTTAGTGGGATCTTTGTCTACTTTTGGAATCAAGTTAATCAATTTGAACTCATAGAATCAGTTTGGAAATTTTCTTTCCATTTTCGTTTTTGGATCATTTTGTGAGTAGTAGGTATTAATTCTACTTTAAATGCTTGGTAAAATTCTCCTGAAAAGCCATGTGGCCCTGGACTTTTGTTTATTTTGAGATTTTTTATTACTCATTAATTTCTATTTTGATATTGGTTTGTTCAAGGTTTCTATTTCTTCCTGTTGCAGTTTTGCTAATTTGTATGTTCCTAGGAGTTTATCCATCTCTTCCACATTGATCAATTTGTTGTCATATAATTTTTCATAATATTCTCTTATATTTGCTTATATATCTGTGGTGGTGTTTGCGATTTGCCCTCCTTCATTTGTGATTTTATTTATTTGAGTCCCTTATCTTTTCTTTTTCATATGTCTGGCTGGAGGTTTACCTATTTTATTAATTTTTTCATAGAACCAGCTCTTAGTTTCATTGATATGTTATACTGTTTCTTTAGCTTCTATATTTATTTCTGTTCTAATATTCATTATTTCCCTTCTTCTGTTGGCTCTCAGCTTCATTTTTTGTTCCTTTCCTAGCTCCCTTAGGTGTAAAGTTAAATTGTGTATTTGAGATTTTTCTTGCTTCTTGAGTTTGGCTTCAATTGCTATATATTTCCCTCTTATGACCACTTTTGCTGTATCAAATGTTTTGGACTATCATGTTTACAATTCATTTGCTTACATGATTCTTAGTATTTCTTATTTAATTTCCTGGTTACCCATTTAGTCTTTAGTAGGATGTTCTTTAACATCCATGTATTAACAGCCTTTCCAAATTTCTTCTTGTGATTGACTTCAAGTTTGATAGTGTTATTGTCTGGAAATATGCATGGTATGATCACAATATTTTTGTATTTGTTGAAGCTTGATTTTTGCCCCAGTATGTGCTCGATTCTGGAGAAAGTTTCAAGTGAATTTGAAAAGAATATGTATTCTGCCACTTTAAGAGGAAAAATTCTGAATATATATATCTGTTAAGTCCATCTGGTCAAATGTGTCATTAAACACCATTGTTTCCTTGTTGATCTTCTGCTTAAATGATCTCTCCATTGGGGTTAGTGGGTGTTAAAATCCCCTACTATTTTTATCAATAAGTTTCTTCATATTTGTTATTAATTGATGCATATATTTGGGTTATTCAAGGTTGGGGGCATAAATATTTATGATTGTTAGATATTCTTGTTAGATAGGCTTTTTTATGATATAGTAACCTTCTTCATCTTTTGTTACAGACTTTGGTGTGATATGTAGTTTGTCTAGGAGCGCCTGGGTGGCTTGGTCAGCTGGGTGTCTGACCGGCTCAGGTAATGGTCTTGTGAGTTAGACCCCCACGTCAGGCTCTGTGCTGACAGCTCAGAGCCTGGAGCCTGTCTCAATTTCTGTGTCTCCCTCTCTCTGCTGCTACCCTGCTTGCACTCTGTCCCTATCTTTCAAAAATAAATAAATATTAAAAAAAAAAAAGAAAATCTAGTTTCTCTGGCATCACCTGGGTTGCTCAGTCAGTTGAATTTCTGACTCTTCATTTCAGCTCAGGTCACGATCACACAGTTTGTGAAATTGAGCCCCATGTTGGGCTCTGCACTCACAGCATGGAGCCTGCTTGGGATTCTCTCCCTCCCTCTCTTTATGACCCCCCCCAAAAATAAATACACTTTAGAAAAATAAATTAAAATCTAGTTTGCCTGATGTAAGTATGGTTATTTCAGCTTTTTAAATTTTTTTTTGGAGTCCATTAGCAATATAAGTTGTTCTCCATACACTCACTTTCAATCTGCACGTGTCTTTAGGTCTAAAATGACTCTCTTGTATGCATGATATACATAGGTCTTTTTTTGGTCCATTCTTTGTTCCTCCTGGAATTGGATGTCTCTTTGCTTCCCCCAATTAGGGAAATTCTCAGCTGTTATTTCTCATATTAAACTGCTGTCCATTTTCCCCTCTTTCTTCTTCTGGGACTCCTATGTTCTGAACATTATTATGTTTTACGTAGTCACTGAAATCACGAAATTTACCTTCATGGTCACATATTTTCCTTTCTCTCTAATTTTCAGCTTCATTATTTCCTATAATTTTATCTTCTGTATCAATATTCATTCTTCTGCTTTTTATATCCTCATATTCATTACAATCAATTGGGTTTGTATCTTGGGTATAGCATTTTTTTTTTAAATTTTGGCCTGACTAGTTTTTAGGTCCTTTATCTCTGTGGTAAAGAACTCCCTGTTGTCTTCAATGTTTTTCTCTAGCCCAGGTAGTACCCTTATGATTATTGTTTTACATTATGGTTTAGGTATATTACTTATATCTGTTTCTATTAGATCCCTGGCTGTGACTTTCTCTTGTTCTTTGTTTTGGATTGAATTCCTCTGTCTTGGCATTTCCTGTAGGTCTCTTCTTCTGTGTTAGGAAGGCCTGTTATGTTTCCTGCTTCTGAGTGTAATGGCTTTATTAAGAAGAGATCATATACTGTTCAGGGCCTGGTGCTTCAGGAAGTGTCTCTGGTGTGTGCTGTATGCACTCTACTGCTATGTTTTGGCTGATTTTTCCTTCAGGACAGTCATCTGAAGAGTTTCTCCTTTTCTGAATTGGATAGTGTTGGACCTTGTCTAGTGTGGGTGGGTTTTAACTAAGTGTGTTTTGGTCTGCTTTTTACAAGGAATTTAGACTATATTTCTAGTATAGCTGAAGATTTGCAACCATTATAGTCAGTAGACATGGTACATGCAGGGAGTATGTGCTGATCTTCTGCAGGAGACCTTTACTTCTGCTCTGCTCTGGCACATATGCCCCAGTAAAAAAAGACTTGCAATGTGCAGGTGGGCAGAACTCAGTGTAATTGGCTCAAGCCTCCACTGAAGGTGCTCTGTTGCTCACTGAAGTTCATATGATAGAGGGAAATTTTTATCATCCTACTTTTTCATCCCTAGAGGAGGGAGTTCAAACCTGCTGCTGTTCAGGAGGCCCTCACAGAAGAGCAATCTCCCTTATTGTGTCCCAGGCATCTCCCAGATCGGTACCTTCATGCTTTCTGTGTCCGGGCTCTCTCCCCACCCAGTGGTGCACTGCTTCTGTGTTTTGCCTTAGCCAGACAAGCTGGATTTAAAACTCCACATGTTATTTATTTATGTATTTCTTCCTTATTTACTTATTTATTTAATATAATTTATTGTCAAATTGGTTTCCATACAACACCCAGTGCTCATCCCAACAAGTGCCTTCCTCAATGTCCATCACCCACTTCCCCCTCTCCCCCACCCCCATCAACCCTCAGTTCTCAGTATCCAAGAGTCTCATATGGTCTTCCTCCCTCCCTCTCTTTAATTTTTTTTCCACTTCCCCTCCCCCATGGTTTTCTGTTAAGTATCTCAAGATCCACCTATGAGTAAAAACATATGGTATCTGTCTTTCTCTGACTGACTTATTTCACTTAGCACAATACCTTTCAGTTCCATCCACTTTGCTGCAAATGGCCAGGTTTCATTCTTTTTCATTGCCATGTGGTACTCCATTGTGTATATAAACCACAATTTCTTTATCCATTCATCAGTGGATGGACATTTAGGCTCTTTCCATAATTTGGCTATTGTTGAGAGTGCTGCTATAAACATCGGGGTACAAGTGCCCCTATGCATCAGTACTCCTGTATCCCTTGGGTAAATTCCTAGCAGTGCTATTGCTGGGTCATAGGTTAGTTCTATTTTAACCTAGTTAAATTTTTAACCTAGTTCAATTTTTTGAGGAACCTCCACACTGTTTTCCAGAGCAGCTGCAACAGATTTCATTCCCACAAACAGTGCAAGAGGGTTCCGATTCCTCCACATTCTCACCAGCATCTATAGTCTCCTGATTTGTTCATTTTAGCCACTCTGACTGGCGTGAGCTGGTATCTCAGTGTGGTTTTGATTTGCATTTCCCTGATGAGGAGTGACGTTGAGCATCTTTTAATGTGTCTGTTGGCCATCTGGATGTCTTCTTTGAAAAAGTATCCATCCATGTCTTCTACCCATTTCTTCACTGGATTATTTGTTTTTCGTGTGTGGAGTTTGGTGAGTTCTTTATAGATTTTAGCTACTAGACCCTTAACAGATATGTCATTTGCAAATATGTTTTCCCATTCCATCAGTTGCCTTTCAGTTTTGTTGATTGTTTACTTTGCAGTACAGAAGCTTTTTATCTTCATGAGGTCCAAAAGTTCATTTTTGTTTTAATTCGCTTGCATTTGGAGATGTGTCAAGTAAGAAATTGCTGCAGTTGAGGTCAAAGAGATTTTCCCCTGCTTTCTCCTCTAGGGTTTAGATGGTTTCTTGTCTCACATTCAGGTCCTTCATCCATTTTGAGTTTATTTTTGTGTGTGGTGTAAGAAAGTGGTCTAGTTTCATTCTTCTGCATGTTTCTGTCCAGTTCTCCCAGAACCATTTGTTAAAGAGACTGTCTTTTTTCCTTTGGATACTCTTTCCTGCTTTGTCAAAGATTAGTTGACCATACATTTGTGGGTCCAATTCTGTGTTCTTTATTCTATTCCATTGGTCTATGTGTATGTTTTTGTGCCAATACCATGCTGTCTTGATGGTTACAGCTTTATAGTAGAGGCTAAAATCTGGGATTGTGATGCCTCCTGCTTTGGGTTACTTCCTCAATATTACTTGGCTCTTTGTGTGTGTGTGTGTGTGTGTGTTTGTGTGTGTGTGGTTCCATACAAATTTTAGGATTGTTTGTTCTAGCTTTTCGAAGAATGCTGTTGCAATTTTGATCGGGATTACATTGAATATGTAGATTGCTTTGGGTATTATTGACATTTTGACAATATTTATGCTTCCAGTCCATTGAGCATGGAATATTTTTTCCATTTCTTTGTGTCTACTTCAATTTCCTTCATAAGCTTTCTATAGATTTCAGCATATGTATATATATATATATATATATATATAATTACATCTTTGGTTAGGTTTATTCCTAGGTATTTTATGTTTCTTGGTGCAATTGTGAAAGGGATCAGTTTCTTTATTTCTCTTTCTATTGCTTCATTATTGGTGTATTCAATTTGCTAGTATCTTGTTGAGAATTTTTGTATACATATTCATTAGGGATATTGGCATGTAATTCTCTTTTTTTGCTGGGTCTCTGTCTGATTTGGGAATCAAAGTAATTCTGGCTTTATATAATGAGTTTGGAAGTTTTCCTTCCCTTTCTATTTTTTGGAAAAGCTTGAGAAGGATAGGTATTAACTCTTGTTTAAATGCCTGGCAGAATTCCCCAGGGAAGCCATCTGGTCCAGGACTCTTATTTAATTGGGAGATTTTTGATAACTGATTCATCTTCTTCACTATTTATGGCTCTGTTCAAATTTTCTATTTCTTCCAGTTTGAGTTTTGGTAGTGTGTGGGTGTTTAGGAATTTTCCCATTTCTTCCAGGCTGTCCAGTTTGTTGGCACATAATTTTTAATAGTGTTCCTTGATAATTACTTGTATTTCTTAGGAATTAGTTGTAATACATCCATTTTCCTTTTTTATTTTATCTACTTGGGTCCTTCTTTTCTTCTTGAGAAGCCTGGCTAGAGGTTTATCAATTTTGTTTATTTTTTTCACAAAACCAACTCTTGGTTTCATTGATTTTTTTCTACTGTTTTTGGATTCTATATTGTCTATTTCTGCTCTGATCTTTATTATTTCTCTTCTTCTGCTGGGTTTGGGCTGCCTTTGCTGTTCTGTTTCTATTTCCTTTATGTTTGCTGTTAGATTTTGTGTTTGGGATTTTTCTTTTTTCTTGAGATAGGCCTGGATTGTAATGTATTTTCTTCTCAGGACTGCCTTTGCTGCATCCCAAAGGGCTTGGATTGTTGTATTTTCATTGTCATTTGTTTCCATATATCTTTTAATTTCTTCTCTAATTGTCTGGTTGACCCATTTATTCTTTAGTAGGGTGTTCTTTAACCTCCATGCTTTTGGAGGTTTTCCAGTCTTTTTCCTGTGGTTGATTTCAAGTTTCATAGCATTGTGATCTGAAAGTGTGCATGGTATGATCTCAGTTTGTTTATATTTATTGAGAGCTGTTTTGTGACCCAGTATGTCATCTAGCTTGGAGACTGCTCCTTGTGCACTCGAGAGGAAAGTATATTATTTTGGGGGGGGATCCAGAGTTCTAAATATTTCTGTCAAGCCCATCTGGTCCAATGTAAAATTCAGGGCCATTGTGTATTTACTGATTCTGTGTCTAGATGATCTGTCCATTGCTATAAGTGGAGTATTAAAATCCCTTGCAATCACCACATTCTTATCAATAAGGTTGCTTATGTTTGTGATTAATTGTTCTATATATTTGTGTGATTCTGAATTCGATGCACAGACATTTATAATTGTTAACTTTTCCCAATAGATAGACCCTGTAATTATTATGTAATGTGCTCCTTCATCTCTCGTTACAACCTTTAATTTAAAGTCTAGGTGTCCGATATAAGTATGGCTACTCCAGCTTTCTTTTGACTTCCACTAGCATGATAGTACTCCATCCCCTCACTTTCGATCCAAAGGCATCCTCAGGTCTAAAATGTGTCTCTTGTAGACAGCAAATAGATGGGTCTTGTTTTTTTTTTTTTTTTAATCCATTTTGATACCCTATGTCTTTTGGTTGGAGCGTTTAGTCCATTTACATTCAGAGTTATTATTGAAAGATATGGGTTTAGAGACATTGTGTTATCTGTATATTTCATGCTTGTAGTGATGTCTCTGGTCCTTTGTAGTCCTTGCAACATTTAACTCACAGAATCCCCCTTAGGATCTCTTGTAAGGCTTGTTTAGTGGTGATGAATTCCTTCCCTTTTTGTTTGGGAAACCTTTATCTCTCCTTCTATTCTGAATGACAGGTTTTCTGGATAAAGTATTCATGGTTGCACATTTTCCCTGTGATCACATTGAAGATTTTCTGTCATTACTTTCTGACCTGCCAAGTTTCAGTAGATAGGTGTGCTACTACCCTTATGTGTCTACCTTTTTATGTTAAGGCCTGTTTATCTCTGGCTGCTTTTAGAATTCTCTCTTTATCCTTGTATTTTGCCAGTTTCACTATGATATGTCCTGCAGAAGATTGATTCAAGTTATGTCTGAAGGGAGATCTCTGAGTCGCTTGGATCAATATCTGTTTCCTTCCCTAGATTAGGGAAGTTCTCAGCTATGATTTGTTCAAGTACACCTTCAGCCATTTTCTCTTTTCTTCTTCTGGAATTCCTATTGTATGAATATTGTTCCATTTGATTCCTTCATTTAGTTCTCTAATTCTCCCCTCATAAACCAAGGTGTTTTTTTTTTAATCTCTCTTTTACTCATCTTCCTCTTTTCCCATAATTTTATCTTCTAATTCACTTATTCTGTCCTCTGCCTCTTAAATCTGTGCTGTGGCCTCCTCCGTTTTATTTTGCACCTCATTTATAGCATTTTTTAATTCATCATGGCTATATTTTAATCCCTTGTTCTCTGTAGCAATGGATCCTCTGCTGTCCTCTATGCTTTTTTCAAGCCCAGCAATTAATTTTATGACTGATATTCTAAATTCTTGCTGAGTAATCTTGCTTAGATCTGTTTTGATCAATTCTTTGACTGTCACTTCTTTCTGGAAATTCTTTTGAGGATAATTCTTCCTTTTTGTTACTTTTACTAGTTTTCTGTCCCTTATGAGTTTTCAAAGCTTGTTTTGTGCTCTTCACCTGCAAGCGCTGATATATTAAAGTGGGGGGGTCATACACTGTCCCAGGACTTGTCCTCCAGGAGTTGTTTTTTTGGAGAGTGTTACTTGCTCTCTGTTGTTGTCACTTTTGTTATTTTATTTTCCTACTTGTATTGATGTTTTGGACCCTCCACCAGGTGTGCTTTGGTTTGTTCCTTGAAGTAGACCTGTAAAGAAAAACAAACAGACAAACAGGAGACAAAAACACACAAACAAATAAACCAAACAAACTAACAAACAAAAACAAAAAAAACCCTAAAACCTAAAAACTAAAAACAATCCAAAAGTAAAAAAAAACAACAACAGAAACACCAGTTAAAAATAAAGAACAGGGTAGGGGCACCTGGGTGGCTCAGTTGGCTAAGTGTATGACTTCAGATCCAGTCATGATCTTGCAGTTTGTGGGTTTGAGCCCCATGTCAGGCTCTGTGCTGACAGCTCAGATCCTGAAGCCAGCTTCGGATTCTGTGTCTCCCTCTCTCTCTCTTCCCCTCACCCACTCATGCTCTATCTCTCTCTGTCTCTCAGAAATAAATAAATGTAAAAAGTTAAAAAATAAATAACAGGGTAGAGGTAGTGTTGATGGAGGAACTCAGAAAAATGACAGGGGTGAGGAAAAAGAAAAAATAAACATTGACCAGGGAGAGAGACTCAAAGGCTTAATGCAGAGAGAGAGAAAGAAAAATAAGGAAGGAGGCAGGGTAAAAGAAATGAAGACAGAGTTACTCAGAGAACTAAATGGCTTATTCCAGAGAGAGAGAAAGGAATGTAAAGAAGGAGGTGGAGAACATATATCAAGAGAATGGATTAAATATGTCTGTTTAAACAAACCAATAACCAGAGTAACCAGCCTAGAGGAGGGAAGAGATAAGGAGGAGAAATCGGGGTAGGGGGGAAAATATGCCTATATATCCAGAATTGTCCAAGAATTGATCCAGACAATGCTGCAGTGCTGGTCTGGAGGAGCTGTCCATCTAGTTCCACAGCATGTGTCCTGCTCCAGTAGATAACGCATTTACTCAGCATGGAGGTGTGTGGTTTGGTGTAGGCTAGTCCCGCCTCTACTGTGGGTCCCACAGATCAATCCTTGAGGACCCGTCCTGGTGGTGGGGGGGGGAGAAAAATGGCGACCCCCCCCCAGTCTCTTCTCCACAACCCAGTGTCCCAAATAACTCCTTTGGAGCGATCCTCACTGTGCTGTGGATGCATACAAGGCTGCCTGTCTGGCTCTGCCTATCCCTTTGCCCCAGGGGCTTGGCTGGGAATTAATCTCTTGCTTTGTGTGCCCCAGTACTGGGGAAACATCTCCAAATGTGAGGTCCTGGCTTGTTTTGTCCTGTGCCACAGCCCTTCAGGGGAGGGGACCAGTTTCTCCTGTTGCAGACCACACCCCTGACCTACCACTGAAAAATGGGAGTGGCTCCCCTCCTCCCTAGGTGTGCAATCAGGGAAGCTGGCCCAAGTCCAAAGATGGGACCTTCAGTTAGAAATCCTCTAACCTGCAGTTATAGATGGGATCCCTCTCCATCCCAGTCCGATATTGTTTTCTCTTGTCCAAGTACAGTTCTACACTTTCCCAGCCTCTCTTTCTCTTTCCTTTGTCTCTCCACAGAGGGAAAACTTCCCCTCCATGCCTACACAGCCTGTTTTATCTCCCTCAGTTCGCAATCACCCACCTATGGTCTTTCAAGTTGCTCCATTTTCTTCCTGGTAGATTCAGTCTCTTTTCCTCCCAGTTGTTGGGGTTCAAAGTCTTTTGACTTCAGCCCTTCCTTGTTTGGGAGACACAGGAATTATGGATCCCCCACTTCTCTGCCATGTTGGCCAAGCCCCTAATTTCTCTAAATTCAAATCCACTAATGTATCTGTCTGATTATTCTCCTGTAGCTCCAACTCCCTATCTAACCAAAGAAGGAAAAGCATGTCTAAAACCAGATGATGATGTCAGCACATTTTAGACCTACCTTATTCTGGTCTCTCTTTTGACAAGCAATTAAGTATCCATCCACAAAGGTGGCAAAGTGAGACTTCTAGGATCCAGTATGATATGCCAAGCAACCTAGAAGTAGTCTTGTCTGCCTTTGCATGTGGAAATAAGCAGAAAGACCTCCTTCATTATGAGCAGAGCCAATAAACCCACCAAAATTTATTTATTTATTTATTTATTCATTTATTTCATTTGGAGAAAACTGGTAGAGTGTTGACCTAAACAGACGCCCATAGGGGTGAGAGAAATTGTAGAAGAATAAACTTCTTGAGAAGAGATTCTAAGATACTGGTAGAGCAAAAAAAGTGAGTTTGGAAACAGTATGAGAAACTTTTCCAGCACCACCCCTTCCTCAAAATGACACAATGTTGGGCTGAACAATAGATAGCAACCACACTAATTGGGGGATAAAAGAGCAGGTAGTGGGTGCCTGGTTACCATAATTGTGTGGGACACAATTGGAGAAACTAGTTTCTTTCCAGCAGCACCCAGAATACTGAAAAGGCACATCAATAACTAAGTGAAGGGAAGGGATTGAGAAAGACAAAATGTTGTACATAAAAGGACTTTACAGTGATGTGGCTTCTGCTGGCTGCACACAGAATTTCAGCAGACAGTGCTTCTAAGAGCCTTTGAAAGAATGCGACTTCAGTATCTCTTTACCAGGCCCAAGAGCACCTCCAAATTCTGAATGCAAAAGCCAATTTCCCTTGACTATTTGACTAGCTACATTGTGCACTCAAAATTATAGTGGTAAGAGTCCCGTAAAAAGAGTATTATCAGAGAAAAACAACAGGACTCATGGTAAAGGGAGAAACTACAAACTTCAAATATAGCACCACTTTTTGGAAAACAAAGGAGAGATTTCCAGCAGGCAACCAGATGTGTTTTAAGAGATAAAGAGACATAAAAACTTAAGAATTCTGCCACAAGAGGGAGCAAGATGGGTGGAGCACGTGCATTTATTTTTTTTCTTTTTTTTATTAATTTATTTATTTATTTTTAGAATAGGTACTATATCTTTATTTAAAATAAATGGATAACTTGAAGAAAATATCACATTTTTAATTATATTGTTCTAGATTCTCTGATCACGAATGTTAAATGAAAAACAGAGTATGTGTTACATAGACTATCTCATTGGAGTCTCAGATTAATTTATGAAAATAACACTATTATTTCCTTTTTTCTTTTCTTTTTTTTTTTTGTGAAGATGGAAACTGAGCTTCAGAGAGATATTGCATTCTCATAAGTTGGTTAGTGACTAGACAGGATTTGAAATAAATGAAATTCTAAGAGGTAGTTCAACAACTTGTTATTTTACAATTTCTAATTTTTATTAAGTTTAAAAGAAGAGATTGCTTCAAAGGAAAATCATTCATCGATTGACATTTTCACCTTTGGATTTTTTTTTCCAGATTGTCCATTTCTCCTAGATGATATGATATATTGTTATAGATAAATTTGGAATTGTAGTCATGCATATGTGATGCTTCACCACATTTTTAAGCTTTAACAAAAATATCCAATCAGATGATGACATTCAAGTGTACTTTTGGAAGTACCAAGATTAGCCTGCCAGTTTGACCTTGAAAAATTTTTACTCCCAGCACATATTCAAACTATTGTATAAGATCCACTTTTAAATAATCAAATGTATAAAAATAACAAATAGTAATTTATTTTTCACTATGAATCACATACTTTTCTGGGCAATTAACATATATAATTAAATTAAATCTTGATAATTTCTATATATACAATACTCTTGGTTACCTTGATTTTAGAGGAGAAACTGAGGCCCAGAGAAACAATTTAACTTGCTCAACACAGTGGTAATTATTGCTGGCAAAAATTTCATAAATTTGTATATTTGAAAGGACTCATCGAATTCTACAAAACATATTCACAGCAAGGCTTTTATTTAAAAGTACAGAAGGAGAAAGAGTGATAGGCAAGCATTGAGAATATGAGAGTCATCCAGGCAAAATCTGCCTAGGTTCCATGCCCTGAGCTATTCTGGAGCAGGAATTCAGAACATAGATCTCAGTGCTTTAATTCAGAGAGCACGTGCATTTAAACAAGATCACACTAAACCATGCCTATAACAGAAACAGTAAAGAGCATATCCCATTGAAGACAGGTAATAAAGTTTTGATAGGTGTCTACTATGTCAAGTAGGAAAGTAACAACCTGAGGAACATGAAGAATCAAGGGAACATGTCATTACCAAAGATAATATTGATTCTCCAATGAGCAACCTCAAAGGCATGGTATTTTGGGATCTAGATGATAACTCAAAATAGTTGTTTTGAGAAAGCTCAATGAGCTACAGGAAAACACTAAAAGGCAAGTCAATGAAATAAAGAAAATATTTAAGAACAAGGTGAAAAATGTAACAAAGAGATAGAAATCATGAAAAATAACAAAGGAATTATTGAGCTGAAAAGTGCAATGAATGAAATGAAAAATGCAGTACAGAACCTCTACATCTGAATATAAGAAATAGAAGACAGGGGTACCTGGGTATCTCAGTTGGTTCAGCATCTGACTCTTGACTTCAGCTCAGGTCATGATCTCATGGTTTGTGAGTTTGAGCCACATGTCAGGCTCTGTGCTGACAGTGCAGAGCCTGCTTGGGATTATCTCTCTCTCTGTCTTTGCCACTCACGCTGTCTCTGCATCTCAAAATAAATCAATAACAACTTAGAAAAAATATTTAAAAAAGAAATAGAAGACATACTAAGGGTAGAGGTCAATAATGTTGAAATAAATGAGTCAGGGTGAAAAAAACAACAAAAGTTTGATCTATGGAACTTCATGACACATACAAGTATTAGAATTATTGTGGGACGCCTGGGTGGCTCAGTCAGTTGAGCATCTGACTTCGGCTCAGGTCATGATCTCGCAGTCTGTGAGTTCAAGCCCCATGTCAGGCTCTGTGCTGACAGCTCAGAGCCTGAAGCCTGCTTCAGATTCTGTGTCTCCCTCTCTCTCTCTGCCCCTCCCCTGCTCATGGTCTCTCTCTCTCTCTTTGTCCAAAATAAATAAACATTAAAAAATTTTAAAAAAAGTATTAGAATTATTGAGATTACAAAAGGGAAAGGAGGAAGACAGGGGCAGAAAGTTTATTTAAGTAAATAATAGATGACAAGTCCCCAAACCTTGGGAGAGTCTTGGAAACTGAAATATACAAAACTAATAGCTCACCCTGTTATCTCAATACACACAATGTTCTCCAGGTTACAATATAATGAAAATAAAATATTAAGGATAGAGTATCCTAAAAGTAGGCAGAGAAAGAAAGATTGTAAGCTACAAAGGAATACTGATTAGCCTATCAATGTATTCCTCAGTAGAAACCCAGAGAAACTGACCTGGAGAGAGTAGAAAACCTATGGGATGTGGCAAAAGAAGTTCTGAGAATAAAGTTTAGAGTGATAAATGCATTTTTGAAAAAAAAACCACCAAGAATACCTCTAATAAACAATCCAGCCTTACACTTGAAAGAACTAGAAAAAGAAGAACAAAATAGATGCAAAATTAACAGAAGAAACAGAATAACAAAGATCAAAGTAGAAATAAATGAAATAAAGAGCACAAAAATAATAGAAAAGATCAGTGAAAGTAAGATCTCATGATTTGAAAAGAAAAAATTTACACCCATTTAGCTAAGGTGAACTGAGAAAAAAGAAGACAAAATCAGAAATGAAAGAGGAAACTGCAAATGACATCACAGAACTAAAACTATCATAGTGTTACCATGAATAATTATATGCCAACAAGTTCGATAATGTAAAAGAAATGGAAAAAATACCTAAAGGATACAACCTCCAAAGACTGAATCATAAATAAGTAGAAAAATCTGAACAGTCTAATAATAAGGAAATTGAATCAGTATTTAAAAAACCTTCCAACACAGAAAATCCTAGTTCTGAGTGGTTTCACTGGTAATTTCTACCAAACATTTAAAGAGAATTAATGCAAATCCTTCTCAAATTCTTTGAAGAAATTGAAGAGGAGGGAACACTTCCATACTCCTTTTATGAGACCATTATTATCCTATTATCAAAATAAAATAAGGATCCCAGAAAGAAAATTATAGACCAATATCTCTGATGAATATAGATTCAAAACTTTGCAACAAAATATTAGCTAAATGATATAAAGAACTCATTAAAAAGATTATATACCATGTCAAAATGAGATTTTTCCCCAGAGTGCAAAAATGGTTTAACATATTTGAATCGATAAATGTGATATAGTACATTAATAGAGTGAAAGATAAAAATTATATGGTCATCTCAATAGATGCGGAAAAAGCATTTAACAAAAGACCATGTATTTTCATGATTAAAACCTTCATGGAATTGGGTATTGAAGTCACATACCTCAACATTGTAAAGACCCTATACAAAGAAACCCACAGCTAGCATCATATTCATTGCTGAAATATGAAAAGTTTTTCCTTTAAGATCAGAAAGGAAACAATATGTCCACTCTCACCACTTATTCAACACAGTACTGGAAATTTTAATTCCAGTGTGTGGTCAAGATTAATAAATAAAAGACATCAAAATTGAAAAGAAAAAAAAAAGGTAATTATTCACATATGGTATAATTTTGTATACAGAAAATTCCAGACTCAACCCAAAATCTGTTAAAACTAACCAAAAAATTTAGTAAATTAGGAGACTGTAAAACTAACCTGGAAAATCAGTTGCATTTCAATATACTAATAACCAAATTTCTGAAAAATAAATAAAACTATCCCATTAAAATAGCATCAAAAATAACCCAATATTTAGGAATAAATTTAACCAATAAGGTAAAATATCTGTATAATGAAAACTATAAGACCTTAGTTTAAAAAAAAATTGAAGGAAAGAGCAAAAAACACACAAAGATACTCTGTGTCCATTATTTGGAAGAATCTATATTGTTAGACTATCTATAATGTCCAAACCATCTGAGAGAGATGTTAAGATGGTAGAGTAGGGGTACACTAGGCTTGCCTCATCCTTAGAATAAAGCTAGATAAATATCAAAACATTTCTAACACCTAAGAGATCAATCTGAATGGTGAGAGAAAAAGCTGCACAACTAGAGAAAGAAAAAAAAAAGCCACATCATGGAAGGTAGGAAGTGCAGAGACATGATTCTGGGAAGAAACTAATTGCAGGTACTGTGGAGGGGAGGGAAACTTGATCTTGGAGAGAGGAAAGAGGGAGTGATACATACAGAAACAGAGAGAAAGTGGCACACAGGGAATTTCACATGAGTACCCTTACCCAAAACCATTGACTGGAAAAATTAGAATGCCTGAATATTGCAATTTTTTCCAAGTATTGGAGCACAAACTCTGAGTTGGAGAATTCCATGCTACTACTGGGTTGAGACTGGTGGTCATAGTGGTGCTCTTGTAGGGAAGGAGGGCAAAGGCTCATGAGTGGACAGACTGCATGGTTTGAGGATAATACCCCCAGGTCCCCTTCTTGTAGTGCATTTGGGAGAGTTGGCATGGCCTCTCTGGGGACAAAAGAACTGGCAGATGCCAACGTGTGGCCCCTTTATTAGCATAAGAACAGATACACCTGTAGAGTGCAACAAACCTTGGTACCAGCTTTTTGCTGCATTTCACTATAAACTCCACTGCATGATTGTGTGAACTGGCATCAGCCACAGCATGCCAAGTCCTTCCCTGAAAGGAACAGCATGGGTCCATGCATGGCAAGAAGTCCCTAAAATTTGGAGTTTGGAGTTTTGAAACCAAGTCATGCATTTGAGATAAAACACAGGAGTACTCTGTTGCCTCGTAGGCAGATAGCTCAAACACAGTGTGAAGGCAGGGATCTGATGGAAGCCAGGGACACAAGAGAGATTGTTCACCCTTCTGTGAAGATTAACTGAAGAGTGGTGGGTGAACTCTCCCTGATCTGGGAAAGAGAGTGGGGCAAAATTATTTCCCATGCCCACATCTGCTCATTAATACTGACCAAATTCAGTGAGCAACATAGCACAATTCAGTGGAGGCCAGAGCCATTTACATCAAATGTTGCTGCTTTGCACCATATGGGTGCATCTCAACTAGGGCAAGTCCACCCAAAGCATTAAAACTCTACCACGGAAAACCAGCACAAACCCCTCACATGACAAATCTACTGTTCACAGAAGGCTGTAAAACTTGAGTTCTAGAAGAAATAAGATTTAGCTAGCTTGCTTTCTTTCTTTCTTTCTTTCTTTCTTTATTATTTTGGGCTTCTCTTTAATATAACCACTACTGACAGAATTAGGAATATAAGAAACCTTTTTACCAATGACACAAAATAGTGACCTACACAAAATGACAAAATAGAATAATTCACCCAAAAAGAAAGAACAAGAAAAATCATGGCCAGGGATTTAATCGATACAGATATAAATAAGATGAGTGAACCAGAATTTAAAAGAATTACAAGGATACTAGCTGAGCTTGAGGAAAGCATAGAAAACACTAAGACATTCTTTACTGCAGTGAAAAAATGACTGAAAACTACTCAAGTCAAAAATTAAAAATTTTATAACTGAGATGTGAACCTGACTGGATTCCAAGACACCAAGGATGAACAAATAAGATGAATGGAAAGCATGATAGGACATAAAATATGGAAAATAATGAAGCTAAGAACTACAAAGAAAGTTATTGGATGACAAATGTAGACTTAGCGAACTTTGTGACTTGTTAAAACATAATAACATTTTATCATAGAGGTCCCAAAATAAGAAAGAGAAAAAGGGACAGAAGGTTTATTTCAGCGAATTATAACTAAAAAATCCCTAATCTAGAGAATAAAACAGATATCAAAATCCAGGAAGGATAGAGAACACCCACGAAATTCAACAAAAGTCAGCCATCACCAAAGCATATCATAATCAAGTTCATAAAATACACAGACAAGGAAAGATTCCTGAAAGCAGTGAGGGAAAAAGGTCATTAACTTACAAGGGAAAATGGATAAGATTTACAACTGATCTAGCCACAGAAAATTGGCAGGCCAGAAAAGAGTGGAATGTATATTAAACATGGTGAGCGGAAAAATTATGCAGCAGAGAATAGTTTATTGAGCAAAGCTGTCATTCAGATTAAAAGGGGAAATAGTTTCCCAGAGAAGCAAATACTAAATGAGTTTGTGACCACTAAACCACCCCTGCAAGAAATATGAAAGGGCACTCATTGAATGGGAAAGGGAAGAAAGACCAAAAGCAACAAAGACTAGAAAGAAACAGAGAACATCACCAGAAAAATGAACTTTACAGGTAATTCAATGGCACTAAATTTATGTCTTTGAATAATCACTCTAAATATAAATGGACTAAATTCTCCAAACAAAAGACATGGGGTATCATAATGAATAATAAAAAAAGAGATACAGCCATCTATATGCTCCCTCCAAAAGACTCATTTTAGACATAAAGACAACTGCAGATTTAAAGTGAGGGAATGAAGAACCATCTAACATGCTAAAGGATATTAAAAGAAATACAGAGTAGCCATACTTAAATTAGACAAACTAGACTATAAGCCAAAGACAGTAATAAGAGATGAAGAATAGCATTATATCATAATAAGCAGTCTATCCATCAAGAAGATCTAATAGTTGTAAATATTTATGCCCCCAACGTGAGGAACCTAAATATGTAAATAATTAATCACAAACATAAAGAAACTCATTGATAATAACATAATAGTAGAATTTAATACCCTATTTACAGCAACGGATAGACCATCTACACAGAAAATCAACAGACTTAAGTATATTCAGAACATTTTATTTTAAAAAGCAGAATGGACATTCTTTTCAAGTGCACCTGGAACATTCTCCAGAAAATATCATATACTGGGTAACAAACAGCTCTCAAGTAGTAAAATAAGATTGATATCATACCATGCATATTTTTGGCCACAATGATATGAAACCTGAAGTGAACCACAAGAAAAAAAACCGGAAATACCACAAATACAATGAGGTTAAAGAACATCCTACTCAAGAACTAGTGAGCTAACCAGAAAATTAAAGAAGAAATAAAATAAATGGAAGCAAATGCAAATGAAAATATTAGAGTACAAATATTTGGGATGAAGTAAAAGCAGTCATAAGAGGCAAGTCTATTGTAATACATGACTATTTCAAGAAGCAAGAAAAGTCTCAAATATACAACCTAACCTTACCCCTAAAGGAGTTAGAAAAGGAAAAGCAAAGGAAGGCTATAGCCAGAAGAAGCAGGGAGATAATAAAGATTAGAGCAGAAGTAGATTATACAGAAACAAAAAAACAACAAACAAACAAACAAAAAATAGTAGAACGCATCAAAAAATGAAGACATGGCTCTTTGAAACAATTAACAAAATTAATAAATCCCTAGCCTGACATATCAGAAGAAAATAAAAAGGATCATAATAAATAAAATTATGAATGAAAGAAAGAGATCACAACTAATACCACAGAAATACAAAAAATGATAAGAAAGTATTAGGAAAACTTACATGCCAACAAACTGGGCAATCTGGAAGAAATGGATAAATTCCTAGAAACTGAAACAGAAAGAAATAGAAAATTTGAACAGACTCCATAACCAGCAAAGAAATTAATCAGTGGTCAAAAATCTTCTAAATAATAAAAGTACTGGGCCAGATGGCTTCCCATAGGAATTCTACCAGACATTTAAAGAAGAGTTAATACCTATTCTTCTCAGACTAATCCATAAAATAGAAACAGAATGAAAATTTCCAAGCTCATTCTATGTGGCCAGCATCACCTTGATTCCAAAAACAGGCAAAGATCTCACTAAAAAAAGAGAATTACAGACTAAATTTCCTGAAGAATATGGTTGCAGAAAATCTCAACAAGATACTATTAACTTGAATCCACCAATGCAGTAAAAAAATAATTCACCATGATCAAGCAGGATTTATTCCTGGGCTACAGGGGTAGCTCAATATCCACAAATAAATCAACATGATAAACCACATCAATAAAAGAAAAGAACCACAGGATCCTCTCAGATGCAGAAAAGGCATGTGACAAAATAAAACTTCCATTCTTGATAAAAACCCTCCAGAAAATATGGATCGAAGGAATATACCTCAAGATCATAAAGACCATATATGAAAGATTCACAGATAATATCATCCTCAATGGGGAAAAACTGAGAGCTTTCCCCCTGAGCCAGGAGCACAACAGGATATTCACTCTCACCACTGTTGTTCAGCATAGTACTGAAACTCATAACCTCAGCAATCAGAAAACAAAAGGAAATAAAACACATCCAAATTGGCAAGGAAGAAGTCAAACTATACTTCTTTGCAGATGATATAATAATCTTTGTGGAAAACTCAAAATACTCCATCAAAAATTGCTGGAACTGATAAATGGATTCAACAAAGTATCAGGATATAAAATCAATACACAGAAACGTGTTGCATTTCTATATACCAATCATGAAGCAGCACATAGAGAAATCAAGGCACTGATCCATTTACAATTGCACTGAAATACATGATACCTAGGAATAAACTTAACCAAAGAAGTAAAATATCTGTATGCTGAAAACTATACAGCACTTATGAAGGAAATTGAAGAAGATACAAATAAATGGTAAAACATTCAATGATCATGGATTGGAAGAATAAATATTCCTAAAATGTCTATACTACCCAAAGCAATCTACTCATTCAATGCAGTCTCTATCAAAATAATATAAGCATTTTTCACAGAGCTTGAACAGACAGTTCTAAAATTTGTATGGAACCAGAAAAGACCCTGAAGCTCCAAAATAATGTTGAAAAAGGAAACCAAAGCTGGATGCATCACAATTCTGGACTTTAAACTGTACTAAAAAAGCTGTAATCATCAAGGCAGTATGGTATTGGCACAAGAACATACACATAGATCAATGGAACAGAATAGAAAACTCAGAAATGGGCCCACGCATCTATGGCCAACTAATTTTCTACAAGGTAATAAAGAGTATCCAATGGAAAAAAGCCAGTCTCTTCTGCAAATGTTCCTGGGGAAACTGGATAGTGACATGGACAAGAAAGAAACTGGACCACTTTCTTACGCCATACACAAAAATAAGTTCCAAATGGATAAAAGACCTAAATATGAGACAGGAAAACTTCAAAATGCTCCAGGAGAAAACAGACAGCAACCTCTTTGACCTTGGCCATGGTAAATTATTACTAGACATATCCACCTAAGCAAGGGAAACAAAAATCAAAAATGAACTATTGGAACCTATTCAAGATAAAAACTTCTACACAACGAAGGAGATAACCAACAAAACTGAAAGGCATCTGACAGAATGGGAGAAGATATCTGCAAATGACATGGTGCATAAAGATTAGTATCCAAAATCTACAAATAACTTATCAATCTCAACACCAAAGGCAAATAATGCAGTGAAGAAATGGTCAGGAGACAAGATTAGATAATTTTCCATAAAAGATATCCAGATGGATAACAGCCACATAAAAAGATGCTCAACATCACTTATCATCAGGGAAATACAAATCAAAGCCACAATGAGATACCACCTCACACCTGTCAGAATGGCCAAAATTAACAACTCAGGAAACAACACATGTTGGCGGAGATGTTGGGAAAGGGGAACCCTTTTGCACTCTTGTTGGGATGAAAACTTGTGCAGTCAGTCTGGAAAGCAGTATATAGTTTCCTCAAAAAATTAAAAATGGAATTACCCTATGATCCAGCCATTGCACTACTAGGTTTTTATCCAGTGGATACAAAAATGCTGATTTGAAGAGGCACATGCACTCTAATGTTTATAGGAGTGCTACCAACAATAGCCAAATTATGGAGAGTGCCCAAGTGTCCATCGACTGATGAACGGATTAAGAGAATGTCATATGTATGTATGTGTGTGTGTGTATACATACATGTACATATATAGTGGAATATTATTTGGTGATCAAAAAGACTGAAATCTTGTCATTTGCAATGACGTGGATAGACTAAAGTGTATTATACTAAGTGATATAAGTCCATCAGAGAAAGACAAGTATCATGATTTCACTCATCTGTATAATTTAAGAAACAAAACAGAAGAAGATAAGTGAAGGAAAGAAGGCAAATGCAATAAGATAAAAACAGAATGAGAGGCAAATCATCAGAGACTCTTAAATAGAACTAACTGAGGATTGCTGGAGGGAAGGTGGGTGCAGGGATGGATTAAATGGGTAATGGGCATTAAAGAGGGCACTTGTTGGGATAAGCAGTGGGTGTTTATGTAAGTGATGAATCACTAAATTTTACTCCTAAAAACAGTACTGCAGTATATATTAACTAACTTGAATATAAATTTAAAAACCTCAAGAAATTCGGTATAAATGGAACATATTTGAACATAATAAACATCATATATGAGAGACTCACAGCTAATATCATCCTCAATAGAAAAAAAAAAAACTAAGAGCTTTTCCTCTACAATCAGGAATAAGCCAGGGATGTCCGTTCTTACCATTACCAATGAACATAGTTCTGCAAGTCTTACACTGAGAAATCAGTCAACAAAAAGAAATAAATGGCAACCAAATTGGCAAGAAAAAAGTCAAACTTTCATTCTTTGCAGGGGACATGATACTGTATGTAGAAATTCTAAAGCCTCCACCAAAAATTTGCTAGAACTAATACATGAATTCAGTAAATTCACAAGATATAAAATCAATGTACACAAATCTGCTGCATTTCTATACATCACTAATGAAGCAGCAGAAAGACGAGTCAAGAAATCAATCTCATTTATTGCTGCACCAAAAATCATAGGATACCTAGGAATAAACCTAACCAATGAGGTAAAAGATGTGTACTCCAAAAAGTTTAGAATACTTATGACATAAATTGAAGAGGGCACAAAGATATGGAAACACATTCCATGCTCATGGATTGTAAGCACAAACATTTTAAAAATGTCTATACTACTCAAAGTAATCTACATATTTAGGGCAAACCCCTTCAAAAAACCACCAGCATTTTTCACAGAACTAGAACAAATAATCATCAAAGTTCTATGGAACCACAAAATATCCCAAATAGCCAAAGCAATACTGACAAAGAAAAGCAAAGCAGAAGTCGTCACAATTCAGGACTTCAAGCTATATTACTAAGCTGTATTCATCAAGACAGTATTGTAAAAAACTGACACATTGATCAATGGAACAGAATAGAGAACCCAGAAATGGACCTACAAATGTAACACCAACTAATTTTCAACAATGCAGGAAAGAGCATCCAATGGAGAAAAGACAGTCTCTTCAGGAAATGTTGCTGGCCAAACTTGGACAGTGACATGCAGAAGAATGAAACTGGACCACTTTCTTACACCATACAGCAAAATAAATTCCAAGTGGATGAAAGACCTAAATCCAAGACAGGAAACAATCAAAATCCTGGAGAACACAGGCAGAAACCTCTGACCTCAGCTGTAGTAAATTTTCACCTGATACATCTCCGGAGGCAAAGGAAACAAAATCAATGTGAACTATTGAGACTTCATCAAGATTAAAATCTTCACAGCAAGGGAAACCATCAACAAAACTAAAAGGAAGCCTAAGGAATGGGAGTAAATATTTGCAAATGACATATTGGGTAAAGGGTTAGTATCCAAAATCTATAAGGAAATTATCAAATTCAACACCATCAAAACAAATATTCCAGTTAAGAAATGGGCAGAAGATATGAATAGACATTTTTCTTAAGAAGCCATACAGGGAAGCCCGGGTGGCTCAGTCAGTTAAGTGTCCAACTTAGGCTCAGTTTGTGATCTCACAGTTTGTGAGTTCAAGCCCCGCATTGGGCTCTGTGCTGACAGCTCAGAGCCTGGATTCTGCTTCGGATTTTCTCTCTCTCTCTCTCTCTCTCTCTCTCTCTCTCTCTCCTTCTCCCCCATTTGTGCTCTGTCTCTCTCTCTCTCTTGAAAATAAACATTTAAAAAGTATTTTTTTTTTAAAAAAGGATGACATACAGATGCCTAACAGGCATTTGAAAAGATGCTCAACATCATTATCATGAGGTAAATTCAAATCAAAACCATGATGAGATACGACCTTACACCTGTCAGAATGGCTGAAAATAACAACACAGGAAACAACAGATGTTGAAAACAATGCGAAGAAGGGGGAACTCTATTCCACTATTGTTGGGAATGCAAACTGGTGCAGCCAGTCTGGAAAACAGTATGGAGGTCCTCAAAAATTTTAAATATGTCTACCCTATGACCCAGCAATTGCACTACTAGTTATTTATCTAAAGGGTGAAAAAGTACAGTTTCAAAGGAGCACATGCACCCCAGTGTATATCTACAATAGCCAATCTCTGGAGTGAGCTCAATTTTTCATCAATGGATGAATGGATAAAGGAGAATATATATAATGGGATATTGCTCAGCCATGAAAAATAATGCAATCTTGTCATTAGCAATAATGTGGATGGAGCTACAGTTTATTATGCTAAGTGAAATAAGTTGGTCAGAGAAACACAAATACCATATGATGTCACTCTTATGTGGAATTTAATTAAAAAAAACAGACCAACGTATGGGAAGGGAGAATAAAAGAGAGAGAAGGACACAAATCACAAAAGACTCTTAACGATAGAAAATAAAATGAGTGTTCATGGAGGGAGTTAAGTGAGTGATGGACTGACTAAAAGGTTGATTAGCATTAAGGAGGGCACTTGTTATGATTAGCACTTGGTGTTATATGTAAGAGAAGAATCACTAAATTCTACTCCAGAAACTAATATTACACTATATGTTAACTAACTAAAATTTATTTTTTCTTTTCTCTTATTTTAATTTTTTAACGTTTATTTATTTTTGAGAGGCAGTGAGACAGAGTGTGAACAGGGGAGGAGCAGATATAGAGGGAGACAGAATTTGAATCAGGCTCCAGGCTCTGAGCTGCCAGCACAGTGCCCAAAATAGGGCTTGGACTCATAAACCATGAGATCATGACCTGAGCAGAAATCGGACGCTTAACTGACTGAGCCACCCAGGTGCCCCAAGAATTTAAACATAAATATGAAAAAGAAAAAAAAAGAATTACAAAAAGACATAAAGATTACCTGAATAAGAAAAATATATATGCAGTGTGTAATCCATCTATAGATTCAATGCAATCTGTATCAAAATACCAATGGAATTTTTCACATAATTTAAAAATAATCTTTAAAAAAATATATAGAATTTTAAAAGGGCCAAAGAGCAATAACAATTCTAGGTAAGAACAACAAAGCCAGAAGTATCATACTTCCCTATTTCAAACTCTACTGAAAGCTACACTAATCAAAACAGTATGGTACTAACATTTACATAGACACAGAGACTAATGGAACAGAATAGAGGGTTCAGAAATAAACTGCCACATGTACACTCAACGAATATTTTACAAGGGACTCGAGAATATTCAATTGGAAAAGAGAGTGTCTTTAAAAAATTGTATTAAAACTGGATAACCACCTGAAAAAAATGAAATTGGATTCTTATCCTACACTATTTACAAAATTAACTTTGTGTGGATTAAAGATTTAAACATCAGACTTTATACTGTAAGAGCAAACAGTAAGAAAACATGGGAAAATCATTGACCTTGGTCTTGACAATGACTTTTTAGATACGACACCAAAAGCACAAGCAACACAATTGTTTTAAAAATCAAGTGGGACTACATTAAATTAAAAATCTTCTCAGGGAACCTGGATGGCTCGGTTAGTTAAACATCAGACTCTTGGTTTTGGCTCAGGTCATGATCTCACAGTTTGTGGGTTTGAGTCCCACTTCAGGCTCTGTGCTGACAGTGTGGAGCCTGCTTGGGATTCTCTCTCTCTCTCTCTCTCCCTCTCTCTCTCTCTCTCTCTCTCTCTTTCTCTGCACCTCTCCTGATCATGATCTCTCCCTCTCTCAAAATAAATAAATCAACTAAAAAAAAAGATGTCCTTACCTCAAATTAAAAAAAATAATAAAAAATAAAAGATAAATAAAAATCTTCTACACAACTAAAGAACCCATCAACACTATGAAAAGACAGCATTTAGAATGAGAGAAATTATTTGCAAACCATATTTTGGGTAAAAGGTTAATATATAAACACATAAAGAACCCATACAACTCAATAACAAGAACAGCAGCAAAAATCAATCCCATTAAAAATGGGCAGAGAAACTACCACTTTTAGAGAATAGACATTTTTCTAAAGACATTCCAATATATAACATGTACATGAAAAGATGCTCATCACTAATCATTAGGGAAAAGCAAGTCAATACCACAATAACATATCACCTCACACCTGCTAGAATGGCTATCATCAAGATGACAAATGACAGTGTTGGTAAGAATGTGGAAAAAAATGAACCCTTGTGCATCATTAACAGGAATCTAAATTGGTTCAGCCACTATGGAAAATGGTAGCATTTCCTCTGAAAAGAAAAATGGAGCTACTTTATGATACAGCAATCCCACTCCTGAGTAAACTAAAAACTGAAAACTAAAAACTAAAAACAAGATTTGAAAAAATACCTGCACTCTCATATTCATTATAAAAAAATCATATATAATATACCATAGCATGACTTATTTCCATCTGTGTATCTCTAAAGAAACATATGATATGCTACCAAAATACAGTTTTGTAAAAAGCATGGGATAACAGTTATAAACAGTCTGGATCAAAAAGAGAGACAATGGAAAAATGAAGTCACCAGTAGAAACCAATTTTAGAATATAGCCAGGCAAATTCCTTTAGGCCTCAAAGCCTGGAAAAAATCATCTGAGTTCTGTGACTCATTCTTTGGGCTTACATTTTTCTCACTTGGCCTGGTAGTTCCACCCTCTGAGTGATCTTTCCTATTTAATGAGATATAGCATGTGTTGTAACTGAATGCTTTTATAAGCTTGTTTCCAGCCAATATAGTTGGGGGGGGGGAGGTGTCAAACAGTCTTTTTTTTTTCCTTTCTTACATTCTCTTTTTCCTTCCAAACTAGAAGTGTTTCTGAAGATACAATATTCTCATGAAACTTGCTGGTCTCATCTGTATGTCACAGATGTTCACTCACCTAGACAGGAGATTAGTGTACAGATTTTTCCTAGATAAACCTTTCTGCCCTCCCCTTTCTTTTTGACATTTTCAGAGATGGCAAGAAGACATAACTTTAAGCTTTTTGAATGCTTTCTGGTTTGATTGAAGGAAATCTATGAATCACAGCCTTGGTCTCCTCAAAGACACTTTGTGACTGAATTCTCTGTCTGACTTTTGCTCTAAGATTTTTCAGCACACTCTCAGCCTTTTCTCTAAAACACTCTCCTGAAAATGTATCTCCTAATTTTAGAATCTTTTACAATAAGGATAGCTTGTGATTTTCCAAGTCTTAACAGTTTTTCATTTTATGTTTTTTCCTCTCAAATTTTTCTATAAGACACAAGAATAAAGTAAGCCATGCTCAATATTTAGCAAGAAAAACTTCTCAGCTAAATATTCAAACTCATCAAGTAAAAATTATTCTTTCCATATCAACACAGGACAAAACCTCACTAAGCTTACTCTAATTATATAAAACAAATCTTTTTTCTTTCAGCTTTCACCTGAGTCTTCACTAGTAGTCATTGACGTTCATATTTTTGTTAACAATTTTTTCAAGGCAATCCAGATTTTTTTTCTGTCATGTTCTTTAAAATTCTTCCAGGCTCTTCCCATTGTCTAATTTATTATTTTTACATATTTAGTACAGCAGTATCCCACTTCCATAACCAAATCTGTATTAGTTTTATTTTTTTAGTTTTATGTAGAAATGATACACATACCATATGATTCAGACATTTAAAATATACAATTCAATGGATTTTGATATATTCACAGAATTATGCAAACATAACCATAATCGATACTAGAATGTTTTTATCACCCATAAAGGAAAACACATTGCTGTTAGCAGTCATTTGCTACTTTTCCCAAAAAGACTTCCTCTAGCTTTAGGCGAGTACAAATCTACTTTCCGTCTTTATACATTGGTCTATTCTGAATATTTCAAATAAATGGGATGATGCAATATGTTGTTGTGACTGACATTTTTAGCATAATGTTTCATCGTGTTGTAGTATGTATCAGTAATTTATTTTATTTTTTTTCTGGGTAAATTATACCCATTATATCAATATAAAACATTTGATTTATTCATTCATCAGTAGATGGACATTTGCATTGCTTCCAGTTTTTGGCTATTATAAGTAATATTGCTATAAACATTCATGTAAAAGTAACAATGTGAACATAGGTGCCTAATTTTCTTGGTTTCTGGGAGCATAATTCCTGGATCTAATAACTTTATGTTCAAATTTTTGGGGGAACTGCCATACCGTTTTCTACAATATGTGCACTATTTTATGTTGCCACCAACAATATATGAAGTTTCTAATTCTTCCACATACTCACCAAACACTAGTTATTCTCCATTTTTAAAATTAGTATTATTATAGCCATTCTAGTGTGTGGAATTATATTTCATTGTGCTTTCTATTTACATTTCCTAATGGATAAAAATGTTTTGCATTTTTTAATGTGTATATTTGGCCACTGTTGTATCTTCTTTGAAGAAATGTCTGTTCTGATCTCTTTTCCATTCTATAACTTGGTTATTTGTCATTTTATTATTGACTTTTAATGCCTATTTGTATATGCTGGATAAAAGTCCTTTATCAAATATATGATTTACAAATATTTTCTTCCATTATATGATTTATCTTTTCAATTTTTTGATAGAATCCTTTGAAGCACAAATTTTTTTAGTTATGGTGAAGTCTAATTTTTCTTTCTTGTTTCCTGCTTGTGCTTTGGCTATCATATCTAAAGAGTTTTGCCTAATCCATGGTCACAAAGAATGACTCATATTTTCTTCTAAGAATTTTGTAGTTTAAGATACTATATCCTGGTACATGACTCATAATAATTTTAATTTTGTATGTGTTATGAGGAAGGAGTTCACCTTCATTTTTGGCATATGGCTTATGTGTTGTTCCTGTACACTTTGTTGAAAAAGTTATTATTGGTCATTACATTATCTTGACACTTTTGTTAAAGTTGTAAAATTTAGAGTTTGTTTATGGACTGTCAATTCTCCACAATCAATCTAAAGGTATATTCTTGTGCCAGTGCCATACTGCCTTCATTATTTTAGCTTTGTAGTGAGCTTTGGAAATGACAAGTAAAAGTATTACAAATTAGATATTATTTTTAAGATCATATGATTATTTTGAATAATCACTATGAATATCACTTTAAATATAACTTTTTTAATCTATCACCCTGAATATCACTATGAATTTTAGAACAATTTTTCAATTTCTGAAAAAAAACTAACTGGGATTTTGATAGGGAATATGTTGAGTCTTTAGATTAATTTGGTGAGTATTTTAATACTAAGCTTTTTTATCCATGAACATGTGAAATCTCAATTCTTAAGCTTCTTTACTATCAAAAATGCTTTCAAATTTTCATAGTATAATTATTAGAATTCTTCTGTTATTTTATTGTCAAGTATTTTCTTCTTTTTGATGCTATTGATTATGAATTTAATTGTATGGGTTTTTTACTGCTCATGTGAGGAATAAAGTAGATTTTTATATATTAATCCTGTAACTTGTTTACTTTCTTAAATTTTTATTAGTGCATATAGGTTTGTAGTGAATTTCTTAGGATTTTTTGTATATAAGATAATTTCATCTGAAAATAGCTTTTTTCTTTCTTTTTATTTTTCAATCTTGATGCTTTATATGCAATTATTTGATTATTTTTCCTGTCTGAAACCTCCAGTATAATGTGGAATAGAAGTGACAAAAATATACAATCTTGTCTTGTTCCTAACCCCAGTGGGAAAGATTCAGACTTCCAAATTTAAGTATGATATTTGCATTGGGTCTTATTGTAGATGTTCTTATCAGATTATGGAAATTTGCTAATATTCCTAATTTAATGAGAGTTTATATTAAGAAAAGATATTTGATATTTCCATTTTTTTTGCATTTATTGAGAAGATGATATGGCTTCCATTATATTTTGTCTGATTACATCATGTGTTACATTGATTTTTGGATGTAAAATCTATCTTTCATTTGGTAGATAAATCATACTTGGTAATTTTGCATAATCATTTTATACATTGCTGCATTCAGTGCACTAGTATTTTGTTGACAAATTTTACATCTGTATTTATAAGAAATATTGGTCTCCAGGTTTGTTTTCTTGTGATGTATTTCTCTGATTTGGGTAAATGAGAAATACGAGCTTTATAGACTGTTGTTAGCAGAACACATTTATCTATGTGTTTATTTTTGTTCCAGTACCATAATTATTTGATGACCACAGCTTTGTAATATAACTTGAACACTGGAATTGTGGTGCCTCCAGTTTTACCTTTTTCAAAATTGCTTTGTCGATTCAAGGTCCACATAAATTTTAGGATTTTTTATATAGTTTTGTGAAAAATGCTGTTAATATTTTGGTAGAAATTGCATTAAATGTGTAGATTATCTTGAGTAGTATAGACATTGTAACAATATTTGTACTTCCAATTCATGAACATGGAATTATTTCCAATCCTTTATGTTATGCTCAATTTCTTTCATCAATGTCTGTCTCTTTCTCAAAATAAATAAATAAACAATGTTTTATAGTTTTGAGAGTAGAGGTCTTTCACCTCTTTGGTTGGGTTTATTCCCAGGTGTCTTATTGTTTGCTGAAATTGTAAATGGGATTGTTTTCTTGATTCCTCTTTCTGCTGCTTCATCATTAGTGTATAGAAATGCAGTGTATTTGTGTACATTCATTTTGTATCATGTGAATTTACTGAATTCATTCATCAGTTCTAGCTGTTTTTTTATGGAGTTTTCAGAGTTTTCTATATATAGCATCATGTCATCTGAAAGTAGTGAAAAGTTTTACTTCTCCATTACTCATTTGGATGCCTCATTTCTTTTTGTTCTCTAATTGTTGTTGCTAGGACATCCAGTACTATGCTGAGTTAAAGTGGTGAGAGTGGACATCCTTGTTTTGTTCCTGATGTTAGGGGGAAAGTTCTGTTTTTCCCCATTGAGTATGATGTTAGCTGTGAACTTCTTATATATGGCTTTTATTATATCGAGGTATGTTCCCTCTAAACATACTCTGTTAAGGTCTTTTACCATGAAAGCATGTCGTACTTTGTCAAATGCTTTTTCTGCATCTATTGAAATGATCATATAGTTTTATCTTTTCTCTTCTTGATGTGATGTATCATGTTGATTGATTTGCAAATATTGAGTCACTCTTGCATTCCTGTAACAAATCCCTGTTGATTGTGGTGCATTATATTTTTAATGTATCATTTCATTCTGTTTGTTAGTATTTTGTTGAGGATTTTTGCATCTATGTTTATCAAAGATATTAGTCTGTGGTTCTCTTTTTCTGTGATATCTTTATTTGGTTTTGGTATCAGGGTAATGCTATATAGAATAAATTTAGAAGTTTTCCTTTTTCTTCTATTTTTTAAGAATAATTTGAGAAAATAGGTATTAATTCTTCTTTAAATGTTTGGTAGAAATTTCCTGTGTCTAGCCATCTAGTTCTGGGCTTTTGCTTGTTGAGAGTTTTTTTGACTACTGATTTGATCTGCTTGCTGGTAATCAGTCTATTCAAATTTTTTATTTCTTCCTGCTTCAGGAATTAATATTTTCTTCTAGAAATTAATTTCTTCAGAATTAAATTATTCTAGGAATTCAATATTTTCTAGTTTTTTTTCAATTTTTTGGCATATTCTTTATCATAATATTCTCTTACAATTGTATTTCTCTGGTATTGATTTTTATTTCTCCTCTGTCATTTATAATTTTATTTATTTGTGTCTTTATCTCTTTTTTTTTTTTTTTTGATGAGTCTGGAGAGAGGTTTATAAATGTTGTTCATATTTCCAAAGAACCAACTCCTGGTTTCATTGATCTGTTCTATTGTTTTTTTAGTTTCCATAGCATTTATTTCTGCTCTAATCTTTATTATTTCCTTCTTTCTGCTGGTTTAGGGTTTTGTTTGTTCTTTTTCTGTCTCCTTTAGGTGTAAGGTTAGGTTGTTTATATTATTATTTTTTCTTCCTGAAGTAGGTCTAAATTGTTATGTACTTCCCTCTTAGAACCACTTTTGTTGCATCTCAAAAGTTTTGGACCATTTCATTTTCATTTGTTTCCACGTCTTTTTGGATTTCATCTTTGATTTCTTGTTTAACTGATTTCTTAGTAGCATGTTATTTAATTTTTAAATGTTATTCTTTGAGAGAGAAACAGAGTGTGAGCAGGGGAAGGGCAGAGAGAGAGAGGGACAGAATCTGAAGCAGGCTCCACACTCTAAGCCATCAGCACAGAGCCCAGAATGGGGCTCAAACTCATGAACCACTAGATCATGACCTAAGCTGAAGTTGGAAAGTTTAACCCAATGAGCCACCAGGTGCCCCTAGAAGCATGTAATTTAAACTCCATATATTTGTGGTCTTTCCAAACTTTTTCTTGTGGTTTATTTCTAGTTTCACATTGTTGTGCTCACAAAAGGTGGATGGTATGACTTTGCTCTTTTTGAATTTGTTGAGACATTTTTGTGGCCTAAAATGTATTTTGTTCTGGAGAATGTTCCCTGTGCATCTGAAAATAATTTATATTCCGCTCTTTTAGAATGGAATGGTCTAAATATATTTGTTAAATCCACCTGGTCCAATTGTCATTCAAAACCACTGTTTCTTTGTTGATGTATTGGTTGGATGACATGTTTGCTGATGTAAGTGGGGTGTTAAATTCTAGGCTATAGTTTTAATTATTACTCAATCTTTTTACTTTTTGTTGATATATTTAAATTTTATAATTTTCTGTCTGTTTTGTTTGCTTGTGTCTTTTTAATATTTTTCCATTTCATAAAAGTCAGATAAATTTTTGAAATACTGTTGTTTATAATGTTTTCTTATAGGGGCACCTGGGTGGCTCAGTCAGTTGAGCGACTGACTTCGGCTCAGGTCATGATCTCACGGTTTGTGAGTTCAAGCCCCGCATCAGGCTCTGTGCTGACAGCTCAGAGCCTGGAGCCTGCTCCTGATTCTGTGTCTCTTCTCTCTGCTCCTCCCCCACTCATGCTCATCTCTCTCTGTCTCAGAAATAAACATAAAAAAATATTTTCTTATAATTTATTTATATAAATTTGGTAGTAGTTTAATGCTTGATTTTAATAATTTGATTTTTCTTTTTTGTTTGTTAGTTTCTCTAAAAGTTCATATTTTTTTTTCCTATTTGCAGAGAACTATATTTTGATTTTTGGTCTTTCTCGGGTGTTTTTCTATTTTCTATACTACTTTTTCTCCATAACTTTGATTTTGCCCTTACTTTGCCCATTTTCATTTCAATTTGCTCTTTTCTAGTTTCTTAAGTTGGGAAATAAAGTTATATATTTAATATTGTCTTTTTTATTGTTGCCATTTCCAGCTATGAATTAATTCTCTTTAAGCATTAAGTTAGCGTCATCTTATAAATTTTTGTATGTTGTGTCTTTGTTGGATCCTTTCTCCATTTTCAAAGAAACAATGTTGCTTCTCTCTTTCCTTTCTTTTATTTTTGAATCTCTCTTTTCATTCATTAGTCACACTCCCCTATGACAACAGCCAAAAAGTTCTCAATTTTTAAAGACCCATTATATTTAATTGGGCTTATAGAGTAACTTCATACAACAACCTCATCTGAATGACCTTAGCTTAATTACATTTACAAGGTCCATTTTGCCATGTAAGCTAACATATGCCCAGGTTTTGGGGATTAGAACATTTATTCTTGATAAATTGAGCTTTGAATGTTACAAAGGAGGGTGAATGGTACAAACTGAATTACCTCTTCCATAAAGTTATGTATTAAAACCCTAACCCTAAATATGAAAGTATTTGGAAATGGTGCCTGTTGGATGTAATTCAGGTCTGATGATGTCATTAAGGTAGAGGCCACATGATGGAATTAATACCTTTATAAGTATAGAAAAAGACAAGGGTCCCCTCTGTTTTCACCATGTGAGAACACAGCATGATAGTGGCCATCTTCAAACCAGGAAGAGAACTGTCATCAGACACAAAATGACCCAGCCCCTTAATCGTGCACTTCCCAGCCTTAAGAAATATGATAAATAAATGTTTCTTCAAGTCACCTAGTTTATGTTATTTTGTTAACGTGACCTGAACTGATCAAGACAGTAATTATTATTAGAAGCGAATTGCTGCTGTAACAAATACCTAAAAATATAGAAGCAGCTTTTGAACTGAGTAATGAGTAGAAGCTGAAAGAATTTTGGAGTGAATGCTAGAAAAATCTAATATTGCTATCAATATACCACTAAAGGTGATTGTGGTAGGAACTCAGGAGGGAAAGAGGAGAGACGTAAAGAAAGCTTCCATCTTCTTAAATAATACATACATACTCATATAAAAATATTGGTAGGAAGATGAACAGTAAAAGACATTCTGATGAGGTGTCAGATGAGAATAAGAAATAGGTTATTGGACAATGGAGAAATGGCCATACTTATAATAAAGTGGCAAATAACTTACCTGACTTGTTCTCATGGTCTAGCATTTTGTGGTAGTATTTGCAAAGAATATAATTAAATATTTAGCTGAGCAAATTTCTAAGCAAAATGTGAAGGACTGGTTTGATTCTTCTTGACTGCTCATAGTAAAATGCAAGAAGAAATAAATTGAAGAACAAATGAAAAAAATCTAAAACCTAAAGATTTTGAATATCATAAACCTATCCTTTTATGAGACATAGAGAGAGAAAAAAGGTTCTGATGGGAATACATAAGTTTATTAGAATGAGTGTGAACAGACTTAATCTGACACCCCAGCCTTAAAACTACCAGCTTGAACTGAAAGGGCCTGTGATGGGATGTAATGAAGAGTGATGGGCTACTTAGATTCCACTACACAGGATAACATATCCATTCAGTTGTGAACTTATATATTCTTCAATAAAAAAAGAGAGTAGCTTCAAAGAAGATTCAGAGATCATTAGGGCCACCACTTCAGTTTCAATAGACCAGACAGTTTCTAAACAAAGTTTTCTTTGTGCAGACTATAGGAGTCATGGTAACAAGGACTCACAGTGTCCTGAGGGCCCATCCCTCCCCTGGAAGAGTCCTTGATACATGGTTCATGCCCAGAAAAGCCACAAAGTAGATGGGACCCCTGAAAATAATTATGGTGACCCATTGACTCTTTGGGTGACTTTGTCACCCCAGTGAGTCTGGAGGGCAGAACATCAAATTGAAGACAATTATTCTTGAACCTCATTATGTCTTTGGATTTGCCTTGCTATGTTTTAGACTTTCTCTTGGAACACATAACACCTTCTTAGTGTAACCAAACCAAAGTGATTTCACTCCTCGGTGAGTCAGAAACTGCACCAGGTTGAGTTGTTACACGAAGAAACCTTTATTAGCAACAAATGAGGAAATCATGGAGAATAACTTCCAAAGTCATTACCCCCTAAGCAAGGGTAAATGAGTTCCTTTTATTTATGGTTAGGATAAATGTTTAGGTATGGGAGCCTTGCCATCACATGTAGAGGCAGGCATAAAATCATACATGTGTGTTAAGGTAACATACCTATATACACATTGTATGTTATGTAAAGGAGGCTTGTGTTCTTCCTTGGACAGAGATTTTAGTATTATAATGAGATATAAGTAGTCATAAGTAATTCTAGAGGTCATTCCATGGTCTATCTGTGCAGGCACTAATCAGAGGTTAAATTTAAACGGGCCTTCATGGTCTGGGTTGGTTGGAGGTCTTGTCAGAGCAGTCGCTATTGCTGGAGGAGTGATTTCACTTTCCATTTGCTTGAGTTAATGAGATAAGCTGTAATGTGGGACAAAAAGGGTGGTGAGTACAAGCAAGTAGGCAGTAAATGTCAGGTGTTGGGGCCTAGCTGGAGACATTTCCCTCCTATTTATACCTTTTAAAATGGGATTGTCTATCCTATGCCTGGCCCACTATTGAATTTTGGAAGCACATAACTTGCTTGGTTTCACAGATTCACATCTTGAGAGGAATTTTGCATCAGGATGAATTATACTTTGAGTCTCACCTATACCTGATTAGGTAATATTCACTTGAGATTTTAGACTTCAGGCTTTAGAGTTGATGCTGGAAATAGTTAAGAGTTTTAGAACTGTTGCAGTAGAATTAATGTATTTTGCATGTGAGAAGGACACAAGTTTGTGGGGGGGGGACAAGTGTGGAATGCTATAGACTAAATATTTGTGATCCTCCAAAATTCTTGATCAGAAACCTTATTCTCTAATGTGATGATATTTGGTGGTGGGGCATTTGGGAGGTAATTAACCTTAGTAATGTCATGAGAGTGGGCCCCCATGAGGAGATTAGTGCTTTTATAAGAAGAATAGTAGAAACCTCTCTTTGATATGTGAGGATACAGTAAGAAGACAACCATCTGAAAATTAGGAAGAGATTCCTCAACAGGCACCAAATCTGGCAGTGCTTTCAATTTAGACTGTCAAGTCTCCACAACTGTCATAAATTTTTGTTATCTAAGCCACCATGTCTAGACTGTTTTGTTATTTAAAAAATATGAGGAGGACAGTAGTTTTATACTTTTTATATTTCTAATCATAGCTACCTTTATGTATAGTGTGTTCTTTTTACCTTATATAATTACTCATTATCTATTTTTATTTGTTTTGAATATATAATTACTCCTCTATTTGTTTATTTATTTGTTTTGAATATGGTTGACACAAAGTTACATTATTTTCAGGTGTACAACATAGTGACTCAACTTCTCTATATATTATGCTATACACACCACAAGTGTATCTACCATCTGTCATCATACAATGTTATTACAGTATCATTGACTATATACCATATGCTGTGCCTTTTACTCCCATGACTAGAAGCCTGTATCTCCCACTCCCTTTCACCCATTTTGCCCGTTTCTCCACTCCTTTTCCTCTGGTTACTATCAATTTGTTTCCTGTATTTGTAAGTCTGGTTTTGCTTTATGTTTGTTTATTCACTGTTTTTTATTTTTTGATTCCACGTATGAATGAAATCATACTGCAAATGTTTTGTATTCAATATTATATTACCTTCAAAGGTTTACTTGACAGTTGCTTTCTCAGCTACTGAGGAATTGGAGTAAGAGATATTGGGCCAGGAGGAGCCAAGATGGCAGAGAAGCATGGAAGCTTTCTGTGTGTCTCATATCCATGAAATACAGCCAGACCAACACTAAATTAAACCATCCTACATACCTAGAAAACCGATTGGAGGATTAACACAACAATCTGCACAACCTGAACCACAGAATTCAGCAGTTACATGGCATGGAGAGGTGAATTAGGGGAGCGAGAAGTGGCGAAAGTTAGGGAACCGCTTTTGCGGGTGGAGAGAGGACGCAGGCTGGGGAGGGGAAGAGAACATGGGAAAAGCACCCTTCCCCAAAAGCAGCTAGAGAAAGTGCAAAATTGGAAACAGCTGCAGGGACTAAACTAAAAAAGGAGAAAGGAGAAAGGAGATGGTTTAAATTCCATTAAGACTGTAAACAAGGGGAGCACAAAGGCTGTGACTCCACAGCTCTATACCTGCCAGTGCTCTGGTGGGAAGGACGATTCCCCAGGAACAGAGTGGGGTCCTGGAGGTTCTTGGGCCACACAAGGAAAAGTGGTTCCCCTGCCATAAGGACATTTGGTAGAGACTGTTGAAGCCACCTGGTCCCAGCAGACCCCGGAAGGCAGCCAAATTTGCTGGTGCTGGGGCAAGGTCATTAAGGGTGAAGCCTGGTGCCAGATGTGTGTTGTGATTTTCCATAATCCCTGAAACACTGCTGCACTGTCTTGCGAACTCTTTCTGTGGCAGGCTGGCACCTGGCCACAGTCTCAGGGCACTGGCAGCAGTAGGGTCCAGCAAGCATTCCTGGGTGTAGCCGATATTCGGCCATTGCTCATTTGGCCATTGCTCGGTGAGACCCTCCTGCAGAGGGGCGGAACAGGTCAAAGCTGCAGTCCTTCTGAAGTAAGGGGCCCGGAAAACAGCCGCATCTGAGACAAAATTTGGGAGAGAGGTACTGCCTGGGGCCTGGTCACGGAGAGTGAAAAAGCGGGGAGTGGACAAAAGCTGAAGACAGAGGATGGGTGGGCGATTGCTGATCTGGGAGAACAGACTGGGTAGCTGGGTGGTGCCGTTTTCACTGCCTCTGCACATGGGCATATGCATCTACAAACCCCTCAACAATCCACCCCAGTAGGCTAGCAGCGCCATCTAGTGGAGAGCAGAGCTGTTACACTGAGCTCCTTCCAACTGGGTCAACTTTGCACTTCAAGAATACAAGTCTCACCACCCGGTTAATTTATGGACTATAAAGAGCTACATAGACTGACTTCTAGGGGAAAATGAAGCAATTTCAGTCCTACTTCAATCTGTTAGCAGGTTCATCTATTCAATTTTCTTTCTTTTTTTCTTCTTTTTCTCTTGTGCAATTATTTTCCTTTTCTTGAATACAGAAAGAGAAAAAATTCATTTTTATTTTCAATTTTTATTAAAAACATTTTCATTTAATTTTTGTTACTGTATTTTTTATTTTTGTGTAATTTTTTTTCAAATTCTACTTTACTTCCATCATTTTATTTTAGTCTACTTCAGAGTATTCACCTTTTCAAATTTTCAAACAATACCCTTTTTTTCTTTCTTTTCCTTTTTTACTCTTTTTCTTTTCTTTTCTTTTTCTTGAATGCAGAAAGAGAAAGACTTCATTTTTACTTTCAATTTCTATTAAAATATTTTTATTTAATTTTTATTACTATACTCTTTGCTTTTATGTAAATTTTTTCAAATTATATTTTCTTCCATCACTTTATTTTAGTCTACTACAGTTTATTTACTTTTTAAAAATTTCAAACAATTTCTTTTTTACCTTTTTTCTCTTTTTCCCTTCTTGTTTTTCTTAAATACAGAAAACTAAAAAAAATCATATTTATTTTTAATTTTTATTAAAAATATTTTTTTCTACCATATTCTTTACTTTTGTGTAGAATTTTTCAAATTCTATATTACCCCATCATCTCATTTTAGTCTACTTCAGTGTATTCATTTTTCAAATTCTCAGATGTTTTCCTTATTTTTTTCTCCCCCCCCCCTTTTTTTTCTCTAATCTGTCAAACCACTTTCAACACTGAGACCAAAACACACCTATGATCTAGCATCATCTATTCGATTGTGTGTGTGTTTAATTTTAATTTTAATATTTTTAAATTTTTAATTATTTTTAAATTTCAATGTGTCTACCTCATTAATTCCTTTTCTCCCTTAAAAATGACAAAAACGAAGGAATTGACCCCAAAGAAAGAGCACGAAGAAACGACAGCCAGGGATTTAACCAACACAGATACAAGCAAGATGTCTGAACCAGAATTTAGAATCATGATAATAAGAATACTAGCTGGAGTCAAAAAAAGATTAGAATTTCTTTCTGCAAAGATAAAAGAAGTAAAAAATAGCCAGAATTAAATTAAAAATGCGGTAACTGAGTTGCAATCATTGATGGATGCAGAGGCGGCAAGGATGAACGAGGCAGAACAGAGAATCAGTGATATAGAGGACAAACTTGTAGAGAATAATGAAAAAAAAAAAAAAAGAGGGAGATTAATGAAAACAGCACGATTTAAGAATTAGGGAAATCAGTGACTCATTAAAAAGGGACAACATCAGAATCATAGGGGTCCCAGAAAAGGAAAAGAGAGAAATAGCGATAGAAGGGTTATGTGAGCAAATCATAGTGGAAAACTTTCCTAACCTGGGGAAAGACACAGACATCAAAATCCAGGAAGCACAGAGGACCCCCCATTAGATTCAACAAAAACCGACCATCAACAATGCATATCATAGTCAAATTCACAAAATAATCTGGCAAGGAGAAAATCATGAAAGCAGCAAGGGAAAAAAATTCCTGAACATACAAGGGAAGAGAGATCAGGTTTGCAGCAAATCTATCCACAGAAACTTGGCAGGCCAGAAAGGAGTGGTGGGATATATTCAGTGTGCTGAAATAGAAAAGTATGCAGTGAAGAATTCTTTATCCAGTAAGGCTGTCATTCAAAATAGAAGGAGAGATAGAAAGTTTCCCAGACAAACAAAAATTAAAGGAGTTTGGGACCACTAACCCAGCCCTGCAAGAAATTTTAAGGGGGACTTTCTGTGGGTAGAAAAGATTAAAAAAATATAAATAAACAAAAAATAAATACATAAATAAATGAATACCAAAAACAACAAAAGATCAGAAAGGACCAGAGAACTCCACCAGAAACTCCAACTCTACAAGCATCATAATGGCAATAAATTAATATCTTTCAGTACTCACTCTAAACGTCAATGGACTCAATGCTCCAATCAAAAGACATAGGGTAACAAAATGGATAAGAAAATAAGAGCCATCCATATGCTGTTTATAAGAGACCCACTTTAGACCTAAAGACACCTTCAGATAAAAATAAGGGGATGGAGAACCATTATCATGCTAATGGTCAACAAGAGAAAGCCAGAGTAGCTATTCTTATATCAGACAATCTAGACTTTAAAATAAAGACTGTATCAAGAGATGCAGAAGGGAATTATGTCATCATCAAGGGGTCTATCCACCAAGAAGACCTAACAATTGTTAACATTTATGTGCCAAATGTGAAAGCACCCAAATGTATAAATCAATTAATCACAAACATCAAGAAACTCATGGATAGTAATACCATACTAGTAGGAGACTTCAACACCCCACTTACATCAATGGACAGATCATCTAATCAAAAAATCAACAAGGAAACAATGGCTTTGAATGGCACACTGGACAAGATGGACTTAACAGATATATTCAGAACATTTCATCCTAAAGCAGCAGAATATACATTCTTCTCCAGTGCACATGGAACATTCTCCAGAATAGACCACATACTGGGACACAAATCAGCCCTAGTTAAGTATAAAAAGTTCAAAATCATACCATGCATATTTTCAGACCACAACGCTATGAAACTCAAAATCAACCACAAGAAAAAATTTGGAAGGTAACAAATATTTGGAGACTGAAGAGCATCCTACTAAAGAATGAATGTGCTAACCAAGATGTTAAAGAGGGCATTAAAAAGTATATGGAAGTCATGAAAATGATAACATCACAACCCAAAACCTCTGGGATGCAGCAAAGGTGGTCATAAAAGGAAAGTATATAGCAATCCAGGCCTTCCTAAAGAAGGAAGAAAGATCTCAGATACACAACCTAACCTTACGCCTTAAGGAGCTGGAAAAAGAACAGCAATTAAAACCCCAAACCAGCAGAAGACAGGAAATAATAAAGATTAGAGCAGAAATTAATGCTATCGAAGCCAAAAAAAGAAAAAAAAAAACAGTAGAACAGATCAATGAAACCAGAAGCTGGTTCTTTGGAAGAATTAACAAAATTGATAAATCACTAGCCAGTTTGATCAAAACGAAAATGGAAAGGACCCAAATAAATAAAGTTAAGAATGAAAGAGGAGAGATCACAACCAACACAGCAGAAATGAAAACAATAATAAGAGAATATTATGAGCAATTATATGCCAATAAAATGGGCAATCTGGAAGAAATGGACAAATTCCTAGAAACATATATATACACTACCAAAACTGAAACAGGAAGAAATAGAAAATTTGAACAGACCCATAAACAGTAAGGAAATCAAATTAATAACCAAAAATCTGCCAAAAAACAAGAGTCCAGGGCCAGATGGCTTTTCGGGAGAATTCTACCAAACATTTAAGGAAGAGTTAATACCTATTCTCTTGAAACTGTTCCAACAAATAGAAATGGAAGGAAAACTTCCAAACTCTTTCCATGAAGCCACTATTACCCTGATTTCAAAACCAGACACAGATGCCACTAAAAAAGAGAACTATAGACCAATTTCTCTGATGAACATGGATACAAAAATCCTCAACAAGATATTAGCCAATGCATTAAAAAATTATTCACAACGACCAATTGGGATTTATACCTGGGGTGCAGGGCTGGTTCAATATCCACAAAACAATTAACGTGATTCATCACATCAATAAAAGAAAGGAAAAGAACCATATGATCCTCTCAATAGATGCAGAGAAAGCATTTGACAAAATACAGCAACATTTCTTGATAAAAAACCTCAAAAAAGTAGGGATAGAAGAAGCATACCTCGAGATCAAAAAGCCATGTATGAACAACCCAATGCTAATATCATCCTCAATAGGGAAAAACTGAGAGTTTTCCCCCTAAGGTCAAGAACAAGACAGGGATGTCCACTATCTATCTATCTATCTATCCATCAATCTCCCCGTCCCCCCACATATATTATATACCTATCTATCTAGATATATGTAAATATATATATGTCATATATATACATATCTACATATCTTATATTTAATAATAGATATTATGATAGAATTATTCTATCTACTGTCATCTATTTTCTGAATATTTTTGATGTTTATTTTATTTTTGGGAGAGAGTGAGTATGAGCAGGGGAAGGGCAGCAGGGGGAGGCACGGAATCTGAAGCAGGCTCCAGCACAGAGTTAGCACAGAGTCCAACATGGAACTCAGACTCAGGAACGGTGGGATCCTGACCTGAGCTGAAGTCAGACACTCAACTGACTGAGCCACTCAGGCACCCCTATCGTTAATCTATTAGTTGAATGCTCTAGCTATCTAAACTTATTTTAAAGAATTGGCTTATGTGCTTGTGGAGGATTGCAAATTTATAAATTATAGGGCAAGGTGGCAGACCATAAGTTAGGCAGGATTTCTATGTACATTCTTGATATGGAATCCCTTCTTTAAAAAATCTAGTTTTACTCCTAAGACCTTCAATTGATTAGGGGAAGCTCGGTGGCTGAGTCGGTTGAGCATCCAACTTCAGCTCAGGTCATGATCTTATGGTCCCTGGGCTCGAGCCCTGTGTGGGCTCTGTGCTGACAGCTCAGAGCCTGGAGCCTGCATCTGATTCTGTGTCTCCCTCTCTCTGTTCCTCCCCTGCTTGCACTCTGTCTCTCAATCTCTCTCAAAAAATAAGTAAACATTAAAAAATAATTAAGAAGAATAAAAAAGGACCTTCAAATGATTAAATTATGCCCAACCACATTATCAAGAACAATCTGCTTTACATATAGTTAACTGATTGCAAGTGTTAATTACATGTGCAAAATATTTTCATAGCAACACCTATACTTAATTTTGATGAAACAACTGGTTACTATAACTAAGCCAAGTTTGATATGTAAAATTAAATATCACAATAACAAATAAACTTTTAAAAGGAAAAAAAAGTATAAATCATTGAAATTTTAAAAACTGGTGAAAAAGTTAGCAGCAAAGTGGGAAGAATTAAATGGAAAATTATTATTGTGGGAAGTATATCTGAAGAAATTATGCAGGTATTCAAGGAAATGGAAATTGAAAGGATAGTTAAGAGACAAAGACAGAGTAAAAAAAGTTCTAATATATGTCTAAATGCAAACCCATAAGGGACAATAAAATGAAAGGAGGAGGGTAATATTTGAAGACAAAAATGACTGAAAATTTTCCATAAAGAATAGAAGATACAAATGCCCAGATATTAGAAGCATAATGTATCAAACAGAAACCAAACCAAATACTACACACACCTTCTACTGTCAGCAAATGTTGAGTGAGACCACTATGGGAAAGCTACATCAGTTACACTAGTCACAACTAAAACCAACAAAGACAATGCAAAAAGCAACTATCTGAGGGCTCAGGAGGGTCTAGGGGAAAATTTCTACCAATTCTATAGAATCTTTTATATTTATTACTTCACCTCATTCTTCTGATATCAAAATAAAATACCTTACAAGGAAAGAATCTACATACAAATAGCTCCCATAAACATAGATACAAATGTGTCACAAAAATATTAGTAAATCAAATATAGCAGTATATAAAAGGAATAATACATTATGAACAAGGGTCATTTATAGCAGGAATGCAAGTCTAGTTCAATATTAAAAAATCAGCAAGTGTAATTCCCCATACAAAGGTTAAAATATAGCCATATTAGTAGATACAGAAATTCATTTTATGTAATTCAACATTCTTTCATGATTAAAATTTCTTAGAAAGCTAGGAATCAACCACACTTCCTTAAGTTGATAAAGGGCATTATAGTATTCTGTGATTATTGTCACAAAATATTACAAAGTTAGTGGCTTGAAACAATGTATTTATATTAGTTTACTGTTCTGGTTTTTAGAAGTCCAAAATGTTTTTCACCAGGCTAAAATAAAGGCTAAGCCCTGGAGGAGAATCCATTTTTGTACCTAGCTTCCACAGGCTGCCTATAGTCCTTTGCTCATAGCCCCCTTCCATCTTCAAAGCCATCAATAGCCAATTATGTCTCATGTTGCTTAATTTTGATATGACTCTTTTGCCATCCTCTTCCATATTTAAAGGACTTTTGTGATTACACTTGGCTGACCTGGTTAATTTAGAATAATCTCATTATTATTAAGATCAGTTGATTAGCAACTCTAATTCAATTTGCAACGTTAATTTTCCCTTGCCATGTAACATAAATTATTCATAGGGACCTGGAATTAGGGCATGGGAAGATTTGGAGGAAATTCTGCTGACTACAGCATATACAAAATCCCTATAGTAAACATTTTAAAGCAATTTTTTTAATGTTTATTTATTTTTGAGAGAGAGAGAGAGACAGAGTACGAGTGAGGCAGGGTCAGAGAGAGAGCCGGAGACACAGAATCTGAAGCAGGTTCCAGGCTCTGAGCTGTCAGCACAGAGCTCGACCCTGGGGCTCAAACCCACGAACCATGAGATCATGACCTGAGCCAGAGTCGGACGCCCAACTGACTGAGCCACCCAGGGTGCCCATACAGTACACCTTTTAGTAGTAGTCTAAATACTTTTCCTCTAACACTCTCAAGAAAGGTGCCTCTTCTTTGTGGTCCCTTAGCATCTCTACCCCAGCACTTACTCTAGTCTAATGTGTAATTGCTGGTTTGTTTGCTTGTCCTTCTAGACATGATACATTAGTTATTAGTGTATACCAGATCAGTGCCCGGTAAATAAAGTTCTTAATAAGCACAAGTTCTAGAAAGCAGCATCTACAAATGATGTATGACTTAAGAAAACTATCAGGATGGGTTATTACATGGGTACTTTTCCTTCCTCTGTAGAACTGGTGACTATGTCTTTTTAAATAATAAAGGAAGGGTTGGTTTTCATGGTCCCTGTATCATTCAAGCACACAGAATATACTTATTTGGGTAGAAAAACTATAGAAAACATCTTGCTATGGTGCTTTCTTTCTAACAGCGTCTTACTTGGCGCTAATAGATAACCCATTTAGAAATTCTACATCAACATGAAAAGAGGGAAAAAATAGGTTGGGAAAGACAATATGATTCATTTTTAAAAGTATGGTTGTACTGACATTGCATTATGTATAAAATGTACAAAATATTGTTTATATAAATAAGTTTTTCCAGTAGCTTATATTTACTTAGCAATTGTGTTGTTTTTTTTAGAGAACTAAGTGTGGGAAAAAATATCACTGAATTTAATAAAAGTGGCTTGCATGTGTAAGCCCAAACCATGGATATTGCATGGAGGTCACTTTGGAGAAACTTTTTAAACAGTAGTTTGTTATTAGAATGAAAGCTCATATTTTGCAGATTTTACAATGAACATTTTATAATATTTAATATATAAAATGAATTCAGTGCATATGTAGTCTATGATGCAAATGTACAAAAACATCCCAAAACCTCAGCAGTCAACCTAGAAAACAAAATCCCAACAGCTGTATCCACCTCTGGGCTCCTTCCCTATTCCATATCTCTATTCTCCTCTAGGAACATGTATTATGATTTTTTTAACAATAACCATATCACTCATATCTTTTTTCCTGAACTTTGTCTCCTATTTCTTGTTCTTGACTCACTGCTATGACCAGTATGTGCACTAAAAAGCTTTAAAAAAAACTATCGTTTTTTTCTAGATTTCTTTTCTTTTTTGATTTTTTTCTAGATTTTAAAGAGACTTTTTCCAAAGTTTCATTATTCAGACTAATGCTAGCTATTGATTTTTCATGTATTTCTTTTATTAGATTAAAAAAATTTCTATTTTACCAAGAATGTTTTTCTTAATAAAAAATGTTGAATAATTTAAAAGAGAGAGAGAGAGAGGGGGCCAGCTAAGAACGTGTGTAGCTGAACAGCAAGAAGTGCTTGATTACTTTTGAATTATTCCTTAAAATTGCCATTTTAGCAAGATAGAGCTTTTGGTACCCACTGATTATAACTGTCAGCTAAACTTTCTAGCAAAGATAAATTTGAGACAGTCATGAAACAAGGAGGCAAATTAAAAATATCAGAATGATTATGTTTTTTTAGTCATGCAAAAATTGCAATCATCTACATGTCCTTTCTAATTGATAATGGTGGCCTGGGTTTTCATATTATATTCAAGCATAAATTCAAATAAAACACAATTGTTAGTTTGATATATTTGTATCACCTCAGATGCTCGGGGAATCCACATAGACATGGAAATTTCAAAGATAGGCAAAATAAGCTATATATGTCATTCTGAACTAAGCAGAAGGCAATAAAGGTCTGGGAATTCAGAAGAAATGAATGCACTTCACAGGACAATAAGAAGAGCAGGTGCTTGGTAATTAGATGTTTGCCCTGCTTTGCAGATGGGTCACTGAAATAAAATTTATCTCTGTTAATAACCTTTATTCTGGGAAAGGCACCCAATTTAGGTCCTTCTGTTTGGTTAATGGAGAAACAAAAGTTTCTCTTGAGCCCGCAAGGTCTCAAGTCCCTTCAGCTCAAAATAAACCACATTCCCAAATAGCAAACTATGGGGGATGGTGCTAACCTGAACCCTTCAAGAGCAAGAAAATCTGTCATCCATTGTTGATAGGAATGAAAAATGTCATGGTCACTTTAGAAGATAGTTTGAAAGTTTAATTTTAATATAAACTATATTCTTACAAGGTTAACCAATAATTGTGGTACCTGGTAGTAACACAAAGTAGGTGAAAGCTTGTCTGTACAAAAACCTGCATACAGATATTTATAGCAGCTTTATTCATAATTTCCAAAATGTGGAAGGGACCAACTATTTCCTTCAATAGGTGAATGGATAAATAAACTGTGGTTCATACAGATAATGGTATATCATTCAGCACCAAAAAAAACAAAAAAACAAAAAAACAAACCACACAAACCAATAAGCTATCAAGTTATGAAAAGACATGGAGGAAACCTAAATACATATTATTAAGGAAAATAAGCCAATTTGAAAGGCTGTGTACTGTATGTTTCCACAAATAATACATTTGGAAAATGCAAAACTATGAACACAGCAAACAGAGAAGTGGTTGGTAGGAATTAAGGAAGAGGGAGGGTTGAATAAGCACAGAACAGAGGATTTTTAGGGTGGTAAAACTACTCTGTGTGATATTATAATGGTGGGTATATTTGCCCAAACTCGTAGAATGTACAAAACCAGGAGTGCACTCTAATGTAAACCATAGACTTTAGATGATAATGATATGGTAATATATGTTTATCAATTATAACAAATGTACTACTCTAGTGAGAAACATTGATAATAGGGGAGGCTATGCATGTGTGGAGGGAGTGATGTATGGGAAATTGCTTTACCTTTCACTCAACTTTGCTGTGAACTCAAATTTTTCATAAATAAACCATTAAAAATACACAAACAGGGGCACCTGGGTGGCTCAGTCTGTTGAGCGTCCAACTTCAGCTCAGGTCATGATCTCGCGGTTCGTGGGTTCGAGCCCCACGTCAGGCTCTGTGCTGACAGTTCTGCGCTGACAGCTTGAGGCCTGGGGCCTGGAGCCTGTTTCAGATTCTGTGTCTCCCTCTCTCTCTGCTCCTCCCCTGGTCACACTCTGTCTCTCTCTCAACAAAAAATAAAGATCAAAAACAAAAATTTAAAAAACAAACACAAACAGTAACATGCTTATATTTTTATTATATTTACCATACTTTTAAATTGTTTTATGTTTTACATTAATTTCACACAAAAATAAAATTCTGGTGGGTTAAAGAAAAAAAAAATAATGACAGTCCATTGACCAGTGGAAAAGTGACATAAAGCAGAGGTACCTACAAGTTATTTTTACAACAAAACTTTTCCTAACAACATAGATTAGCCTAATCTAGCATATTTGCATTGTATTTGTAATCATTAGAACAGTGTTTCCCAACCTTCAGTGAATATAAGAAATCCCTGGGGGAGGGGCACCTGGGTGGCTCAGTTAGTGAAGAATCCTACTCTTGATTTCAGCTCAGGTCATGCATGATCTCACAGTACATCTATTCGAACCCCAGGTCAGGCTTTGGACTGACAGTGCAGAGCCTGCTTGGGATTCTCTCTCTCCCTCTCTCTGACACTCCCCCACTTTCTCTCTCTCTCTCTCTCTCTCAAAAATAAGTAGACACGTAAAAAATAAATAAATCTCTGGGGGAAAATTTTAAAGTAAGAAATCCTGGACTTGCTCCTCTCAGAAATTCAGATTCCACACTTGAGAAATACTTTTCTAGGCTACTAAGATACTCGGCATTTGGAATTTCTTACAAGAATAAGCCATCCAGAAAAAAAAGTATGTCTTTTTTCCCATTTTTTTAAGTTTAATTATTTGATAAAGAGAGAGAGAGAGAGAGAGCAAGCAGGGGAGGGGCAGAGAGAGAAGGAGAGAGAGAGAATCCCAAGCAGGCTCCCCACTGTCAGAGCAGAGCCCAAGAATGGATGCTATCTCACGAACTGTGAGATCATTACCTGAGCCAAAATCAAAAGTTGGACCTTAACCAACTGAGCCACCCAGGCACTCCTGTACTTTGGAGACACCTTTTAAAAACCACTTAAAGACAAAAGGGAAATTTTAAAGCACTTTAAAAGTTTTTGTGATATTTTAATGTAAATGGTAAAATATTCTTTCTTTTTTTTCAAGATAAAAATTCTATTATCTGCAGTTGTCAACTGTGCTATACATGGAGATTCATAGACTAGTTTGTTTTACATCATTTTTGTTATTTGCCTTTTTTTAAAAGAAGAATTAATCACAGCACTTCTAATTCAGATCTTTAGCAAACAAAAATGAAACAAACATGAGTTTGATAAGCTGATATTTTATTTTATTTTTTAAACATGAAATTTATTGTCAAATTGGTTTCCATACAGCACCCAGGGCTCATCCCAACAGGTGCCTTCCTCAATCCCCATCACCCACCCGCCCCTCCCTCCCACCCCCCATCAACCTTCAGTTTGTTCTCAGTTTTTAAGAGTCTTTTATGTTTTGGTTCCCTCCCTCTCCAACCTTTTTTTTTTTCTTTTCTTCCCCTCCCCCATGGTCTTCTGTTAAGTTTCTCAGGATCCACATAAGAGTAAAAACATATGGTACCTTTCCCTGTATGACATATTTCACTTAGCATAACACTCTGCAGTTCTATCCACGTTGCTACAAAAGGCCATATTTCATTCTTTCTCATTGCCAAGTAGTATTCCATTGTGTATATAAACCACAATTTCCTTATCCATTCATCAGTTGATGGACATTTAGGCTCTTTCCACAATTTGGCTATTGTTGAGAGTGCTGCTATAAACATTGGGGTACAAGTGCCCCTATGCATCAGCACTCCTGTATACCTTGGGTAAATTCCTAGCAATGCTATTGCTGGGTCATTGGGTAGATATATTGTTAATTTTTTGAGGAACCTCCACACTGTTTTGCAGAGTGGCTGCACCAGTTTGCATTCCCACCAACAGTGCAAGAGGCTTCCTGTTTCTCCACATCCTCTCCAGCATCTATATTCTCCTGATTTGTTCACTTTAGCCACTCTGACCAGCGTGAGGTGGTATCTCAGTGTGGTTTTGATTTGTAAATCCCTGATGAGGAGTGACGTTGAGCATAGTTTCATGTGCCTGTTGACCATCTAGATGCCTTCTTTAGAGAAGTGTCTATTCATGTTTTCTGCCCATTTCTTCACTGGATTATTTGTTTTTTCGATGTGAAGTTTGGTGAGCTCTTTATAGATTTTGGATACTAGCCCTTTGTCCGATATGTCATTTGCAAATATCTTTTCCCATTCTGTTGGTTGCCTTTTAGTTTTGTTGGTTGTTTCCTTTGCAGTGCAGAAGCTTTTTATATTCATGAGGTCCAAATAGTTCATTTTTGCTTTTAATTCCCTTGCCTTTGGGGATGTGCCAAGTAAGAAATTGCTGCTGCTGAGGTCAGAGAGGTTTTTTCCTGCTTTCTCCTCTAGGGTTTTGATGGTTTCCTGACTCACATTCAGGTCCTTTACCCATTTTGAGTTTATTTTTGTGAATGGTGTAAGAAAGTGGTCTAGTTTCATCCTTCTGCATGTTGCTGTCCAGTTCTCCCAGCACCATTTGTTAAAGATACTGTCTTTTTACTGTAGGATACTCTTTCCTGCTTTGTCAAAGATTAGTTGGCCATGGTTTTGTGGGTCTAATTCTGGGGTTTCTATTCTATTCCATCGGTCTATGTGTCTGTTTTTGGGCCAATACCATGCTGTCTTGATGCTTACAGCTTTGGAGTAGAGGCTAAAGTCTGGGATTGTGATGCCTCCCACTTTGGTCTTCTTCAATATTACTTTGGCTATTCGGGGTCTTTTTGTGGTTCCATACAAATTTTAGAAATGCTTGTTGTAGCTTTGAGAAGAATGCTGGTGCAATTTTGATTGGGATTGCATTGAATGTGTAGATAGCTTTGGGTAGTATTGATATTTTAACAATATTTATTCTTCCAATCCATGAGCACGGAATATTTTTCCATTTCTTTATATCTTCTTCAATTTCCTTCATAAGATTTCTATAGTTTTCAGCATACAGATCCTTTACATTTTTGGTTGGGTTTGTTCCTGGATATTTATGATTCTCAGTGCAATTGTGAATGGGATCAGTTTCTTTATTTTTCTTTTGCTTCATTATTAGTGTATAAGAATGCAACTGATTTCTGTACATTGATTTTGTATCCTGCAACTTTCATGAATTCATGTATCAGTTCTAGCCGACTTTTGGTGGAGTCTCTCGGGTTTTCCATGTATAATATCATGTCATCTGCAAAAAGCGAAAGCTTGACTTCATCTTTGCCAATTTTGATGCCTTTGGTTTCCTTTTGTTGTCTGATTTCTGATGCTAGCACTTCCAACTCTATGTTAAACAACAGCAATTAGAGTGGACATCCCTGTTGTGTTCCTGATCTCAGGGGGAAAGCTCTCAGTTTTTCCCCATTGAGGATGATATTAATTGTGGGCTTTTCATAAATGGCTTCTATAATGTTTAAGTATGTTCCTTCTATCCCGACTTTCTCGAGGGTATTTATTAAGAAAGGATGCTGAATTTTGCCAAATGCTTTTTCTGCATCAACTGACAGGATCATATGGTTTTTATATTTTCTTTTATTAATGTGATGTATCACATTGATTGATTTGCAAATGTTGAACCAGCCCTGCATCCCAGGAATGAATCCCACTTGATCATGGTAAATAATTCTTTTTATATGCTGTTGAATTCAACTTGTTAGTATCTTATTGAGAATTTTTGCATTCATATTCATCAGAGATATTGGCCTGTATTTCTCTTTTTTTTCTGGGTCTCTCTGGTTTAGGAATCAAAGTAACTATGGCTGCATAGAATGAGTCTGGAAGTTTTCCTTCCATTTCTATATTTTGGAATAGCTTAAGAAGGATAGGTATTACCTCTGCTTTAAATATCTGGTAGAATTCCCCTGGGAAGCCATCTGGTCCTGGACTCATATTTGTTGGGAGTTTTTTGGTAACTGATTCCATTTGTTCACTGGTTATGGGTCTGTTCAAGTTTTCTATTTCTTCCTGTTTGAGCTTTGGAAGTATGTGAGTGCTTAGGAATTTGTCCATTTCTTCTACGTTGTCCAGTTTGTTGCCATATAATTTTTCATAGTATTCCCTCATAATTGTTTGTTTTTCAGAGAGCTTGGTTGTAATAATTCCATTTTCTTTCATGATTTTATCTATTTGGGTCCTTTCTGTTTTCTTTTTGAGAAGCCTGGCTAGAGGTTTATCAATTTTGTTTATTTTTTCAGAAAACCAACGGTTGGTTTCATTGATCTGCTCTACAGTTTTTTTTAGATTCTATATTGTTTATTTCTGCTCTGATCTTTATTATTTCTCTTCTTCTGCTGGGTTTGGGGTGTCTTTGCTGTTCTGCATCTATTTCCTTTAGGTGTGCTGTTAGATTTTGTATTTTGTATTTTGTACTTTTCTTTTTTCTCCAGTAGGCCTGAATCACAATGTATTTTCCTCTCAGGACTGCCTTTGCTGCATCCCAAAGCATTTGGATTGTTATATTTTCATTTTCATTTGTTTCCACATATTTTTAAAATTTCTTCTCTAATTGACTGGTTTACCCATTCATTCTTTAGTAAGGTGTTCTTTAACCTCCATGCTTTTGGAGGTTTTCTAGACTTTTTGCCGTGGTTGATTTCAAGTTTCATAGCATTGTGGTCTGAAAGTGTGCGTGGTATGATCTCAATTGTTTTATACTTATGAAGGGTTGTTTTGTGACTCAGTATGTGATCTATCTTGGATATTTTTCCATGTGCACTTGAGAAGAAAGTATATTCTGTTTCTTTGGGATGCAGAGTTCTAAATATATTTGCCAAGTCCATCTGATCCAATGTATCATTCAGGGATCCTGTGTCTAGGTGATCTATCCATTCTTGTAAGTGGAGTATTAAAGTCCCCTGCAATTACCACATTCTTATCACTAAGGTTGCTTATGTTTGTGATAATTGTTTTATGTATTTGGGTGTTTCCATATTCGGCACATAGACGTTTACAAGTGTTAGCTCTTCCTGATGGATAGTCCCTGTAATTATTTTATAATGCCCTTCTTCATCTCTTGTTACAGCTTTTAATTTAAAGTCTAGTTTGTCTGATATAAGTATGGCTACTCCAGCTTTCTTTTGACTTCCCATAGCATGATAGATAGTTCTCCATCCCCTCACTTTCAATCTGAACATGTCCTCAGACACCTCACTCTAAAATGAGTCTCTTGTAGACAGCAAATAGAAGGGTCCTGTTTTTTTATCCATTCTGATACCCTATGTCTTTTTTTTTAGAACATTTAGTGCATTTACATTCAGTGCTATTACTGAAAGATATGGGTTTAGAGTCTTTGTGATGTCTATAGGTTTCATGCTTGTACTGATGTTTCTGGTACTTTGTAATCCTTGCAACGTTTCACTCACAGAATCCCCCTTAGGATCTCTTGTAGGGCTGTTTTCATGATGATGAATTCCTTTAGTTTTTATTTCTTTGGGAAGACCTTTACTTTTCCTTCTATTCTGATTGACAGACTTGCTGGATAAAGAATTCTCGGCTGCATATTTTTTTTCTGTTCATCACATTGAGGATTTCCTGCCATTCTTTTCTGGCCTGTCAAGTTTCAGTAGATAGGTCTGCCACTAGTCTTATGGGTCTCCCTTTATATATTAGAGAGTGTTTAACCCTAGCTGCTTTCAGAATTTTCTCTTTATCCTTGTATTTTGCCAGTTTCACTATGATATGTCGTGCAGAAATTCGATTCAAATTATGTGAAGGGGGTTCTCTGTGCCTCTTGGTTTTCAATGCATTTTTCCTTCCCCAGATCAGGGAAGCTATGATTTGTTCAAGTACACCTTCATCCCCTTTCTCTCTCTCTTCCTCTGCTGGAATTCCTATTATATGGATATTGTTCCAATTGATTACATCACTTAGTTCTCTAATTCTCCCCTCATACTCCTGGATTTTTTTATCTCTCTTTTTCTCAGTTTCCTCTTTTTTCATAATTTTCTCTTCTAATTCACGTATTCTCTCCTCTGCCTCTTCAATCCGAGCTGCGGTTGCCTCCATTTTATTTTGCACCTCATTTGTAGCATTTTTTAGCTCCTCATGACTATTTCTTATACCTTGATCTCTGTAGCAATAGATTGTCTGCTGTCCTCTATACTTTTTTCAAGCTCAGCGATACATTTTATGAATTAATTTAATTATTATTAATTCTTGTTGCGTTATATCGCTTACATCGTTTTTGATCAATTCGTTAGCTGTTGCTACTTCCTGGAGTTTCTTTTGAGGAGAATTCTTCCGTTTCGTCATTTTAGATAGTCTCTGGGCTGGCGCCAAACTGCAGGGCACTTCCCCTGTGCTGTCTTGAGTAACTTGTGTTGGTGGAAGGGGCCACAGTTAGACCTGATGTCTGTCCACAGTCCACCGCTGGGGCCACAGTCAGACTGTTGTTTACCTTATCTTTCCCTCTGCCAGGGGCAGGACTCACTGTGGAGTGGTGTGGCCCCTTTCTGGGCTACTTGCACACTGCCAGGCTTGTGGTGCTGCTTCTATGGGATCTGACATATTAGCTGGGGTGGATCTGCAAGGTGCACATGGCAGGAGGGGCAGGCTTAGCTTGCTCCCTTCCCCTCCCTTGTTCGCTTAGTCCCTCCCCTGTGGGAGGGACCCTGCAGCACTGGGAGGGAGGCAGACCCGTCGGAGGGATGGATCCATAGAAGCACAGCATTGGGTATTTGCGCAGATAAGCTGATATTTTAAATAATATCTTCTGAATTCTGTTTACACATTGCTGACTCCTTATGTTTCTGTGTTGGGCCAGTAAATATAGCATAAACTTGTTCTCTCAACTTACACAGGATTGTCTAAGAAAATTATCCAATAATTCCTTAACAATAACCTCCAAACATGAAAACAAATCCTGTGTCTATAAATTTTGTTTCACTGAATATCTCCATGAACTTCATTTAGTGAGTTGATTGTCTACAGATAATGATTTTACTGAACATTGATCAGCTAAATAACATTGATCCTTTTTTTGCAAAATAACACTGGGGTACCATACCATAAGAATAAAATTAAAATAATACAGGTTTTTAAAACTATCTTATGACCTGTTTTTTTGGTGATATCAAGTGGTTGTAATGACACCACCATTGCAGAACAAGTGCTCTAATTCATTCATACTTCCCTTTTGTTGCAATTGTGAGCTATTTACTGTTTAGCACTAGTCTGAGTTTGTGAAAAAAATAATAATTGTTTGTTAAAATTATTGCACACTTTTCTCAGTGTTGTATATTTGTTTAGTTCTTTTCAATTGACATTGTACAGAATTCACAAAAATGAAATTTAGTCATTTTAGGGAGTTGACAAGATGCATCTTTTATATGATAAATGCAACATTATCATTATGTAAACCTCATTTACTATGGAATGTATCCCTGTTTCCAGCTCATTAAGTGAATAAAACATATTTTCATGTTCCAGTAGGCATCACTGTTCTGTAACTAATGGAATAATCTTTAGAAAAGAAGAAAAACAAGACATAAAGTGATAAAATAATTCCAAATAGAATGGAATGAAAATATGTTGCTAGAAACATTCTACCAAAATATTAAGATAAACTGGGAAAGATAAAACTGGGATGAGGAAGTGGTCTTCTTAAGATACTAAATCATTTGCTTATTAAAACCTACTAAATATGTAACAGGTGATCCAGTTGTTTTTCATGCTTTAATTAAATCACCCTAAAATTTTTTTACAAGGTATTATAATGAAATCAAATAAACAAGTAGATATTCTTTTTTACCTTTTCTTTGTTTGATGGAAAATTCAAATAATTAATTTTGTTCTTTCTGAAAGAATTACCTGCCAGTCTACAAATAGACTAAATATTTTCAAAGATGTTGTTATCTAACCATGAGGCATTCTTGACCATCATCCAAATTCACACCCATTAATTTTATTCTAAGCCTTACTAATTAAGCTTCAGTAGCCTTTCATATATAATAAGAATGGTGCAAGAATGCTGAACCAGCTCAAACCTAAAAAGACAGACAACTAGGGACACTTGGCTGGCTCAGTCAGAAGGGCAAGCAACTCTTGATCTCAGGGTCATGAGTTCAAAACCCACGTTGGGTGTAGATATTACTTAAATAAATAAATGAAAACTTAAAAAAAGATACAACCAAACATTATCTCCACTTGCCCACAGTGATGGTACCTCTTAACCAAAGGCTCTTTAAAAATCTGATGAAACATACTAAAAACACAATAAAAACAAAAACAAAAACAAAAACAAAAACTGATATCTAGGAGAATGACCAAGAGCTCACAGAAGGAACAACTTCATCAATAGCACAAGATGTCTTGATTTCACTACTTGTTAGTAATGACTATAATAATAGTATCTTATATTTGTATAGCACACAGTACTTTTGCATACATTATCTCAATAGCTATGCAAGTAGAAATCATGCCATACTTTTTCTATTCCAGGATTGATCTGTTTATGGAAATACAGCTGCCTGAAACAATGGACCACATTAACGATATTAACATAAGAGGTACATATTGAGTTAGAGCTTATATCTATATAAACTTTTGTCTCTGAAAACAAAAGCAAAAACTTCGTTAGAGCACAACAATGGTAGATACTACTATATACCAAACAACCCATGTTTTTTATATGAACTATGGTCTGCTGTCCATATATTTATTTAAACTCTTTATGAAGCAAATTATATTTTAAGCCATATACCCACTTAAATATTGCAATGTAAAATATTTTTCCCACTGGGTAAAGAAGTGGTTCTTGTATTTTTTTTATTGCTAATGCATTCACATAAATTCAAATTCAGAAGGTACAAAAGAGCATAAAGTAAAAATAAGTCTCCCTCCTTCCCATTCCTTGTTGAAGCCACCTATATCTCCTCCTTCAAGGCAGCCACAGTAATCTATTTCTTTTGTCTCTTCACAAAGATAATCTGTGTATGTTTAAGCACCAGCACACTTTTTTTTAGTATAAATTCTACCAGCTTCATCATTCTGTACTTTGCTTTTTCCATTTAACAACATATCTTTCAGATAATTGCATTGAAGTAGGGAAAGAACCTACCTTACTGTTTCTTGTATCCAAATATAAATTTGTATACTATTTCTCTCTAAACAGTTGTCCCAATATGGTAGCCATTAGACATAGGTAGATATTGAACACTTGATGTGTTTGTCTGTATTGGTTTGTACTATAAGTGTAAAATAAAACAGATTTCAAAGAATTTGTATTAAAAAAGAAAGTAAAATATCTCAATATTTTTGTGTTGATAACATGCTGAAATATTTTGGATTTTTTGTTAAAAACATATAATTAAATTTTTTACCTGCTTGTCTTTTAATTATTTTAATGTGATTATTGGAAATTTTAAAATTACGCATGCAACTTGCATTGCATTTCTATTGGATAGCACTGATATAAATGGAGTTTCATTTATTTAAGCAGTCCCTATTAGTGGACATTGAGAATCTTTTAATTCATTTGCTATTGCAAACAATACTGACATTATTAACATTTTTTAAGGTTTTACTTTTCTTATTTATTTTTGAGAGAGGAAGCAAGTGAGCAAGGGGCAGAGAGAGAAGGAGATAGAGAGAATCCCACAAGGGGCAGAGAGAGAGGGGGAGAGAGAGAGAGAATCCCACCAAGATTCCACACTGTCAGCACTGGAGCCTGAAGCAGGGCTCGAGATCACCCAATGTGGGGCTTGAGTTTACCTTACATGGGGCTCAAACCCATGAACCGGGAGATCATGACCTGAGCCAAAGTAGGATACTTAACTGACTCAGCCACCCAGGTGTCCTAACATTATTAACATTTTAAATTATCATTTTGTTGGGCAGATGAAATTCCTGCAAAAAAATGTATGCATATTTTATATTTTGCTAATTAATGCTAAATAGTCCTCTATAGAGGTTACAAAAATTTTCACTCCCATCAACAGTGTATGAGCATATGTTTTTTCCATACCTTGACAAAAATGATGTCAATATTTTTTTCATCTTGGTCTTTGTACTGTGACATTTGCATTTTTTGTGATTGGTTTTGTATTGTGACATTTGCATTTTTTGTGGTATTAAGTTACATTTTTTAATATTTTGAGTATGTTTAAACATTTTTTTCATATTTTAAGCATTTAATTTTATGTAAATTAATTCATTTATCAAATATTTATGGAGTGAATACAATATTCCAAATTTTTTATAAATTTTATAACATAAGAGTGAACAAAACAAAAATATCTCTTTTCATACTGTTTAAATTCTGGTGGAAAAAATAGTATATTAGAGGGAGAAAAATGAAATGGGAAAAAGAAAAACTATGGCAGATAAAACAGATTTCAAATGTAGTTTAAGTGGAGTATGACCTTTCTCTTAATTTTCCTTTTTGAAATTTTAATTATTTTTCTCTTAACTCTTTATAATTACTTCTTTCTAATAACATCACCCCTGTCACAAACGCAAACAATATACATAAGAATGTTCTTACACACACACACACACACACACACACACACGTCTTGAATGCTCAAAAAAAGTTTAGAGCAATATAAGTGGAACTTACCTAATAATTCTTCAGCCAGGAAGAAGAACTTGAGCCAAATTCTGAAGGATGATTTGAATAGATGGAAAAGAACATACATTATAATGCAGAGGATAAAATAAACCTCACATTTTGAAGAAAGATATGTCTAACCAAGACGAGGTAAAATTTTGGGGGAACAGTTAAAGGGAAGATTGATTAGAAAAAATCAGGGCAAGACTCTGGAAGGCTTTATGGCTAAAGAATAGAGACTATCACTGACAATGGGGAGCCACTGAGAGTTTGTGTACTGTAAAATGACAGGTTAAGAACATTATGTCAGAATAATTATTTTAGTATTTTCTTATTTATGGTTTATAAATATTCCAGTACCTGCTTTACTTTTCATTTTCTAAACTTATTGATATCCTTGTATGTCTCCTAATGTAGAGCTCCAAACAGAGCTTCAAATTTGCTCATATTCTGATAGCCTGAGATAATGACTACAGTGTTCAATATATTTTAAAATACATGTTTGAGATTGAACAGTTTGAATTCCAACTTAAGGAAGATGGAGCCTCTTGATTATTATAAAAAGTAAATGTAATGACTTTTTCAGTTGCAACCATGAGAGCTTAATTTTTTTCAGTAATAAATGCATCTATAAAAATATTAAAGAGATTGAAGAAAAAGATGTGTTTGAAAAAAATGAATTACTGAAAAAAATTAAATTGTTATGACTAAAATATTAAGTGTACAAAGTCATTTCAAAAAACGTAGAGATTCAAGCCTAAGGAATTTACTCAGATTTGCAAGATGTCATATTTATTTTTTGATACTTATTCAACTCTTATTTTGCACATTTGACTTGTTTGAATTATTAAATGACTGTGTTATGTCCCAGTTTTATAGTGTTCTGCCATATTCCAATTTCATGTGCATATTCTGTATGTGCACTATTAGACTCCTTTTCTAAGGTATGATTAATAGTGTCTAGTTATCAATATTTAATGAATTGCTAGCAGAAGGAGAGTGTTGAAAAATTAACAGGAGACTAGATAGGGTCCTCTAACTAAAATGACTACTAATTCTACTTGCCTTTTCATTGAAGCCAAGCTTGCATAAAAGTAAAAGTTTCCTACATTTTTGATTTAATGGCCCTGGAATATATTATCCAAGTTAGACTTCCTCATCTTATGTGAAACAGAACTTAAATTGGACTTCCTTTTCTGGGCTATTATTATAAATCCTGTGAAGCTATCAAATTCTTTCCAACTGTCAAATGTATTATTCTTGTTAACGTGACAACCTTTGCTCTAAAGATCATAGATAAACTAAATTGTTAATAGTCTTGAGCTCTGAATAAAGGAGATAATGCCAGGATTTAATAAGCCAGGCATAGTGAGAAATATATTGGGACAGCGACTAAGGCTTAAATATCCCTATAGGAGGAAACTTGGAATCTATCCAGCCAAACACACTTGCTAAAATTAATATCATAATGTAGCTGTACACCAAAGACTACAGGAATATGATGTAGGAATCATCAGATCATGTTTTCTGAGAAACAATATACAATATCTATGCAGGAGAACCTTTACGCTGGACTGGGGATAAATGGCTGTTTTACATTTTAAATCTGTGTACAATGTTGGTGAGATTGTAAATTGATATGGCTATTGTGGAAAATAGTATGGAGATTCCTCAAAATAAAAATGGAGCTAACATATAATTCAGAAATCTTACTTCGGGGTACATACCAAAACAATTAAAAGCAGGTTATTGATGAGACATGTACACACACATGTTCATAGAATCACTATTCATAATAGGCAAAATATGTAAACAAACTAAATGTCCATCAATGAATGAAAGAATAAAGAAAATGTGGAATACAAATACAATAAAATATTATTCAGCCCCCCCCAAAAAAGAAGGAAAACCTGCCACTGGTGACAACATGGATGAATTAAGGGCACATTATTACACTAAGTGAAATAAGTCAGATAGAGTAAGAAGTACACCATATGATCTTACTTATATGTGGAATCTTAAAAAGTTGAACTGATAAAAGTAGGGTGTATTACGGTGGTTGCCAGGGGCTGAGGAATGAGAGACATGGGGAAATTTTGGCTACAGGGTATAAAATTTCAGTTACAAAATAAATAAGTTCAGGAGATCTAATGCATAGCATGGTACTATAGTTAATAATAATTTTTTCATATTTAAGATTTACTAAGAAAGTATATCTTAAGTGTTTATCCAAGGAATAAATATCACTATAGACACAGGTTGCATATTCTGAACACTAAAGTTTACTCTAAGAGATTTCATCATGTGCAGGAGTAAAAATTTGATTAGCCAAAGCATATTGTGAATGTGGTCACCATCCAAGTTCCTCCATCCTGAAGGCATGCTGTATACAACTGCTATATATTTTAGTATATTTTATTAATACATGGACATTTCTTAACTATTTTTTACTAAATACAAGTGACATTACATTCTGAATTTTTTAAATAAAACGTTGGAGTCCATGTTAATGAAACACTACAATTAATTGAAGATAAACCTGTGCATATAAATTATATGCTACTCTCTTTTTATGCTGCACTTGTCAGTTGTGATCTTGTACTTAATATATTAGATTTAAAAATAATTTCAAGGAAATTTAATGTGATGTACAGCTTCCTGTCTGTGTGTGTCTATCTCTGTGTATACATGGATACATGCATATGTATCTGCATAAGATACAAAAAGAGTGATAGATGAATGTAATATACAATGAAAGAAGGAAGAGCAATGCATGTTCCTATCCACACAATACAAATACTTTAACAAAAATAGATCCTAAGAGTTTATACTATATAATCTGTTATCCAGATTATACTTATATTACTTACATATTTTTTGCACCAGGCACTATTCTAAGTAAACACTTTACCTGCAGACCTTAGCTTATTTCTAACAATACATTTATAATACATAATATTATTTCACCCAATTTAAAGACAAGAAATTTGAAAAATAAGGAGTTTATCTTACTCATCCAATATTATTTACTTAAAAATCATTGGAACCAGAATTTGAACTCAAGAAGTTTCAGCCTGTGGTTCATGAGTGCTTCTCCAGTGCTTTTGCCTCACCCACTCCTTTTCTGTTATTGAATTTATCAAAAATTTCATTATGTTCTTATCCCCAAAAAGTGTAGAAATTTTCCATTTTATTTCTTTTATTTTAGTGGTTATTTTATAGGCTTACATGTGCATCTTGCTTAAGAAATCCAAATTAATTCAGATTTCAATTATGTTCAGTTTCAATATAAGAGATTTAGAGCACTTTATTCTAATAACCGTATCCTCCTTAACTTCACTTAACATTATAGTTGTCTAGTATTTTATCATCACTTATTTTTTGTAGTACATCAAACAAATTTCAACTTTATTTTTAAACCTCCCCATATTAGTCACTGTTGTGACTATATAGCCAATGGTTATATAGATTTAACAATATGCTAAATAATTTCATTTTCACTGTTGCTTCTTTTTTATAAAATAGATTTATTGAGATGCAAATAACATATGATAAAACTCAACAATTTAAACTGTGTAATACCGTAATTTGGGTATATTCACAAATCCATGCAATCATGACCACAATCAATGAGAGAATATTTCTGATACCCTGAAAAGGTATAAAAGAAACTGATTTTTACCAGCCAACTCACCATACTATACTCCCCAGCTCTAAGCAATCACTAATCTACTTTCTTTTTCTATAGATTGGACTATTATGGCCACTTTGTATACAAAGAATAATACAATATACATTTTTTTGTGTCTGACCTGTTTTATTTAGCATAATATTTTAAATGTTAATCCATGTTGTAGAATATATCAGTATTTCATTCCCTATTGTTGTGGAATTATGCTTTATTGTAGAATTCCGCCTTATTGCTGAATTCCATTACATGGATATTTCCAGTCATCATGTGATGCACACTGATGTCGTTGCCACTTTTGGCTATTTTGAATAATGCTGCTATAAATATTTATGCACAAGTTTTGTGTGTTTGTGTGTGTGTGTGAGCATATGCTTTCATTTATCCTAGGTAGATGCTTATGCATGGAAATTCTCAGTCCTTTGGGAACTTTGTAATAAATTTTCTAAGAAACTACCAAAACTGTTTTCCAAATTGTTTGCATTATTTACATTCCTGTCAAAATATACGAGGGTTCCCATTTTCCCATATCCTTAACAGCACTTGATCTTGTCTGTTTTTTTTTTCCCTAGCCACCATCGTATGTAAGAAGTGTCTTCTCTTTGTGCTGTTTATTTACCTTTTCCTAATGACTAATAACATTAAAAAACTTTTCATGATCTTTTTGATCATCTGTATATCTTCTTTGAAAGAAATATTTAGTCAGACTTTTGATTACTTTTTAATTGGGTTTTTTATTTTTATTATTGCATTGTCAGAGTTTTTTTAAATATTGTCTACATACTATTTCTTTATCAGATATATGATTTTCATATATTCACCCAACTGAGATTTCATAGGGATTGCACTGAATTATTAGATCAATTTGGAGAGTATTGACATATTAACTTTTATAATCGAGGAACATGGGATAATTCTCTATTTATTGTAGTCTTTATTTTTTCTCAAATATGGTTTCTGGTTTTCAGAAACAAACTTTCCAACGTTGGTTATATTTATTTTAAATTATTTTGTTATTTTTGTTGATATTCTAAGTTGAATTATTTTGTTAATTTCATTTTCAGATTGTTCATGCTAGTGTGTGGAATTACAACAGAATTTTTTGAGAGAGAGAGAGTGGGGAGGGACAAAGGGAGAAGGAGAGAGATAATCCTAAGCAGGCTCCATGCCTAGCATGGAGCCTGATGTGTAGCTTGATCTCATGACCATGAGATCATAACTTGAGCTGAAATCAAGAGTTGAATGCTTAATTGACTGAGTCACCCAGGTGCCCCACAATAGATTTTTGTTTGTTGATCTTATATCCTGAAACCCTGATTCATCTGTCAGTTATAATAGTTTTTAGCGGTTTCCTTGAGCTTCTGTGCATACAAAACCATGTCATCTGCAAATACAGATTTACTTCTTCATACCCAATATGGTTGCTTTTTAGTTCATTTTATTGCCTATTCCCATGATTAAGACATTAAATATAAGGCTGAATATATGTGGGCAGAGCACACATCCTTTTTGTAAGATATCTGGCATAGAATAAGATGTTAGCTGTGGAATATCCTTTGATGACCACTTTCAGGTTGAGGAAGTTCACCTATTCCAGGTTTGTTGAATTTTTATCATGAAATTGTGTTGGCTATGGTAAAATGTTTTCTATTGTCTCTGACATGACAGTGTAGGTATTGTCTTTTATTCTATTAATATAGTTTATTATAACATAATATTTTGTGTTAACCTTAACTTCCTGAGATTAATACCACTTAATGATGTCATACAGTTATTTTTATATGATGTTAGCCTCAGTGTTCTAATATTTTTCTGTGGATATTGGCATCTATACTCATGAGATACATATTAGTACACTATTTTCTTGTGGTATCATTGTTTGGATTTTATATCATGGAAATATTGGCCTCATAGAATCAGTTAAGAAGTGTTTTATCATCTTTATTTTTGGAAGAGTCTGTGAAAAATGGGTGTTATTTTCCTAATATTTGGTAGAATTCACTAGTGAAGGCATCCAGGAATTATGTGAAGTTTTGGATTGCTAATTCAATCTTATTATGGCTATAGGTCAATTTATTTTTGTATTTCTCATTTTTTCAGTTTTACTTTTCAATGTTTCTTTGTAGGAATTTGTCCATTAACTGAAAGTTATATAATTTGTTACCATACAGTTACTTGTAGTATTCAGTTAAAAACTGCTGTGTTCATAAACTTGGTTGTGATGGTCACATTTTTTTTCCTCCAGATTTTAGTAGTTTTAGCCTTTTAATTCTTGGCCAGTCTAGAGATATGTTACTTTATTAATCATTCAAAGAACCAAATTTTCTTTTTATTTGTATTTTTTTTAATTTGAGTATAGTTCACCTACAAAGTTACATTAGTTTCAAATGTACAATATATTTATTCAAGTTCTCTTTACATTATGTTGTTGTCACAAGTGTAGCTACCATCTTTCATCATATACCACTGCTAAAATATCATTGACTATATTCCCTATGGTGTGCCTTTTATTTCCATGAATTGTTCAATCCATAACTGGTAGACTGTATCTCCAATTCCCTTCACCCGTTTTCCTCACCCCCCAACCCCTCTTCCCTCTGGCAACCACCATTTTGATCTTCATATTTACAGATCTGATTATGCTTTTTGTTTATTTATTATTTTTTCAGATTTCATATGAGTTAAATTACATGATATATTTTTTCCGTCTGAATTATTTAATTTGGCATATTACCCTTTAAGTCCATCCATGTTGTTGCAAATGACAAGATCTCATTCTTTATATGGCTGCATAATATTCCATTTTATATAAGACTTCTTCCTTATCCATTCACCTATTGATCAGCATTTACATTGCTTCCATATCTTGGTTATTGTCAATAATGCTGCAGTAAACATGGAAGACATATATCTTTTTGGATTAGTGTTTGTATTTCACCAGGAAAACTGGATAGCTACATGAAAAGTAATAAAAGTGGACCACTGTGTAACAACATACACAAAAATAAACTCACAATGGATTAAATACTTAAAAATTATATAAGACAACACAAGCAGTAATGTCTCTGACACCAGGAATAGTGAAATTTTTCCAGATAGGTTCTCTAAGTCAAGGGATGAAAGCAAAACTAAATTATTGGGCTACATCAAAATATAAAATTTTGTACAGCGAAGGAAACCATCAACAAAACAAAACTTAACCTTCTGAATGATGATATTTGCCAATAATACATCTGGTAATGGGCTATTATCCAAAATATATGAATAGCATGTACAAATCAACAATAAAAACTATGATTAAAAAATAGGCAGACACCCTAGCAGACTTTTTTTTTTTCTGAATAAAACATACAAATGGCCAACAGATACATGAAAAGATGCTCAACATCACTCATTATCAGGGAAATGCTAATCAAAACCATAATGAGATATCACCTTACACCTGTCACAATGGTTAAAATAAAAATTTTTTTAAAAAAGACAAGAAATAGCAACTGTTGGTGAGGATGTGGAAATAAAAGAAACCCTTATGCATTATTGTTGGAAATGTAAATTGGTAAGCCCACTGTGGAAAACAGTATGGAAATTCCTCAAAAACTTAAAAATAAAAATACCTGTGATCCTTTAACTCCACTACTAGATATTTACCCAGAGAACCAAATTTTAATTTTATTCATTCTATTGTTTTCTTAATCTCTGCTCCATTTATTTCCACTCTAGTTTTTATAATTTCTTTCCTTCTGCTTCAGTTGGGTTTAGTGTTCTCCTTTCACCTAAAGTGAAAAGACAAGTTTCAAATTTTCTGTCATTTTAAAGGTAAGCTGTAACATTTTAAAATGCAGCCCTAACTTTTCCTATAAGCATTAATTTAACTCTATCCCATATGCTATTGTATGTTGTGTCGACCTTTTAATTCATTTCAATACATTTCCTCCTTTTTGTTAGCGAATTCTTCTTTGACTCATTGATTATTTAGGGTTGTATGACTTATTTTTAACATCTTTGTTATTTTTCTATATATTTACCTTACTAATTTCTTCTTTTATTTTTTAATGTTTACTTATTGAGAAGGAGAGCATGAGTTGGGGAGGGGCAGAGAAAGAGGGAGACAGAATCTGAAGCAGGCTCCAGGCTCTGAGCTGTTGGTGCAGAGCCCAATGCGGGGCTCAAACCCACCAACCATGAGATCATGACCTGAGCTGAAGTTGGACACTCAACTGACTGAGCCACCCAGGTGCCCCTATCTTACTAATTTCTAATTTTACTCTATTGTGATTATAGAACATATTTGTTATGATTTTAATCATACAATTTAAATTAAGAGTTTTATACCCCACTGCATATTTTCTGAAACATGTTACATATACACTTCAAAAAAATGTGTATTTTCCTCTTAGTAGGAGGAATTTTCCATAGATGTCTATTAGGTATAACTGCTTTTTGGTGTCTTTGAGGTCTGTTTCCTTGCTGATGTTTTGCTTCATGCATTTTGGATCCCTGTTGTTTGGTGCTATATTAGTTTCCTAGGGTTTTCATAACAAAATATCATAGACCCTAAGACTTAAACAAAATGAATTTATTATTTTGGAGGCAATATTTGTTTCTTCTAATGGTCATGATGTATGAATCTAATCCTGGCCTCACTCCTTGGCTTGTAAATGGATGTTTTCTTCCAACCTCTTCTTTCTGTCTGTGTCTGTGTCCAAATTCATTTTATTTTTTATAAGATCAGCAGTCCTATGGTATTAGGGCCAAAATTGATGACATAATTTTAATGTTATTGCCTCTTTAACAAATATTTCATCATATATGGCTACATTCTGAGATATTGGAGGTCAGGACTATAGCATATGAACTTTTGAGGGGATGCAATTTAGCACATAAAAGGTGCATATGCATTTATAATTCTTATGTACTCAATTAATTGACCATTTATATTACAAATGCCCCTATCAGTCTCTAGCAACAATTTGTGTCTTAAGTCTATTTTCTTTGATATTACTATAACCACTCCTACACTTTGTTGACTACAGCTTGTATGGTAAGGCAGTCTCTGACTTTTTATAGCAAAACTATTTGAGTCTTTCTGGATTGAATATACCATATGGGTAGATTTAAAAAAAAAATTATTCTGCCAATCTCTGCCTTTAGGTTGATGCTTTTTATGCATTTATATTTATTGTAGTTCCTCATATGATAGGGTTTAAGTCTAATATTTTTTAATTTATTTTCTATATATCATGTATATTTGTTACTCTGTTCATCTATTGTTCCTTCTTTTGTTTTAATAGATGTTTTCTAGTATACCGTTTTAATTCCCTTTTGATTTTTCCCCTGTGATTTTTAAATTATATTTTGTAATTATTTTCTTACAAGTTGTGCTGGGGATTATAGTTAAGTTTTTCCTGTATAAGAATCTATTTTGGATGGATAACAACTTAAATGCAAAGATATACAAAAAGTTTGTTCTATATAGCTCCAATCACTCCTTTCTTTCTTCGATTACTATCATAAACATTATATGTTTATACATTGTATGACAAACACTGGTTAATAACCATTGCTTTATGAAATTATTTTATAATGCACATAAGGGACAAAAGTATTACAAGCAAAAACTATGTTTATGTTCTCTTTTAAATTTAGCTATGGAAATACTTTCATGTTAAGATAACATATCATTTTTCATTTAAAATATTTTTTAAAGTTTTTATTTAATTTCCAGGTAGTTAATACACTGTATAATATTAGTTTCAATTGTATAATATAGTGATTCAACACTTCCATAAAACACATGGTACTCATTACAAGTGCACTCCTTATTTCCAATCACCTATTTAAACTGTCAGCCCTACACACCTCCACTCTGGTAATTCATCACTTTGCTCTCTATAGTAAAGAGTCTGTTTCTTGGTTTGCCTCTGTCTCTCTTTTTTTTGCATTTGCTCTTTTGTTATATTTCTAAAAATCTACATATGAATAAAATCATCAGGTATTTGTCTTTCTCTCACTGACTTATTCCACTTGTCAAAATATTTTCTCACTCTATCCATGCCATTGCAAATGGCTAGAGTTCATTCCTTTTCATGGCTAAATAATATTCCATCATATATGTATACTGCATCTTTCTTTTCCATATATCAGTTGATGAGCACTTGGGATCACTCCATAATTTGGTTATTGTAGATAGTTCTGCTATAAAAATTAGGGTGCATGTATCCATTCAAATTAGTTTTGTATTCCTTGGGTAAATACCTAGTAGTATGATTGGTGGATTTTAAGGTATTGTAATTTTAACTTTTTGAGGATCCTCCATGCAGTTTTACACATTGACTGCCCCAGTTGGCATACCCAACTGGGGTATGCAAGAGTATTCCCCTTTCTCCACATCCTCACCAACACGATGTTTCTTACATTGTTGATTTTAGCTATTCTGCCAGGTGTGAGGTGATGTCTCATTGTCGTTTTGAATTGCATATCCCTGAGGAAGAATCATGTTGAACATCTTTTCATGTGTCTGTTGGCCATCTGTATCTCATCTTTGGAAAAATGTCTATTCACTTCTGCCACTTTTTTTAACGTTTATTTATTTCTGAGAGAAAGAGACAGAGGGTGAGGGGGAGAGGAGCAGAGAGAGGGAGACATAGAATCAGAAACAGGCTCTAGGCTCTGAGCTGTCAGCACACAGCCCAACGCAGGGCTCGAACTCATGAACCATGAGATCATGACCTGAGGTGAAGTCGGACGCTCAACCGACTGAGCCACCCAGGTGCCCTTCACTTCTGCCCACTTTTTTGTTGTATTATTTGATTTTGGGTGTTGTGTTTCATAATTTCTTTATACAATTTAAAGACTATTCCTTTACCAGACAAGTGACTGCACATGTAACCTGTCTCCCATTCCATAGGTTGCATTTAGGTTTGTTGATTATTTCCTTCACTGTGCAGAAGCTTTTTACTTTGAGGTAGTCCCAACTGTTGAATTTTGCTTTTAGTTCCCTTGCCTCAGGAGACATATCCAGTAAGAACTTGTGACAGCTGATCTCAAAGAAGTTACTGTCTCTGTTCTCCTCTAGAATTTATATGGTTTCATTGTTCACATTTAGGTCTTTCATCCATGTTTAAATTCTTTTTGTGTATGGTATAACAGACTGGTCCAGATTAATTCTGTTGAACCTTGCTGTCCTGTTTTCTCAAAAACACTTGTTGAAAAAAATACTTTACTCATATTGAATATCATTCCCTTCTTTGTCAAAGATTAATTGAACATATAATTGTGATTTCATTTCTTGGTTTTCTACTCTGTTCCATTGATCTATGTGTCTATTTTTGTGCCAGTACCATAATGTTTTGATCGTTATAGCTTTATACTATAACTTTTTTTAAAATAGACTTTATTTTCAAATTGGTTTCCATAGAACACCCAGTGCTCATTCCAACAAGTGCTCTCCTCAACTCCAATCATCTAGTTTTCCATCTCCCCCACCTTTCATCAATCCTCAGTTTGTTCTCAGTGCCCAAGAGTCTCTTATCGTTTGCCTCTCTCCCTCTCTGTTTGTAACTTGTTTTCTCTTCCCCTCCCCCATTGTCTTCTGTTAAATTTTTCAAGATCCACCTATGAGTGAAAACATATGGTATCTGTCTTTCTCTACCTGGCCTGTTTCACTTAGCATAATACCCTCCAGTTCCATCCACATTGCTGCAAATGGCCAGATTTCATTCTTTCTCATTTCCAAGTAGTATTCCATTGTATATATAAACCAGATCTTCTTTATCAATTCGTCAGTTGTTGGACATTTAGGCTATTTCCATAATTTGGCTATTATTGAAAATACTACTATAAATATTGGAGTACATGTGCCCCTATGCATAAGCAGTCCTGTATCCTTTGGGTAGATTATTACCAGTGCTATTGCTGGGTCATAGGGTAGATCTATTTTTAACTTTTTGAGGAACCTCGACACTGTTTTCCAGAGTGGCTGCACCAGTTTGCATTCCCACCAACAGTACAAGAGGGTTCCCGTTTCTCCACATCCTCTCCAGCATCTAGTCTCCTGATTTGTTCATTTTAGCCACTGTGACTGGTGTGAAGTGGTATCTCAGTGTGGTTTTGATTTGTATTTCCCTGATGAGGAATGACGTTGAACATCCTTTCATGTGTCTGTTGGCCATCTGGATGTCTTCTTTGGAAAAGTGTCTATTCATGTCTTCAGCCCAGTTCTTCACTGGATTATTTGTTTTTCAGAAGTGGAGTTTGGTGAGTTCTTTACAGATTTTAGATACTAGCTCTTTATCGAATATGTCATTTGCAAATATGTTTTCTCATTCCGTCGTTTGTGTTTTAGTTTTGTTGATTGTTTCCTTTGCTGTGCAGAAGCTTTTCATCTTCATGAGGTACAAATAGTTCATTTTTGCTTTTAATTCCTTTGCCTTTGGAGATGTGTTGAGTAAGAAATTGCTGCAGCTGAGGTCAAAGAGGTTTTTTTCTGCCTTCTCCTTTAGGGTTTTAATGGTTTCCTGTCCCATGTTCAGGTCTTTCATCCATTTTGAGTTTATTTTTGTGACTGGTGTAAGAAAGTGGTTTAGTTCCATTCTTCTGCATGTTGCTGTCCAGTTCTCCCAACACCATTTGTTAAAGAGACTGTCTTTTTCCCATTGGATACTCTTTCCTGCTTTGTCAAACATTACTTGGCCATATATTTGTGGGTCAAATTGTAGGTTCTATATTCTATTCCATTGGTCTATGTGTCTGTTTTTGTGCCAATACCATAATGTGTAGATGATTACAGCTTTGTAGTAGAGGCTAAAGTCTGGGATTATGATGCCTTCTGCTTTGGTTTTCTTCTTCAATATTACTTTGGCTATTCGGGGTCTTTTGTGTTTCCATACAAATTTTAGGATTGCTTGTTGTAGCTTCGAGAAGAATGCTGGTGCAATTTTGATTGGGATTGCATTGAATGTGTAGATCGTTTTGGGTAGTATTCATATTTTAACAATATTCTTCCAATCCATGAGCATGGAACGTTTTTCTTTTTCTTTGTATTTTCTTCATTTTCCTTCATAAACTTTCAGTAGTTTTCAGCTTACAGATCTATTACATTTTGGGATAGGTTTATTCATAGGTATTTTATGGTTCTTGGTGCAATTGTGAATGGGATCAGTTTCTTTCTTTGTCTTTTTGTGTTTCCTTATTGGTGTATAAAAATGCAACTGATTTCAGTCCATTAATTGTGTACCCTGTGACTTTACTGAATTCATGTATCAGTTCTAGAAGACTTTTGGAGGAATCTTTTGGGTTTTCCATGTAGAGTGTCATGCCATCTGAGAAAAGTGAAATTTTGACTTCACATTTGCTAATTTTGATGTCTTTTACTTCCTTTTGTTGTCTGATTCCTGATGCCAGGACTTCCAATACTATATTAAACAAGAGTGGTGAAAGTGGGCGTCCCTGTCATGTTCCTGATCTCAGGGGGAAAACTCTCAGTTTTCCCCATTGAGGATGATATTAGCTCTGGGCTTTTCATAAATGGCCTCTATGATGTTTAAGTATGTTGCTTGTATCCCGACTTTCATGAGGGTTTTCATCAAGAAAGGTTGCTGTATTTTGTCAAATGTTTTTTTCTGGATCTATTGACAGGACCATATGGTTCTTACATTTTCTTTTGTTAATGTGATGTATCACACTGATTGATTTGTAAATATTGAACTATCCCGGCAGCTCAGGAATGAATCCCACTTGATCATGGTGAATAATACTTCTTATATGCTGTTTAATTCGATTTGATAGTATCTTGTGGAGAATTTTTGCATCCACATTCATCAGGGACATTGGCCTGTAGTTCTATTTTTTTGATGGGTCTTTGTCTGGTTTGGGAATCAAAGTAATGTTGGCTGCATAGAATGAGTCTGGAATTTTTCTTTCCATTTCTATTTTTTGGAACAGGTTGAGAAGGATAAGTATTAACTCTGCTTTAAATGTCTGGTAGAATTCCCAAGGGAAGCCATCTAGTCCAGGACTCTTATTTGTTGGGAAATTTTTGATGACTGACTTAATTTCTTTACTAGTTATGGTCTGTTCAAATGTTCTATTTCTTCCCGTTTGAGTTTTGGTATTGTGTGGGTGTTTAGGTACTTTTCCATTTCTTCCAGGTTTCCAGTTTGTTGACATATAATTTTTCATAGTATTCCCTGGTAATTGCTATTTTCTCAGGGATTGGTTGTAATAAATGCATTTTCATTGGCGATTTTATCTATTTGAGTACTCTCTCTTTTTTTTTGAGAAGCCTGGCTGGAGGTTTTTCAATTTTTTTTTAATTTTTTCAAACAACCAACTCTTGGTTTCATTGATCTGTTCTAGTGTTTTTTGGATTCTATATTGTTTACTTCTGCACTCATCTTTATTATTTCTCTTCTGCTTGGTTGGTGGTGTGTTTGCTGTTCTGCTTCTAATTCCTTTAGGTGTGCTGTTAGATTTTGTATTTTTTTTTACTTGTTTCTTGAGATAGGCCTGGATTGCAATGTATTTTCCTCTCAAGACTGCCTTCGCTGTGTCCCAAAGTGTTTGCATTGTTGTATTTTCATTTTCATTTGTTTCCATATATTTCTTAATTTCTTCTCTAATTGCCTGGTTGACCCATTCGTTCTTTAGTAGGATGTTCTTTAACCTCTATGCTTATGGAGCTTTTCCAACTTTTTCCTGTGTTTGATTTCAAGTTTCATAGTATTGTGGTCTGAAGGTGAACATGGTATGGTCTCAATTCTTTTACATTTATTGAGGGCTGTTTTGTGACACACTATGTGATCTATCTTGGAGAATGTTCCATGTACACTTGAGGAGAATCTGTATTCTGTTGCTTTGAGATATAGAGTTCTAAATATATCTGTCAAGTCCATCTGATCCAATGTATCATTCAATACCCTTGTTTCTTTACTGATTCTGTGTCTAGATGATCTGTCCATTGTTGTAAGTGAAGTGTTAAAGTTCCCTGCAATTACCACATTCTTTTCAATTAGGTTGCTTATGTTTGTGATTAATTGTTTTAAATATTCATGTGTTTCTGAATTCGGTGCAAAGACAATTATAATTATTAGCTCTTCCTGATGGATAAACCCTGTAAGTATTATATAATATGCTTCTTCATCTCTTGTTACAGCCTTTAATTTAATGTCTAGTTTGTCTGATATAAGTATGGCTGCTCCAGCTTGCTTTTGACTTCCATTTACCTGATAGATAGTTCTCCATCCCCTAACTTTCAATCTAAAGGTGTCCTCAGGTCTGCAATGAGTCTCTTGTAGGTAACAAATAGTTGGGTCTCGAGGTTTTTTTTATCCATTTTGATACCCTATGTCTTTTGATTGGAGCATTTAGTCCATTTACATTCAGTTATCATTGAAATATATGGGTTTAGAGCCATTGTATTATCTGTAGGTTTCATGCTTATAGTGATGTCTCTTGTCGTTTGTGGTCCTGGCAACATTTCACTCACAGAATCCCCCTTAGTATTTCTTGTAAGACTGGTTTAGTTGTGATGAATTCCTTCAGTTTTTGTTAGGGAAAACCTCTATCTCTCTTTCGTTTCTGAATGACAGGCTTGCTGGATAAAGGTTTCTTGGCTGCATATTTTTCCTATTCATCACATTGAAGATTTCCTGCCATTCCTTTCTGGCCTACCTAGTTTCAGTAGATAGGTTTACTACTCCCCTTATGCTTCTACCTTTGTTTGTTGAGGCCCATTTTTTCCTAGCTGCTTTCAGTATTCTCTCTTTATCCTTGTATTTTGCCAGTTTAATTATGATATGTCATGCAGAAGATCAATTCAAGTTACATCTGAAGGGAGTCCTCTGAGTCTCTTGGATTTCAATGCCTGTGTCTTTCCCCAGATTGGGAAAGTTCTCAGCTATGATTTTTTCAAGTACACTTTCAGCCCCTTTCTCTCTCTTTTCTAGAATTTCTATGATACAGATATTGTTCCGTTTGATTGTATCACTTAGTTCTCTAATTCTCCCCTCTTAATCCTGGATATTTTTTGTCTCTTTCTCAGCTTTCTCTTTTTCCATAATTTTATCTTCTAATTCACCTATTCTCCCCTCTGCCTGTTGAATCCACACGTGGCCAACTCCATTCTATTTTGCACCTCATTTATAACATTTTTAATTCCACATGACTGTTTTTTAGTTCCTTGATCACTGCAGTAATAGATTCTCTGCTGTCTTCTATGCCTTTTTCAGGCCCAGTGATTAATCTTGTGACTGTTATTCTAAATTCCTGTTAAGTTATGTTGCTCATATCTGTTTTGATAAATTTTTTAGCTGTCACTTCCTGGAATTTCTTTTGTGGGGAATTCTTACTTTTCATCATTTTGGCTATTTTTCTGTTCCTTTTGAGTTTTAAAATTTGTTATGTGCTCTGCATCTGCATGCACTGCTATATTAAAGGAGGATCATACACTGTCCATGGCCTGGCCCTTCAGGAGGTGTTTTTTTGGAGTGTTACTTGTTTTCTGTTGTTGTGACTTTGGTTATTTCATTTCTCTACTCATAGTGATATTTCAGACCCTCCATGAGGTGTGCTTTGATTTTTTCCTTGAAGTAGCCCTGGGACATGAAGGCTGGGCCATAGGGGACAGGGAGACAGGCTCTGCACCAAGAGATGATGCTTACGATGCTCCACTGTGCTGTCCCTCCATTCTGGGATCCCTTTGTAATATAACTTATAGTGTGCAACTTTGATGGTCAGGTTTGCTTTTCTTTTTCAAGGTGGTTTTGGCTATTCAGGGTCTTTTGTAGTTCCATAAAAAAAATTCAGGATTGTTTGCCCTAGCTCTGTGAAAAATGTTAGTGGTATTTTGATAGGGATTGCATTAAATGTATATATTGCTTTCGGTAGTATAGATATTTTAAGAATGTTTGTTCTTTCCATCCATGAACACTGATCATCTTTCCATTTATTTGTGTTATATTCAATTTATTTCATCAGTGTTTTATAGTTTTCAGAGTAAAGACCTTTCACCTCTTTGGTTAGGTTTATTCCTGGGTATTTTATTGCTCTGGGTACAATAGTAAATGATATTGATTCCTTAATTCCTCTTTCTTTTGTTTCATTATAGGTGTATGGAAATTCAGCAGATTTCTGTACATTTATTTTGTAGCCTGCAAATTTAATGAATTCTTGTATGAGTTCTAGCAGTGTTTTTGTGGAGTTTTCCAGGTTTTCTTTATATATTATCATGTCATACTTCTTCCTTGCCCATTTGGATGCATTTAGTTTCTTTTAGTTGTGTGATTGCTATGGATAGGGCTTCCACTAATATGTTAAATAATAGTGATAAGTGTGGGCTCCCTGTCTTGTTCCTGACCATTGAGGAAAACCTCTCAATTTCCCTCCATTTAGAAGTATATTAGTTGTGGGCTTTTCATAGACAGTACTTATTATGTTCAGGTATGTTCCCTCTAAAACTACTTGGTTGAAGGTTTTTATAACAAATGGATGTTTTACTTTGTCAAATGATTTGTCTGCATTTATTGAAATGATCATATAGTTCTTATTTTTTCTTTTATTTAAGTGATATTTCACGTTAATTGGTGAAATTGAATAATCTTTGCAACCCAGGAAAAAAATCCCACTTGATAGTGCTGAAGGTTTTTGTAAATGTATTATTGGATTCGGTTTTATACTCTTTTTTTGATAATCTGTGAGTCTACAGTCAGCATGGAAATTGCCCAGTAGTTCTCTTATTTAGTGGAACCCTTAACAGGTTAAGTGTCATGATAATGCTGGTGTCATGGAATGAATTAGGAAGTTTTCCTTTGTTTTCATTTTCTGAAAATAGTTTGAGAAAAATAGGCATTAAATCTTCTCTAAAGGTTTCATAGAATTCACCTATGTATCCATTTTGTCCTGGACATTTTTTTCTCTGTTCCTCCTAGATCTGGATGTTTGTTTCATTCCCCAGATTAGGGAAATTTTCAGCTATTACTTCTTGAAACAAATTTTCTGCCCTCTTTTGTCTCTTCTCTTCTTCTTGGACTGCTATAACATGAATGTTATTACATTTTATGGTGTCACTTAGTTCCTTATACCTATTCTCATGTTGCATAAATCTTTTTTCTCTCTTCTTTAGCTTCATTATTTTCTGCTATTTTATATGTTGTCATTAATTTATTCCTCTGAATCTTGCAGCCTCCTATTCATTTCATAATGTGTTTCTGATCTCATTTATTGATTACTTTTTAAATCTTTTTACTGATTCTTTTTAAATATTTTTTCTCTGTGGTAATGGTCTCACTGATGTATTTTTTTCTCAAGCCTATTGAGTATCCTTATGATTGTTTCTTTAAATACACCATCAGGGATATTACTTATGTTTGTTCACTGTGATCTCTGGATGTGGGACTTTTGTTGTTATCATTTGATATTAATTCCTCTGGTGTTGAATTTTGTCTAAGTCTATACCTTCATCTCCGTGTTAGAAAACCAGTTATATAACCTGTTCCTGAAAGTAATGGCCTTATAAATAAGTCATGTGTTGTCCAGAGCGTAGCACTTCAGGGAGTGTCTCTAGTGTGTCCTGCCTGCACTCTACTGTTGTGTTTTGGCTACTCTATCTTTCAGGCCTTTCCTCTGCAGATGATCTTGCCTACTTTGGGAAATATTTGGTCCCTGGCCTAAATGTGGTCAGTTTTAACTAGGTGTGTTCTGGTCTGCTTGTGAAATGAGACCTGTTACCTCTGCCCCCATACCTGAGGTCATGCAGAACTCTCTGGTTGGGAGATGTGTTGTAGGTAGGGTTTTGTGCTGATATTATGGGAAAGAGGCCCCTATGCTAAGACTGAGGAAGATTTGATTGAGAAAGGCCCTTCCACCATAGCACAGGGGCATGGTCCTTGGTGTCAGCAAGAGAGGCACCCAGTGTCAGTGTTGTGCTTATTCCCACATGTGGCTCTCTTTTTTTATGCTGAGGGGCAGAGGAGGGAAATGATATTGTTACAGAACCAGGCTGGATCACTGCTGGAAAAAAAAAACCAAGCAGCACTCTATCTTGGTGGATCAGAGTTTTATTTTATACCAGTAAGCTCAGAGGAGATCCTTCTCCAGAGATCTGAGCCTGAGCACAAGCATGGGGGACAATTTATCATCTGTTACTTCTGCATTCCACGTTAGTAGTAATTTGGTGTACACAGCAAGCAGGGCAGGAAGAAGAACCTGGAAGAGGAGTCTCTAAACTAGGAACTAGAGCTTATGTTATTCCCTTCTGCCATCTTATGGTATATAACTTAACTTATTTTCCCAACAATACCAGACAGATCCTTTGTTCATAGAGATATATTATAGCAAATTTTGCCTCTCAAGGACACACTTTAATAAGAGGGAATAATCTCCCACTGTGTGCCCCAGGTACTCTTCACATCACTGTTTCAGTGCTGTTTGTCCCCTAGTGGTTTTCTTGCCTTCTCTCCAGGATCTGTGCAGTGCTCTCCAAGCCCACTGATCTTTAAAGCACCAGGTTTTGAGCATTGCTTAATGCAAGAACTCATGAAATTCAGCCCCTCTTGTTTTCCAAGCCAATGGATTAGGGGAAAAGTTATCTGTGTGCATTCCACTGTGTGGTCCTCTCTTTCTCATTCTATAACCAGGGCTCCTTCCCCTCCATAGCACCCAGGATCCATTTCTTCCCTAAACCAGGTCTCCAAATTTCCCATCTTTTTTGATGTGACTTCTTCTCTCTTTAGTTTTTGAGTTTGTTCTTTCAGTCTTTGAGTCAATTTCTGGGGGTATTTAGGATGACTTTATAATTATCTAGTTGATTAGGATCTAATTAGGATTAGATGAGCCTAGGTTCTTCCTCTTTTGATTCTTTCTGCTCCTATGTGATTTAATGATTTTAAACAATCATACAGAATGTATTTAAGATTGTGTCTATAATTGAGATCAGTTAAATATCATTGAATGCTTGCAACTTCAATTTAAAAAAGAAAAAAAGGAAAATTGCCATGTACCTCTATTAAGCATAGAGATGATAGATTGTGTTCATTAACAAGGTCATGGATTGGAGGAACAAATATTGCTAAAATTTCTATACTACCCAAAGTTATCTACAAATTTAATGCAATACTTATCAAAATATGAACAGCATTTTTCACAGCACTTGAACAGATTCTCCTAAAATTTATATGGAACTAGAAAAGACCCCAAATACCCAAAGCAATTCTGAAAAATAAAAGAAAACCTGAAGCCATCACAATTGCAAACTTCAAATTATATTACAAAACTGCAGTGATTAAAACAGTATGGTACTGGGGCAAAAATAAACAGATCACAGGAACAGGACAGAAAACCCAGAAATAAACCTATAATTCCATGATACATTGATCTTTTACAAAGCAGGAAAGAATATCCAATGGGAAAAAAACAGTGTCCACAAGAAATGGTGTTGTGAAAACTATTCAGTTACATATGAAAGAATTAAACTGGACCATTTTCTTATACCATACACAAAAAAAATAAACTCAAAATAAATTAAACATCTAAATAAATTAAACATAAACGTGAGATTTGAAAACATAAAAATACTAGAAGTGAACACAGGCAGTAGCTTCTTTGACATCAGTCATAGCAAATTCTTTAAGACATGTTCCTGAGGCAAGGGAAATAAAAGCAGATATAAACTATTGGGACTTCCTCAAAATAAAAAGCTTCTGAACACCAAAGGAAACAGTAAATAAAACTAAAAGGCAACCTACAGAATGGGTGAATATGTTTACTAATGGCATGCCCTATAAAGATTTAGTTTCCAAAATATATAAAGAACTGATACAACTCAACACCAAAAAATATATAAAAAATAATGCAATTAAAATGTGATCAGAGCATATGAACAGGTATTTTTCCAAATAAGACCTCCAGATGGGCAAGAGACACATGAAAAGATGCTCAACATCACTCATCATTAGGGAAATACAAATCAAAACTACAATGAGATGTTGCCTCACACTGATCATAATGGATAAAATCAACAACACAAGAAACAACAGGTGTTGGCGAGGATGTGGAAAAAAAAAAACCTTCATGCACTGTTGGTAATGCAAACTGGTGCAGCTACTGTGGGAGACTGTATGGAGCTTCCTCAAAAATTTTAAAACTGGAACCTCCCTTCTATCCAGGCATTGAACGAATGGGTATGCCCAAAGAATAGACAATACTTATTCAAAGGGATACATGCATCCCAATGTTTGTTACATCATTACTTACAATATCCATAGAGATATAGAAGCAGCATAAGAATATTTTGATAGATGAATGGATAAAGGAGAAATTATATATGTGTATATATATACACACATATATATACACACACACACACATATATATATATATATATATATATGGATATTATTCAGCCAAAAAGGGGTGAGATCTTGCCATTTCAAAGGACATGGATGGAGCTAAAGAGTAAAATTCTAAATGAAATAAGTCAGTCAGAGAAAGTCAAATAACATGATTTCACTAATATGTGGAATTTAATAGATATAAACCCAGAAGCAAAGTGGGGTAAAGGGAGAGTGAGAAAAGCCAAGAAACAGGCTCTTAAGTATTGGGGAAAAAAATGATAGTTACCAGTGGAAAGGCGAGTGGGGGGAAGGGTTATATAGGTGATGAGGATTAAGGATTGCACTTGTTGTGATGAGCACTGGGTGATGTATGTAATAGTTGAATCACTATATTGTACCCCTGAAACCAAAGAACTCTGTATGTTAACTATCATGGAATTAAAGTAAAATAACCTGAAGTTTAAAAAAAACAATTACAAAGGCTGTGTTCTGATTTAAAAAAAATAATTGATGCAGAAATTACTGGTAGATGAAAGTTCTTCTAGAATAATAAAGGTCAAAAGTTGGCTTCAAAAAATTTAGCCAGGCAAACATAAATTTAGTGGATAAAACATAAAGAATATGTGTCAGAAATCTTTTGCTGTAATTCCCTATAATATCTCAAATTATTAACCTTCCTCAGTGTCATATACTGATTTGTAAGACTAAATAAGAATACTTATGTCATTCCAATATCATAGGGTTGCTGTGATGATCACATAAAATCATGGGCATGAACAAACTCTATAAACCCTATCACAGTGATAGCACTGCCTGAGCACTGCCTGGGTTTGTTGATTTTGGTCATCTTTGTGTCCTATAAATTTTCCCTATTCTTACAAATATCTTGGTTACTTTTTCTCTTTGTATAATAGTGTAGATTTACAGACTTTGCAAAGTAAAACAAACTATAGCATTAAATACAATATTTGTTTTGCGAATTTGAAGGTTTTGAGAATATCAGTGTGAAATGACTATTGGTGATATGTTTGTATGAAGTGAACTGTTTACGTGTGATTTGAAGGACACAATAAAACTTGCCTTTCTACCATCTTCCCCACTAGCGTATTTCCATGAAAGTATTTTTGTGGTTAAATATTTGACCTTTGTGAGTGTTTTGCTTAAATACAAATATTTTAACCTGCCACTCATTATAATATCACATAGTTGTTGAATGAGTTTATAAAATTAACTAGTGGAGATTGGAGCAGGAAGAAAATACAGACAAATTAAATTTGGGAGGCAATTGGAGGAGTGAAATGTCTAAAATACAAATTGGTTTTTAAGGAAGAAAGCTTAGTAGATAAACTGTGAAAACCCTGGGCTGCTGAAAGCTTGCAGGAAGTGTTTGAGTTATTAGTGGTTTAATGGGGGTTGAGAAAAGGAAAGACAGGTCACTAAAAGATGAGATGTAAGCCACCAGAACCAAACTTTTCTATTCACATGTTTTTTTTTTTCCTTTCATGCTAAACCTGCTTCACAAATTCCTCGAAGTAGACATCTGCATCAACAAGCTTTTATTAGGCAAAAAAAAAAAAAAAAGTTATATCTTATGTTCAACCTATAGAGAAAACCAAAGAATTTAGCAATCTCTCTACCTATAAAGATTGTTTTTTAAATGCAGTGCTTTCTTGCTATCCTAATCTGATCATGCAACTTTAGCCATAAATGGCAGGCAGAAAAATCTAATAAAACTACTTTTGTATACCAAACAATACAAGATCCACTCAAGGTAGCACCAATCTCATAATCTACAAATTCCCATTTTATTAAGTCCACTAAGGAGAACAGTACTGAAGTGCCCATTCAATGACACTGGAGTTGTGAGAGGTTTTCCATCTGATTGCAGTACTTTCTGTTAATTATTAATGAAGGGATCTCCTCACAAAAGCTGCCATTCAACTGTCCAGGCTGAGGGGCTTAGGCATTCTGGATGCAAAAGCTCTCAACCATTGGAAGCACTTACTTCAAACATCTCATTCAAGGTTTAGAATTCTTTTGTTGGTAGGTAGGGTCTGTGAGATTAAAGTGGAAAGACTATCATGAATACAGGACCATGGGACCTTTTGAATTAAAGCCTAGAAATTCCATCTGGCTCATATCTGAGTAGGTAGTTTCTTTTAAACCTCCTTGTAAATTACAAAATTTATATGGCAATATCTTCTCGTTTATAATGATGCATTTCATCTATCATATATTGGCCTTATTTGACTATAATTTGAGAATTATAACTAAAGTAAAATGCTATACAATTTATTTTTTTATTCAAAACAACTCAGAAGGTGAAAATATTTCCCAACATATTTTAGGTTTGGGTGTGTGAAGCTACCTTTTATAGATTAATTTTTCTTCCTAGATATGATTCTTATAATTCCCATGAGTTGCTCCTGGATTAACAGTAATATCTGGAGCTATGGTTTCACTCTGAATAACTGTTTTCCATAATGTTATTTTATTTGAAAGCCATAAACCAATATAGCATTACAAATTAACCATACTTTAGGACATAATACACATATTTAAAGAGCTAAAGATTTATTAACTAGTGACAAATTAATATATATTTATAAGGTAATTATAGTTTTTTTTTGTTTGTTTTTTACATAATGTGATAGAAATTTGCTATAACCACAATAGATGACCTCTGGGTTGTATGATTTTCTATTTCATCATATGGAATTCTGTTTCCTTCCTTTTTAAATATTGCCAATTTGTTATACTAGCCTGATCATTTCTTCTACAGATTCATACTTTTCGTATCAGGTAAAAGTAACTTTTGAAGAAGGCACTCATGCCTCACTCTAAAGCCCTCCGTGGTGCTAAGAGACCTACCTCAAGTGAAAGAAGCTCATAGCTAAATGATTTAGGATTCCTTGGCGGTGGTCCAAAATTGAAAATCTTGATGTTATGTTCAAGTACTTAGAAAACAATATTTTATACTAAGAAACCAAGGTAGACCCAACGTACTTTCTCCAAACAAATTTGATGTGCAGTTTATTTTTGGTCGCAGTGACACTCTCTTGGGTGAAATACCTGTCCATAACTTTTGCCTATTTTCTAATTGGATTGTTTAGATACATTTGAGTATTGAGAGCTTTTTATATCTTCTATATACTCATCCTATGTTGGATATGTGGATTGTGAATATTTTATCAGTCTTTATTTGTCTTTTCATCCTCTTGATGGGGTCTTTTGGAGAACAAAAGTTTTCAATTTTTGTGAGGTTACAATCTAACTTTTTTTTTTTAATTTAATGGATTGTGGTTTCGGTAATAAGTATAAGAACATTTTTTTTTTTTACCGTAGCCCTAGAAGCTAAATTTCTTCTTATGTCACCTTATCGGAAGTTTTAGTTTTACATTTTACACTTAAGTCTGTGATCCATTTTGAGTTAATTTTTCTAAAAGATATGAGACTTAGGTCAAGTTTCTTTTGATTTCCTTATGAATATCTACTTGTGTCAGCCCCATCTTTGAAAAGTCTGTACTTCCTCTATTGAGTTGCTTTTAAATTTTGTAAAAAAAAAAAAAAAAAAAAAAAAGTAGTTGAGAATATTTGCATGGACCTATTTATGGATTCTTTACTTTTTTACATTGATTTATATGTCCATGCCTCTGCAAATATCACACATTTTCTTCATAAATTTTCTTTGTAATTATTTTTTAATGTTTATTTTTGAGAGAGACAGAGACAGAGTGCAAGTGGGAGAGGCACAGAGAGAGAGAGAGAGGCACAGAATCCAAAGCAGTCTCCGGGCTCTGAGCTGTCAGCACAGAGCCCTACATGGTGCTCAAACCCATGAACTGCTAGGTCATGACCAGAGCCAAAGTCGGACACTTAACTGACTTTTTTCCACACATCTTAATGTAGCTTTATAGAAGTTTTAGAATTGGATAAAGTGTTTCTCCCACTATTCTTTTTTGTAAAAGAGTGTCTTAGCTATTCTAGGGCCTTTCGTTATACATTTTATAAGAATCTTGTCTAAGTCTACATAAATCCTTGTTGGTGTGATAGTAATTTTATTAAACTGGTATATCAATTTGAGGAGAATTATTATCTTTTCTAGATTGAGTCTTCTAATCAATAAACATATGTCTGTACATTTATTTAGGTCTTTGAATTTCTTCATTATTATTCTGTAATTTTGTAGCATACAGATCCTGCCCATAGTTTGCTAATTTTACATCTAAACATTTCATATTTTTGGAATGATTGTAAATGGTATGGTATTTTTAATTCTGATACTATGCTGAACTAATTTAATAACACTTATTAAACACTGGTTAACAACAAAAGGACAAAAAATAACAAGTGTTGGAAATGATGTGGAGGAAAATGAACCCTCACAAACAGTTGTTAGGAATGTAAATTGGTATAACCACTATGGAAAACAGTGAGGATGATCCTCAAAAAGTTAAAATATAAATAGCATATGATACAGTAATTCCACTACTGGGCATTTACCCAAGAACACAGAAACACTAATTTGAAAATATATATGCTCCCCCATATTTGTTGCAGCATTATTTGTAATAGCCAATATATGGATAAACCTGAGTCCATTGATAGACAAATTGATAAAGAGGATGTGCTAGATGGATAATCACATACTATATGTGTATATATATATATATATCACATATCACATGATGATATATATAGCAAATATATGATTGAAACCATAAGTGGAATAAAAAATGAATAAACAAATAAAAAGCAAATTCAGACCTGTAAATACAGAGAACAAATGGATGGTTGACAGAGGGGAGGTGTTTGGGGGAGGAGAGTGGGAGACACAGGTGTACAGTTATGGAATGAATAAGTCATGGGGACAAACAGGCACAGCATAAGGAAGCTCTCAATAGTATTTTTTTCACGGAGACTTTTATTAGTTTCAGGTGTACAATATAGTGATTTAACAGTTCCATACATCAATGGGTGCTCATCAGAACAAATGCATTCCTTAATTCCTATCACCTATTTAGCCCATTCCCCCAACCTCTTCCCATCTGGTAACTATCGCTTTCATCTCTATAATTAAGAATATGTTTCTCAAATTGTCTCTCTTTTTCTCTTTTTTACCCTTTGCTTGTTGATTTTCTTTCTTAAATTCCACATATGAGTGAAATCATAGTTGTTTTTCTCTGACTTATTTCTCAGCATTATACTCTGTATCTCCATTCATGTCCTACCAAATGGCAAGATTTCATTATTATATATATATATATATATATGACTGTGTTTACAAAATTATATATATATATATATAAAATATATACTTTATATATATATATATGTATGTATACTCTGTATCTCCATTCATGTCCTGCCAAATGGCAAGATTTCATTATTTTATATATATATATATATGTCACTGTGTTTATAAAATTATATATATATACATATATATAAAATATGTACTTTATATCTATATACATATATATGTATACTTTATATATATATGTTTTATATATATATATGTATATATATATATATATATATATGACTGTGTTTTCCACAGTGTCTGCATCAGTTTGCATTCTCACTAACAGTGCACAAGTGTTCTTTTTTCCCCATATCCTATACAACACCTGCTGTTTCTTGTGTTGTTGATTTTAGCCATTCTGACAGTTGTGAGGTGATATTGGTATTTTCATTTGCATTTCCCTGGTGATAAGTGATGATGAGCATCTTTTCATGTGCCTGTTGGCCATCTGATTATCTTCTTTAGGCAAATGTTTGTTAATTTCTTGTGCCCATTTCTAATCAGATTATTTGCTTTATGGAGCCTGATTTTTATAAGTTCTTTATTTCAGATACTAGCCCATTATTGGTTATGTCATTTGCAAATATATTCTCTCATTCTCTAGGTTGTCCTTTAGTTTTGTTGATTGTTTCATTTGTTGTATAGAAGGTTTACTTTTAATGAAGTCCGAGTAGTTTATTTTTTTATTTTATTTCCTTTACCTAAGGACACATATCTAGAAAAATGTTACTACAGCCAATGTCAAAGAATTTACTTCCTGTGTTCATTTTTAGGATTTTTATGGTTTCAGGTCTCAAGTTTAGGTCTTTATATACATTTTGAGTTTACTTTGTGTTCTGTGTAAGAAAGTGATCCAGTTTCATTCTTGTGCATGTTGTTGCCCTGTTTTCTCAACACAATTTTTTGAAGAGACTGTCTTTTTCCCATTGGATATTCTTTCCTGCTTGGTTGAATATTAATTTATAATACACTTTTGGGTTTATTTCTGGGTTCTCTATTCTGTTCTATTGACCTGTGTGTATCTTTTTGTGCCAGTACCATACTGTTCTATTACTACAACTTTGTAATGTAGCTTGAGGTCCAGAATTGTGATGCCTTCAGCTTTGGTTTTGTTTTTCAAGTTTTTTGTTGTTTTTGGTTTTTTTTGTTTGTTTGTTTGTTTTTGTGTTTTTTTTGTTTTTTTTTTTTTTTTTTTTTTTTTTTTTTTTTTTTTTTTTTTTTTTTGTTTTTTTTTTTTTTTTTTTTTTTTTTTTTTTTTTTTTTTTTTTGCTATTTAGAGTCTTTTGTGGTTCCATACAAATTTTGGGACTGTTCTAGCTATGTGAAAAATGCTGGTGGAATTTTTCTAAGGATTGAAATAAATATGTAGATGGCTTTGGGCAGTATATACATTTAAAAATATTTGTTCTTCCTATCCAGGAGCATGGAATATTTTTTCCATTTTTTTGTGTCTTCTTCAATTTCTTTCATCAGTATTTTATAATTTTCAGAGTACAGATCTTTCATCACTTTGTTTAGCTTTCTTCCTAGGCATCTTATTTTTGGTGCATTTTAAATGGAATTGTTTTCCTATTTTCTCTTTCTGCTGTTTTATTACTGAATATAAACATATTTCTGTACATTGTTTGGATCCTGAAATTTTACTGAATTCATTTATCAGGGAAGTTTTTTAGTGGAGTTTTTTGGGTTGTACATATTATCAAGTCTTCTGCAAATAGTGAAAGTTTTACTTGTTTCTTTCCAATTTGGATGAATTTTATTTAATTCTGTTGTCTGATTGCTATGGCTAAGATTTCCAATTCTATGTTGAATTAAAGTGGTAAGAGTGGACATCTTTGTCTTGTTCCTGACCTTAGGGGGAAAGGCCTCAGTTTTTCCCCAGTAAGGATTGTGTTTGTGGAATTATCTCTAGAGAGTGCATTGTAAGTCCTCAAGGGTGAATGAGGTAATTGATGAAATGTCAGCAAAGTTCTGGTCTCAAGGCTGCCACTATGAGACACGGAGCCCCATGATTCCCCAAAGGACAGTTTAAATACAATACCTGCTGTAACTCCCTGACAGTCCTTGAAACCACATGCACTCCCTTCATCCCTTCATGTAGCCACCAGAAGTATGTCTGGCTAATGTCTAAAAATCCTTTGTTCTCTCTTTCCTTGTTTTGATATTCTTTGATACTTCTTTCTAAATAAAGACTATGTGCAGTCTGCTGCTGCTACTGTTTCACTGGCAGAGGTGGCACTGCATTTCTGCTGGGTCTAAGTGTCTGAGAACTTTTTCTTCAGTGCATGGCTATGAGTGGTGCCAAACAGCAACCAGCAGAATCTAATGGCTCCTGGCTGCACACCTCATCTCTCAAGCCCAAAAAGGGACAAGGATGTCCACTCATTCAGGTAGGAACTACAGGCACTCAATGCCCACGATGAGAAGAGAAAAATATCCCTAATCCTTTCTGTTTCTATCTGGCATAGAGAATCCCTTGTCTTCTTGTTTCTTTTGCTCTCACTGTTCTTCCTTCCTAATAGACTCAGGTTATTCCAGCTGGTTGTGAGGGCCTCTCCCTCACTCATTTCTTGAGTTAATGACTATAATGATTATAGCCAACTATCTCTGGCTAATCTACCTCAGGATGGAGACTAACAAATATTCTCAAGCAGCTGCTGAAACTCCTTTTGTTTCAGGGTATTTCCCTCTCTTTTCCAACCCGACATGGACTGCCCATTTCCACTTGTTGGTAATAACATAAATAAATGAAATAAAATAAAATAGAAAAAAACTGTATCTGCTCATCCATCCAAGCTGACAGACTTTAAGACTGGGAGACCTCTTTATCTGTCCTCTGGGTTCTTATCCATCTCCAACCTTCTTAGTGGCACCTCACCTCTTCTGCCTTTCTTTCCCTCCTCCTATTTCTAAACCATCTCCGGTGCAACCTACATGACTGACTTCTACATCTTCTGGGTGTCTCTGGCACCCTGGGATTCTCTTCCTTCCCTCACTGCCCTCACTGTCAGGATCGAAGAACACCTCCTTAATCTTAGATGGCCCACTTCAGATTTCCTTACTGCTGCCTCAGGTAATAACTTGACAATGATAAACAGATGGTTTAAGTTTTAAATGGACCCAGATAAAATATATATGGTGTTTAAAATAATTTAAGTTTATTGATTTAATTGATAGATGTGCATTTAGAATTATCAACATTAAATATAAAACTTTTTCTACCTAGGTTTACTGAAGATCAAATAAGCTCATGTTATCTCTATTGCAATTTGTTAACAAAAAGATGACTTAAAATGATGGCTAATTGTGTCTCAAAGGTTTTTACAGGTAATTGTTAAGATAGCTTTCAAGGTCTTTGAAACTTTAAATTGGATTAAATTCATTGGACATTCAGACATTTTCCAAATCAGATGAAATGCTGAAGCATTAATTATTAAACATAGGTTTAAGTTTTTGACTTATTGCCAAGAAACTAAGGGTATTTAAATCTGTTAAAAAAGCTGCTTTATGCTTAGGTGATTCATAAGTTTGCCATCTAAAAAAACTCTGATGTAACAAGACAGTTCACAATTGGTTACTACTTAGTTTTCACTGGAGGCTAAAGTTTCTAAGAGTTAAAATTCTGCTAAGTGTAATTAAGACTGATGGAAATAGGAAAGCAACTCTGCATGTAGAAAAGTAGGAGATATGTAAAATCTCATATAAGGAATGGGAATACATTTTTTTGAGGTAAAAAAAAAGGAATTTTGCCCTAAATAAGACTAGTTGTTTGGAGGGAAGTGTCTTAGGACAAAATCTAAAAGCAAAGAAAAGTTGTAGAAAGTTTGTGAAGGAAATTTTTGGAAAAGAATTTTATGTATTGTTAAGATACACTGATGCAAGATTAAAATTCTGCTTTTCTCTCTGTTCAAAAGACAAAACTTTCTTGTATTATAGATCTATTCTTGATAAAAAAAATAATGTAAACAAAGGTCTTTTCTCTTTTGTCTGTCAAGAAAACCAAAGTTTTATGTTTTGTCTTTATCAGGTCTTTGATTACTTAGTTAAAACTTGTCAATGTTAAAGAATCTAGGTTTTACTAACAATTATATAACCCTACATATTTGCCTCTAGAATCTCTTATTGCTACCTTGGTTAAAAAAATAATTAATATTTGTAATTATCTGTAATCCTATTTGGGATGTGTTTTATAACTTTCTAAGGTTTTAACAAACTTCCCAAGATTTAAGTTGTAAATGAAATCTTTTTGACCAGTTGGGTCTTTTTATTTGATGTGTTACTTAAAATACCCTGTCAAACAAATAATTGTAAATCTTAATTTGTATTGCTTGAGTAAATTCTATAATTGCTCAATTATATCTGTAATTCCTACATTTTAATATGCTCTGATATAAGGTCATCACTTGGTATTCTGATTATCAAAATGTTATATGTCACAAAAATAAACAAATTTCCTTATGAATTATATCATAATAAACTCTCATATTAGATTGTTAATTATGTCAATTTTTAAGTTTTTGTCATGTATAATTATTGTTCTGATGCTCTAATAAGATGTATTTCATCTTCATGGAGATTTATAAAAAAGGACTTTTAGGACAAATACAGGTATTTAACATCTTTAAGATCATATAACAAATGGGTAAAAATTTTGAGAATTAAAAAGCTGCATTCAAACTAAACAAGAATTGGTAACATGGGACTAAATAAATGAAGGAAAATTATAGTTTTTATGACTCTTGTTGAAAATATTGCCGGTTCTCTAATGTTTGCTCTTCCACATTAAGGAAACGTTCTCTTAAGATACCCATAACATACAGAAATATGATAAAGTATTCATTTGTAAACAAACCAAAACATTTAACTTTTCTTCCTACCTAAACCATCTAAAATTCAAAACCTCTCAGTAAGTGTTCTTTCTTTCATGGCAATTACAGTTATTTGCATGAGTTCAATAAAAATCTGTTCTTCTTATAATAGGACACCATTAAAAATACTCATTATTTTACCAAGATTTTAACTAAAAAGTCGTATTTTAAAACGTCATGCATAAACTCAAATATAACCAAACATTTAAAAAAACTAAAATTAACTTTATAAAACATAAAGCCCCTTAAAAATATTTGCCTAATACCTTACTTGCAAAATTCCCAGCAACCTTACCAGGTAACTGAACAATGTCACTTATCATTCTTCTTTCACCATAACACACACTCTCTATCCAAACAATTTTCTGTTCCTCTTTCTCAAATAAAAAATGTCATTCATTTCTTCCCAGAATGCCAACAATTCTCCCCTCCCTACTTGCCCCACGGAGTAAATCCTTAGAATCTAACAGCCAATCAATTATGGTAAATTGATATTACACACAGATTATCTTTTGGTAAAACTCAATGTGTACATGTATCTACAGACACTTTTTATGGATACATATGGGTTTCTGTCCAGAGGAGGGAACACACCTCACATGATATTTCTCATTTATTTATATGTTTTACAATTCTGGGTGTACCTAAAAAGCTCAAAACTAATACACAACAATTGCAACCCTTCTTACAACAATGGAATGTACACCACTCCACTGGAATTCCTTATAACCCACAAGGTCAAGCCATCGTGGAACATGCAAATGGCCTCCTAAAGTTCTTTTTATTAAAACAAAAGGGAGAAAATGCCACCTTTAGGGCCAGGTCAATGAAAGCCCTATTCACATTAAATCATTTGCAATTAGACAGAAACTTTCACTCTCAAACATTTTCAAATGGAACAGGAGCTACCAAAACCCAAGGTATGGTATAGATTGCTTAATGAGGGCTAACCTGGAAGGGTTCAGTGCAGTTGTTAATCTAGGGGAGAGGTTATGCTGATGTGCTTTCTCCTCAAGGTCCTGTGTGGGTACTTGCTTGGTTAATAAAACCACATCATGAGCTGGAATGAGGGACTCAAGAATCTAATACCAAACTTCAAACTGATGACAGTGACCCCTCCCAGCGGGATGTCAAATCCAAAGAAGAAGAAGATTAATCACTCAGTCATCTGAGACATCTCCTGGGGTGATGTTAAAAAATTAACCTCATGGGTCAAAGACGTTCTAATCACCATGGGCATGCCTGTGACCCCTGAAAATATGTTCCTATCCGTCAACCCTTGCCTTACTGCCGATTCAGCTAATGTGTCTATATTCTTTACCTGTTCCTTCTGCCCACTCACACTCTAACTTACTGGGCTCATCTTCTTAGCCCTCCTATGTTTGATTTAATCTCTTGGGAAGATCCTGAAATTCCTTACTCATGTAATGACTCCTCTATTACTGGAGGATACTGGATTCCCATTAACGCTGATGATTTATCTAACTATTGATCCCACAGGCTCTCAATAAATTGGACTTTTTCTCACGTGGACATCTCTCTGTTTATATTATAATCCTAGTACTTGCAATACTAATCAAAGCCTCTGTGCCCCTCTTCACAAAGAATGGTATATGAATAGCATACTTAAAACACCAGAAAATTAATCTTGGGTAAGTACTATCAAATGTCAACATTTTTTTCTCACAATAGGAGTACGAGGAAACCTGAGGGAAAATGAGTACCAAAGTCTCCAGTGCCACTATGTACCAGACCCTGGCTGGCGATGGAGTCCTATGATGGCTTCTCATGGGACCTCTGAGGTTCTTTTAATTTTACACAAATATCCTTATTTAACAGTACAATCTTTGAAAATTGGGGACCCAAAGGACTGATGGTGATGAAAAGTAGTAGAATTTGGGAAGGACATATCTGGAATTGGTCACTTCCTTTCCATTATGACGCTTCTAACCCCATATGGAATCCCCGATTTGTGGGTCCGATACTGAGACTCAAATACTCCACTAACAACTATTCTACTATTAAAACTTCCTCTTGGAGGATTGGCCTGCCATTTATTCAAAGAAAATTTAGACATGGTTTCACTACATTTATACATGACAAATTTAACTGGTCCTATGATGTTAACAGTACTCTTATATGTACTACAAGGCCATACGTTTTCTTACTTGCATCTGCAGCTCCAAATTTTAATGACACATATACTATTTTCATGGGTAACAAAATATGGGTGACCCTCTGTTTCTCTACTACAAACATATCACATTTACATATAACTTTTGTCTATATAGCCAAACAAAAGGCACAACTCTGGTTGCAAGTCCAATTAAATCGGCCTTGGCAAGGGGGGTCCCGGTTGTAAGAGCTTGTCTCTGCATTAGAAAAAAGAAAGAGAACCAAAAGGTTTGTAGACAGTTTGTTGGTGGCTATTTTGGCCATTACAGCACTTGCAACAACAGCAACTGCTTCCTTAGCTATCTTATTACAGACCACACACCAAATAAATCAATATATGCAAAATACTACATTAGATTTGGAGGAACAAGTTAGGATTGATCAACAAATCCTTGCCTGACATCAAACATTAGAAGCCGTTACTGTCTGGCTAGGAGAACATCAACAGGCTTTATGGACCAGATCACAACTTGTATGTGACTCAGGTTTCACAACCTACTCTATCATTCCCACTTTATACAATGGGCCCTGGAATCAAATACATCGACATCTTAATCAGGCATTCGACTTGCCCCTGGAAGTTTCCATTGAGAACTTAAAAATCAGATGGCAAAAACAATTACAAGAGCTTTAACAAGAAAGTCAGTAGGCCACAACTGACACTCAACAATGATATTTCTAAATGGATCAACCCAGGGGGAGGTTCCGGAAGATGGCGGCGTAGGAGGACGAGGGGCTCACAACGCGTCCTGCAGATCACTTAGATTCCACCTACACCTGCCTAAAGAACCCAGAAAACCGCCAGAGGATTAGCAGAAGGGAGTCTCCGGAGTCAAGCGCAGACTAGAGGCCCACGGAAGAGGGTAGGAAGGGCGGCGAGGCGGTGCGCGCTCCACGGACTGGCGGGAGGGGGCCGGGGCGGAGGGGCGGCTCGCCGGCCAAGCAGAGCCCCCGAGTCTGGCTGGCAAAAGCGGAGGGGCCGGACGGACTGTGTTCCAACAGCAAGCGCGACTTAGCGTCTGGGAGGTCAGAAGTTAACAGCTCTGCTCGGAAAGCGGGAAGGCTGGAGGACAAAGGGAGGGAGAGCTGCTGAGCCCCCGGACGGCAGAGCTCAGCTTGGCGGGGAACAAAGGCGCCAGCGCCATCTCCCCCGCCCATCCCCCAGCCAAAATCCCAAAGGGAACCAGTTCCTGCCAGGGAACTTGCTCGCTCAGCGCAAACACCCAACTCTGTGCTTCTGCGGAGCCAAACCTCCGGCAGCGGATCTGACTCCCTCCCGCTGCCACAGGGCTCCTCCTGGAGTGGATCACCTAAGGAGAAGCGAGCTAAGCCTGCCCCTCCACCCCCCGTGCACCTTGCCTACCCACCCCAGCTAATACGCCAGATCCCCAGCAACACAAGCCTGGCAGTGTGCAAGTAGCCCAGACAGGCCACGCCACCCCACAGTGAATCCTGCCCCTAGGAGAGGGGAAGAGAAGGCACACACCAGTCTGACTGTGGCCCCAGCAGTGGGCTGGGGGCAGACATCGGGTCGGACTGCGGCCCCGCCCACTAACTCCAGTTATACACCACAGCACAGGGGAAGTGCACTGCAGGTCCTCACCACGCCAGGGACTCTCCAAAATGACCAAACGGAAGAATTCCCCTCAGAAGAATCTCCAGGAAATAACAACAGCTAATGAACTGATCAAAAAGGATTTAAATAATATAACAGAAAGTGAATTTAGAATAATAGTCATAAAATTAATCGCTGGGCTTGAAAACAGTATACAGGACAGCAGAGAATCTCTTGCCACAAAGATCGAGGGACTAAGGAACAGTCACGAGGAGTTGAAAAACGCTTTAAACGAAATGTAAAACAAAATGGAATCCACGATGGCTCGGCTTGAAGAGGCAGAGGAGAGAATAGGTGAACTAGAAGATAAAGTTATGGAGAAAGAGGAAGCTGAAAGAAAGAGAGATAAAAAAATCCAGGAGTATGAGGGGAAAATTAGAGAACTAAGTGATACACTACAAAAAAATAATATACGCATAATTGGTATCCCAGAGGAGGAAGAGAGAGGGAAAGGTGCTGAAGGGGTACTTGAACAAATTATAGCTGAGAACTTCCCTGAACTGGGGAAGGAAAAAGGCATTGAAATCCAAGAGGCACAGAGAACTCCCTTCAGACGTAACTTGAATCGATCTTCTGCACGACATATCATAGTGAAACTGGCAAAATACAAGGATAAAGAGAAAATTCTGAAAGCAGCAAGGGATAAACGTGCCCTCACTTATAAAGGGAGACCTATAAGACTCGTGACTGATCTCTCCTTTGAAACTTGGCAGGCCAGAAAGGCTTGGCACGATATCTACAGTGTGCTAAACAGAAAAAATATGCAGCCGAGAATCCTTTATCCAGCAAGTCTGTCATTTAGAATAGAAGGAGAGATAAAGGTCTTCCCAAACAAACAAAAACTGAAGGAATTTGTCACCACGAAACCAGCCCTACAAGAGATCCTAAGGGGGATCCTGTGAGACAAAGTACCAGAGACATCACTACAAGCATAAAACATACAGACATCACAATGACTCTAAACCCATATCTTTCTATAATAACACTGAATGTAAATGGATTAAATGCGCCAACTAAAAGACATAGGGTATCAGAATGGATAAAAAAACAAGACCCATCTATTTGCTGTCTACAAGAGACTCATTTTAGATCTGAGGACACCTTTAGATTGAGAGTGAGGGGATGGAGAACTATTTATCATGCTCCTGGAAGCCAAAAGAAAGCTGGAGTAGCCATACTTATATCAGACAAACTAGACTTTAAATTAAAGGCTGTAACAAGAGATGAAGAAGGGCATTATATAATAATCACAGGGTCTATCCACCAGGAAGAGCTAACTATTATAAATGTCTATGCGCCAAATACCCGAGCCCCCAGATATATAAAACAATTACTCATAAACATAAGCAACCTTATTGATAAGAATGTGGTCATTGCAGGGGACTTTAACACCCCACTTACAGAAATGGATAGATCATCTAGACACACAGTCAATAAAGAAACAAGGGCCCTGAATGATACATTGGATCAGATGGACTTGACAGATATATTTAGAACTCTGCATCCCAAAGCAACAGAATATACTTTCTTCTCGAGTGCACAGGGAACATTCTCCAAGATAGATCATATACTGGGTCACAAAACAGCCCTTCATAAGTTTACAAGAATTGAAATTATACCATGCATACTTTCAGACCACAATGCTATGAAGCTTGAAATCAACCACAGGAAAAAGTCTGGAAAACCTCCAAAAGCATGGAGGTTAAAGAACACCCTACTAACGAATGAGTGGGTCAACCAGGCAATTAGAGAAGAAATTAAAAAATATATGGAAACAAACGAAAATGAAAATACAACAATCCAAACGCTTTGGGATGCAGCGAAGGCAGTCCTGAGAGGAAAATACATTGCAATCCAGGCCTATCTCAAGAAACAAGAAAAATCCCAAATACAAAATCTAACAGCACACCTAAAGGAAATAGAAGCAGAACAGCAAAGGCAGCCTAAACCCAGCAGAAGAAGAGAAATCATAAAGATCAGAGCAGAAATAAACAATATAGAATCTAAAAAAACTGTAGAGCAGATCAACGAAACCAAGAGTTGGTTTTTTGAAAAAATAAACAAAATTGACAAACCTCTAGCCAGGCTTCTCAAAAAGAAAAGGGAGATGACCCAAATAGATAAAATCATGAATGAAAATGGAATGATTACAACCAATCCCTCAGAGATACAAACAATTATCAGGGAATACTATGAAAAATTATATGCCAGCAAATTGGACAACCTGGAAGAAATGGACAAATTTCTAAACACCCACACTCTTCCAAAACTCAATGAGGAGGAAATAGAAAGCTTGAACAGACCCATAACCAGCGAAGAAATTGAATCGGTTATCAAAAATCTCCCAACAAATAAGAGTCCAGGACCAGATGGCTTCCCAGGGGAGTTCTACCAGACATTTAAAGCAGAGATAATACCTATCCTTCTCAAGCTATTCCAAGAAATAGAAAGGGAAGGAAACCTTCCAGACTCATTCTATGAAGCCAGTATTACTTTGATTCCTAAACCAGACAGAGACCCAGTAAAAAAAGAGAACTACAGGCCAATATCCCTGATGAATATGGATGCAAAAATTCTTAATAAGATACTAGCAAATCGAATTCAACAGCATATAAAAAGAATTATTCACCATGATCAAGTGGGATTCATTCCTGGGATGCAGGGCTGGTTCAACATTCGCAAATCGATCAACGTGATACATCACATTAACAAAAAAAAAGAGAAGAACCATATGATCCTGTCAATCGATGCAGAAAACGCCTTTGACAAAATCCAGCACCCTTTCTTAATAAAAACCCTTGAGAAAGTCGGGATAGAAGGAACATACTTAAAGATCATAAAGGCCATTCATGAAAAGCCCACAGCTAACATCATCCTCAACGGGGAAAAACTGAGAGCTTTTTCCCTGAGATCAGGAACACGACAGGGATGCCCACTGTCACCGCTGTTGTTTAATATAGTCCTGGAAGTTCTAGCATCAGCAATCAGACAACAAAAGGAAATCAAAGGCATCAAAATTGGCAAAGACGAAGTCAAGCTTTCGCTTTTTGCAGATGACATGATATTATACATGGAAAATCCGATAGACTCCACCAAAAGTCTGCTAGAACTGATACATGAATTCAGCAAAGTTGCAGGATACAAAATCAATGTACAGAAATCAGTTGCATTCTTATACACTAACAATGAAGCAACAGAAAGACAAATGAAGAAACTGATCCCATTCACAATTGCACCAAGAAGCATAAAATATCTAGGAATAAATCTAACCAAAGATGTAAAAGATCTGTATGCTGAAAACTATAGAAAGCTTATGCAGGTAATTGAAGAAGATATAAAGAAATGGAAAGACATTCCCTGCTCATGGATTGGAAAAATAAATATTGTCAAAATGTCAATACTACCCAAAGCTATCTACACATTCAATGCAATCCCAATCAAAATTGCACCAGCATTCTTCTCGAAACTAGAACAAGCAATCCTAAAATTCATATGGAACCACAAAAGGCCCCGAATAGCCAAAGTCATTTTGAAGAAGAAGACCAAAGCAGGAGGCATCACAATCCCAGACTTTAGCCTCTACTACAAAGCTGTCATCATCAAGTCAGCATGGTATTGGCATAAAAACAGACACATAGACCAATGGAATAGAATAGAAACCCCAGAACTAGACCCACAAACGTATGGCCAACTCATCTTTGACAAAGCAGGAAAGAACATCCAATGGAAAAAAGACAGTCTCTTTAACAAATGGTGCTGGGAGAACTGGACAGCAACATGTAGAAGGTTGAAACTAGACCACTTTCTCACACCATTCACAAAAATAAACTCAAAATGGATAAAGGACCTGAATGTGAGACAGGAAACCATCAAAACCTTAGAGGAGAAAGCAGGAAAAGACCTCTCTGACCTCAGCCATAGCAATCTCTTACTCGACACATCCCCAAAGGCAAGGGAATTAAAAGCAAAAGTGAATTACTGGGACCTTATGAAGATAAAAAGCTTCTGCACAGCAAAGGAAACAACCAACAAAACTAAAAGGCAACCAACGGAATGGGAAAAGATATTTGCAAATGACACATCGGACAAAGGGCTAGTATCCAAAATCTATAAAGAGCTCATCAAACTCCACACCCGAAAAACAAATAACCCAGTGAAGAAATGGGCAGAAAACATGAATAGACACTTCTCTAAAGAAGACATCCGGATGGCCAACAGGGACATGAAAAGATGTTCAACGTCGCTCCTTATCAGGGAAATACAAATCAAAACCACACTCAGATATCACCTCACGCCAGTCAGAGTGGCCAAAATGAAGAAATCAGGAGACTATAGATGCTGGAGAGGATGTGGAGAAACAGGAACCCTCTTGCACTGTTGGTGGGAATGCAAATTGGTGCAGCCGCTCTGGAAAGCAGTGTGGAGGTTCCTCAGAAAATTAAAAATAGACCTACCCTATGACCCAGCAATAGCACTGCTAGGAATTTATCCAAGGGATACAGGAGTACTGATGCATAGGGGCACCTGTACCCCAATGTTTATAGCGGCACTCTCAACAATAGCCAAATTATGGAAAGAGCCTAAATGTCCATCAACTGATGAATGGATAAAGAAATTGTGGTTTATATACACAATGGAATACTACGTGGCAATGAGAAAAAATGAAATATGGCCTTTTGTAGCAACATGGATGGAACTGGAGAGTGTGATGCTAAGTGAAATAAGCCATACAGAGAAAGACAGATACCATATGGTTTCACTCTTATGTGGATCCTGAGAAACATAACAGAAACCCATGGGGGAGGGGAAGGAAAAAAAAAAAAAAAAGAAAAGGAAAAAGAGGTTAGAGTGGGAGAGAGCCAAAGCATAAGAGACTGTTAAAAACTGAGAACAAATTGAGGGTTGATGGGGGGTGGGAGGGAGGGCAGGGTGGGTGATGGGTATTGAGGAGGGCACCTTTTGGGATGAGCACTGGGTGTTGTATGGAAACCAATTTGACAGTAAATTTCATATATTAAAAAATAAAAAATAAAAAATAAAAAAAATAAATAAATAAAAATAAAAATAAATAAAAAACAAAAACAAAACAAACAAACAAAAAAATGGATCAACCCAAAAAATGGGTTCTCTGGTTCAATCTACACTCCTGGTTTAACACTATTGTAATACTACTAATAATCTTGTTTTGTTGTTGTTGTTGTTGTTGTTGTTGTTGCAGTTGTCAAAATGATATCTCTTTGATCCTCTAACAAGTCACCCAAGTTGTTCTTCACCAATACCCAGATTCTCACCATTTCCATAACAATGCCTGGTCCTGCTAATAAAAAACAAAAGAGGGTATATGTGCAGCTATATCTAGAGAGTGCATTGTAAGACCTCAAGGGTGAATGAAGTTAATTGCTGAAATGTCAGCAATGTTCTGATTACAAGGCTGTCAAACGTGATAGCATTATGAGACACAGAGCCCCATGATCCCCCAAAGGACAGCTTAGATACAACACCTGCTGTAACTCCCTGACATTCCTTGAAACCACACACACTCCCTTCATCCCTTCATGTAGCCACCAGAAGTATGTCTGACTAATGTCTAAAAATCCTTTGTGCTCTCTTTCCTTGCTTTGATATTCTTTGATATTTCTCTCTAATGAAATATGAAATAAAGACTATGTGCTGTCTGCTGCTGCTCTTTCATTGACAGAGACAGCCCTTCATATTCGCTCAATCTCAGTGTCTGAGGATTTTGTTTTCAGTGTGCCGCAACAATGTTACTTGTGGATTTTTCATAAGTGTCCTTTATTATGTTGATGTATGTTCCCTGTAAGTCTAATTTGTTGAGGGTTCTTATCATGAATGGATGTTGTACTTTGTCAAATGTTTTCTTCATATATTTATTTATTTTCATATTTTAGCTTTATTGAGATATGACTGATAAACAAAAATGCATAAATTTAATGTACAGATGTTGAGAGTTTGGACATATGCATACATTCATGATACATTACTACAGCCAATGTACTACACATAGTCATTACCTCCACAAATTTCTCCGTGTTCCTGTGTTTGTGTGTATGTGTGTGTGGTAAGAACACCTCCTGTGACAATGTATAGAGTTTTTGAATCAGTATGTTGTACACATGAAACTAATGAATGTAACATTGTGTGCCAACTCTATGTCAATTAAAAACCCAACATGAAATCTATCTTCTTAGCATATTTTAAAGTGCATAATACCATATTGTTAGCTACAGGCATTATGTATAGCAGATTCCCAGAACTTACTCATCTTGAATAATAGAAACATTATAGACATTAAAAAAATTACCTATTTCCCCCCCGCCCCCCGGCCACTGGCAACTGCATTTTATTCTGTACTTCTATGGGTTTGATAATTTTAGATGCTTCACTTGTGGAGTCATGCAGTATTTGTCCTTCTGTGATTAGCTTATTTCAAATTCAGCATATCTTTTTGTTTTGTTTTGTTATTTCAGGCAAGAGAATAAATCCAATTCTGTGAGTCTATATTGGTATGACACCTCTATGTGAAAATAAAAGTGGTAAAATGTCAATGTAGATTCTGAACAGAGACTTTTACAAGGTAAACTGCCACAGCCCCAGTGAAAGCATGAAGACATAAAACCCTTATTGCTTGTATTTACAAAGCAACCCAGGGTTGTAAGGACAATTTTTACTTTAGCCTCTCGTCCAAGAGCTAACCAGCTGTTTGTGAAAAGTCTGTGGTACCCACCCAATGGGTCTTTTGTTAATGGACACATATGCCGCTTTGAAAACACAGCATAATATCCTGTAGGTTCATCCATGTTGTGGATTGCAAGATTCCTTAAGGCTGTATAATATTCCAGTGTGTGTGTGTGTGTGTGTGTGTGTGTGTGTGTGTGTAGCACATTTTCTTTTTTCATCTGAATAAATATTTCATGTGTACTTGAAAAGAATATATATATTTTATTGGTAAATTTTTGAATTCTAAATATATCATCTAAGTCATGTTCATTAAGCATGTTGCTGAACTCTTATACATATTTACTGATTCGCTTTTTCTATCACACATAAAGGTATTTTTTTAATCTCCACCTTATAGTATTTTAAAAAATATTTTCTTTTTATCAGGTTTTTCTTTATAATTTTAACATTACAGGCCTATATGTGTACATGTTTTAAAATGTTACATCTTCGTGATGCATTTCTTCCTTTACAGGTACTGCTTTCTTGCCTGTAAGCCTGCATTGCCATCACTTACTGCTATTGTTATACAAGCTTCCTTTTGGCTCCTTTTCATAGTATATCTTTCCCGTTGGTTTATTTTTAAGTCTTCTGTTTTGCTGACATGTAAGTTTTTCTGATGAGCATGATATGATACAATTGTGCTATATTCAGTTTGACAATCTTTGTCTTTTGATTAGTCAGTCTACTTATTATCAGGATAATTACTGATATTTGGTGTTAAATCTAACGTTCACTATATTACTATTGCTTCCGTCCTTTCCTGTTCTTTTTATATTCTTGCACCTCCCTCACTTTCTGCCAAGTTTTTGGATTAAGTATTTTTGCTTGGGTTGTTTGTTTCATGGACTTTTATAATTATTGTATTGGTTGTCCAGTAAATATTTTTAAAGTTTTTATTTAAATTCCAGTTATTTAACATACAGTGTAATATTAGTTTCAGGTGAACAATAAAGTGATTCAACACTTCCATACAATACCTTGTGCTCATCACAGCAAATGCCCTCCTTAATGTCCATCACCTATTTAACCTATCCTCCCACCCACCTTCCCCTTGATAACCATCAATCAGTTCATCAGTTTGCTCTCTACAGTTAAGGGTCTGTTTCTTGGTTTGCCTCTCTCTATTTTTTTTCCTTTACTCAGTTGTTTTGTTTCCTAAATTCCACATATGCATGAAATCATATGGTATTTGTCTTTCTCTGACTGACTTATTTCATTTAGTGTAATGACAAGATTTCGTTCTTTTCTATGACTGTTCAGTTGGTAGACACATGGGATGTTTCTATAATTTGGCTATTGTGGATAATGCTGCTATAAACCCTGGGGTGCATATATCCCTTTGGATTAATATTTTTGTATTCTTTGGGAAAATACCTAGCAGTGCAATTGCTGGATCATAGGGTAGTTCTCCTTGAACTATTTAAGGAACTACATACTGTTTTCCAGAGTGGCTGCACTAGTTTGCATTCCCACCAATAATGCAAGAGGGCTCCACTTCCTCCACTTTCTTGTCAACACCTGTTGTTTCTTGTATTGTTGACTTTACCCATTTGGACAAGTATAAGATGACATCTCATTTTAGCATTGAATTGCATTTCCCTGTGGTAAGTGGTGATGACCACCTTTTCATGTGTCTGTTGGCTATCTGTATGTCTTCTTTGGAGATATATCTGTTTATGTCTTCTGCCCATTTTTAATTGGATTATTTGTTTTTTTGAGTGTTGGTTTTTATATGTTATATATAATTTGGATACTAGCCCTTTATTGGATATGTAATTTGCAAATATCCTGTCTAATTCCATAATTCGTCTTTTAGTTTTGTTGATTGTTTCCTTCACTGACTAGAAACTTTCTATTTTGATGTAGTGCCAATAGTTTATTTTATTTTATTTTTTTTTTTAATTTTTTTTTTCAACGTTTTTTATTTATTTTTGGGACAGAGAGAGACAGAGCATGAACGGGGGAGGGGCAGAGAGAGAGGGAGACACAGAATCGGAAACAGGCTCCAGGCTCCGAGCCATCAGCCCAGAGCCTGACGCGGGGCTCGAACTCACAGACCGCGAGATCGTGACCTGGCTGAAGTCGGACGCTTAACCGACTGCGCCACCCAGGCGCCCCAACCAATAGTTTATTTTAAATTTAGTTTCCCTTGGGGCTCCTGGGTTGCTAAGTCAGTTAAGCATCCAACTTCAGCTTAGGTCATGATCTCACAGTTCATGAGTTTGAACCCCACATTGGGCTCTGTGCTGACAGCTCAGAGTCTGGAGTCTGCTTCAGTTTCTGTGTCTCCCTCTCTCTCTGTCCCTCTCCTGCTTGCACTCTGTTTCTCTCTCTCAAAAATGAATAAACATTAAAAAAATTAGTATACCATGCCTAAAGGAGACATATCAAGAAAGATGTTGTTAGGGCTGATATCATAGAAATCATGGCCTGTCCTCTCTTCTAGGATTTCTATGGTTTAATTGCTCACATTTACATATTTTTTCCATTTTGAATTTATTGTGGTGTATGGTGTAAGAATGTTGTCCGTTGCAATATTTTGCATATAACTGACCAGTTTTCTAAATACCTTTGTTGAAGAGACATTCTTTTTCCCATTGTATATTCTTTTCTGCTTTCTCCAAGATTAATTGACCATATAATTGTGAGTTTATTTCTGGGTTTTCTGTTCTGTTCCACTGAACTGTGTCTACTTTTGTGCTAGCACTATACTGCTTTGATTACTACAGCTTTGTAGTATAACTAGAAGTCTGGAAATAAAATACCTCCTGTTTGCTTTTCTTTTTCAAAATTGCTTTGGCTCTTTGGGGTGTTCTGTGGTTCCATGCAAATTTAGGATTGTTTGTTCTAGCTCTGTGAAAAATGTTGGTGGTATTTTGATAGGGATTGAATTTAATGTGCATATTGCTTTGGATAGTATAGACATTTTAACAATATTTGTTCTTGAAATACATGAGCATCTAATGTCCCTTCCATTTCTTTTTCTTATCTTCAATTTCTTTCATCAGTGTATAGTTTTCAGGGTATGGGTCTTCAACTCTTTGGTTAAGCTCATGCCTGGGTATTTTATTATTTTGGTACATTGTAAATGGAATTGTTTCCTCTAAGTTTGTTTGTTTGGGGCGCCTGGGTGGGTCAGTCAGTTAAGCGTCCGACTTCAGCTCAGGTCACGATCTCACGGTCTGTGAGTTCGAGCCTCGCATCCGGCTCTGGGCTGATGGCTCAGAGCCTGGAGCCTGCTTCCAGTTCTGTGTCTCCCTCTCTCTCTGCCCCTGCCCCGTTCATGCTTTGTCTCTCTCTGTCTCAAAAATAAATAAACGTTAAAAAATTAAAAAAAAAATAAATAAGTAAAATAAAGTTATTTATTTATTTATTTATTTATTTATTTATTTATTTATTTTTAAGCAACGTCTATACCTAAGGTGGGGCTTGAACTCACAACCCAGAGATTAAGAGTCCTGTGCTCTTCTGACAGCCAGCCAGGCACCCCAGGATTGTTTTCTTAATTTCTCATTCTCTGCTTCATTATTAGCATATAGAAATACAATAGATTTCAGCACATTAATTTTTTTCTGCAACTTTGCTGAATTCAGTCATCAGTTCTAGCAATTTTTTGGTGGAATAATTCCTGTTTTCTATATATAATATCATGTCATCTGCAAATAATGAAAGTTTTACTTCTTCCTTACCCATTTGGGTGTCTTTTATTTCTTGTTCTTGTTTGATTGCTGTGTCTGGGACTTTCAGTATTATGTTGAACAACAGTGGTGAGAGTGGACATCTCTGTAATCTTCCTGACCTTAGAAGAAAAGCTCTCAGTTTTTCCTGATTGAATATGATGTTAGTTGTGGGTTTTTCATATAAATCCTTTATTAGTTTGAGGTATGTTCCTTCTAGATGTACTTTGTTGAGGGTTTTTATCATGAATGAATGTTGTTCTTTGTTAAACGCTTTCTCTGCATCTATTGAAATTATCATATCATTTTTATCCTTTCTCTTGTTGATGTGGTGTATCATGTTGATTGATTTGCAAATGTTGAAGCACACTTGCAACCTAGGAAAAATTCTCATTGAACATAGCAAATGCTGTTTTTAAAGTATTGTTACATTTAGTTTCCTAATATTTTGTCTAGGATTTTTGCATCTATGTACTTCAGAGATACTGTCCTGTGGGTTTTTGTAATGTTTTTATCTGATTTTGGTATCAGGGTAATGTTGGCCTCATTGAATGAATTTGAAAGTGTTCATTCTTATATGTTTTGGAAAAATTTAAGAGGGTATTAATTCTCCTTTAAATGTTTGGCAGAAATCACCTGGGAAGCCATCTGGTCCTGGACTTTTGCTTGTTTGGTGTGTTTTGATTACAGATTAAATTTCATTGCATGTATTCAGTCTGTTCAAATTTTCTATTTCTTTCTGCTTTAGTTTTAGTATTTTATATGTTTCTAGGAATTTACCCATTTGATATAAGTCATCTAATTTTGCATACACTTTTTCATAATGTTCTCTTACAATTGTTTGTATTTCTGTGATGTTGGCTGTTATTTCTCCTCTTTCATTTGTCATTTTATTTATTTAAGTATTTCTATTGATATTTTTATGAGTCTAGGTAGAGATATATTGATTTTGCTGATCTTTTCAAAGCACCAGATCCTAGTTTCATTGATCTGTTGTACTATTTTTTGTTTGTTTTTTTTTTCTATATCATTTATTCATGATATAATCTTTATTATTTCCTTACTTTTCCTAGTTTGGGGTTTTGTATAGTCTTTTTCTTGCTCATTTAGGTGTAAGGTTAGGTTGTTTATGTGAGATTTTTCTTACTTCTTGATTTAGACATGTATTGCTATGAACTTCCCTCTTAGAACTCCTTTTGCTGCCTCCCAAAAAATTTGAATCATTGTATTTTTATTTTCATTTGTTCCCATGTAATTTTTCATTTACTCTTTGTTGTCTTCGTTGGCCATTGTTGAGTGGCATGTTATTTAGCCTTCATGTGTTTGTTCATTTTCCATATTTTTTCTTGTGGTTGATTTCCAATTTCATAACATGGTGCTCAGAAAAGATGCATGGTATGACTTTGATTTTCTGAATTTGTTGAGACTTATTTTGCACACTAACATGTGGTCTATTCTAAATAATGTTCCATGTACACTTGATAAGAATGTGTGTTTGTTGTTTTAGGATGGAATGTTCTGAATTTATCTGTTAAGTCCATATGGTCCAAAGTGTCATTCAAAGCTATTGTTTGCTTGTTCTTTGCCTGTTTGGATGACCTGTCCATTGATATAAGTGAAGTGTTAAAGTCTCCTACTATTATTGTATTACTATCTATTACTTTCTTCACGTTTGTTATTTTCAGTTTCATGTATTTGAGTGCTCTCATGTTGAGTGCATTATATTTATCACTGTTATATCTTATTATTGTATTGGTCCATTTATGATTATATAATGTCATTCTTGTCTCTTATTACATTTTTTGTTTTAAATTCTAATTTTTCCAATATAAAAATTGCTGGTCTGGTTTTCTTTTGATATATATTTGCATGGTAGAGTTTTCTCCATCCTCTCACTTTCAATCTGCAGGTGTCTTTAGGTCTGTAATGAGTCTCTTGTAGGCAAAATATAGATGTGTCTTCCTTTTTTTTTTTTTTTTTGCAGTCTGTCACCTTATGTCTTTGATTGGAGCATTTAGTCCACTTACATTCAAAGTAATATTGATAGATGTGTATTTATTGCCATTTCGTTACTTGTTTTGTAGTTGTTCTGTAGTTTTTCTCTAATCCTCTCTTCTCTTGCTATTTTTATGGTTTGTTGGATTTCATTGGTATTATATTCAGATTTCTTTCTTTTTTATGCTTGAATATCTATTACTCATTTTTGACTTGTGATTACCATTAAGTTTGTATATAACATTTTCTGAGTATAGCAGTTTATATTAAGTCCCTGGTTAATTAAGTTTAAGCCAATTTTTACTCCTCTCCCACCATGTTTTAGGTGTATGATGTCATATTTTACATCCTTTTATTTTGTGACTCCTTTGAATGATTTTTACAGATATACATATTTTTAGTACTTCTATGCTTCTGAATTCATACTCTCACCTCTGGTCTTCCTTTCCACTCCAAGAGTCCACTTTAATATTTCTTGCAGAGCTAGTCCTTTAGGTTTTATTTGTTTGAGAAATGTTTTATCTGTCTTTGTATTCTGAATGAAAACCTTGCAGATTTTCTTGTTTTTATTTTCATTTGTTCCCATGTAATTTTTAATTTATTCATTGATATCTTGGTTGACCATTGTTTAGTGGCATGCTATTTAGTGTTCATGTGTTTGTTCATTTTGAATGTATCATGCCACTCCTTTCTGGCTTCAAAAGTGTCTACTGAAAAAATCCCTGATAAAGTTATGAGCTCTTTACATAATTTGGCTAGTGTAGACAATGCTGCTATGAACATTATCTACATGTTTATTTGTGTGTATCCCTTTGAATTAATATTTTTGGATTATTGTGTAAATACCTAATAGTTCAATTGCTGGATCATAGGATAGTTCTATTTTTAGTTTTTTTGTTTTGTTTTGTTTTGGTTTGGTTTGGTTTTTTTGAAACACCATAGTTATTTTCTGGACCACTTTCTTACACCATACACAAAAATAAACTCACAATGGATTAAACACCTAAATGTGAGAACTGAAACCATAAAAATCCTAGAGGAGAACACAGGCAGTAACCTCTTTGATATTGGTCATAGCAACCTCTTTCTAGATATGTGTCCTAGGCAAAGGAAACAAAAGCAAAAATAAACTATTGGGACTTCATCAAAATAAAAAGCTTCTGCACACATAGGAAACAATCAGCAAAACTAAGAGGCATTCTACAAAATAAGAGAAGATATTTGAAAATGACATACCTAATAAAGAAAGGGTTAGTATCCAAAGTACACAAAGAAATTATAAAACTCAACACCCAAAATACAAGTAATCCAGTTAAACATTGGGAAGAACCATGAATAGGAATTTTCCAAGGAAGACATACAGATGGCCAACGGATATTTGAAAAGATGCTCAACATCACTCATCAGGGAAATTCAAATCAAAACTAGAATGAGATATCACCTCACAACTGTCAGAATGGCTAACATCAACAACACAAGAAACAATAGGTGCCTGCAAGGATGTGGAGAAAGGGAAAACCTCCTGCATTGTTGATGGGACTGTAAACTGGTGCAGCGACTCTGGAAAACAGCATGTGTGTTTTTATACACCAGCTTCCTTCTCTCTGACACATACTCCCAGTTGTGTTTATTGTCTGGAACTCTTTTGCCTGATAGCATTTCTTTCAAAACATGTAATCTTCAGCTTTGACCCCAAAGCAAGGTAGTCAAAAAAAGAAAGTTCATACCTTTACCCTCAATTATTGGCAACTAATATATATCCCAATCACAAAGGCTTAGTATTATGTACCCTCACTTTAATTAATGGCCTTATTATAATGACAGTATGTAAATGGCCAGTCCCTGCTATATCAGGCTTGATTCTCATAATATTCTTAAAACCAGCCTCACACTCCTTTTTCTCCACACTATACTTTTCTCAACTCACTCCTTACAAAGTCAAACCATAAGTTTCTATCTTCATAGAAGGTTAAATAGTGTCTTGGAATATGGAGATTGTCCAAACCCCTTCATTGGGGTTTTTTCATTGAAATCATTAATGTTGTGCATCCATCAGTGAATCAAACAAAAGAAGTTACACAGAATTAGAAACATCATTGGTTTCACATGCTGTACACAAAAATACATTCAGGGGAACAAATCATTCTACATGTACAGGGGACTTTTACCACTCAGGGCTTCAAAGACATGATGATTTTATTTCTATGGTTTCCACAATGAGTTTTTAGGACTGTTAAACAGCCACTGTTTTCCACAACTTAAGTTATTTCTCCAAACTTATATATGCCAAGCATGGTGATTTCTGATCATTTTGGAAATCTGACATTCTGTAACGTTAACTATAGGTGCCAAAGATTATTTCATTACGTGGGAGCACAGGGTGAAAAGTTTGTTAATTTGTGTAAAGTTTCTTGGAAAAGCTAAGTGGTATATTATGTTCACTATCCTTTATAATCCCAAACTGTAAATTCCTCAAGGACAAGACCTATGCTCTACCATTTTCTGTATCTCCAGTACATAACATATTGTAAATGTCTGGAAATAAATGATGCAGAAGGAAGGAGATAACCATTTGCAAAAATATATCTGTGATACATGTTTGATCATCTTCTTTTATTCTATTTTGTCTTTAATTCTCCATTGTATATGGCACTTCAGTTAGGGACATTGCATAAATTGTAAAAAAAAAAAGTGCTTCTTTTCTGAATATTAATTAATTAATTAATTAATCAAAGTTATTTAAAATTAAAATTTAAAATTATTGCACAAAGTGAAGAACCATACATAGAAAGAACCATATTTATGGAGGAAACAGCCTTGGCTGAGTGTACAAAGGCACCCATACTGCCAGCTCACATGAAACCTGGATAGATACTAAAGCACACATTCAATAGAAAGTCTTTTTATTTTAAGCCCTTCTCCCTGACCCCAGATAGGGTGACTGTATCAGGTATGAAGTCTTTCTGCGATGTTAGAATAAGATGCTGATAGTGAGCAAGAAAGAAAAGCAAGTTCCAGGGATGCATGAAAGGATAGCAAAGAGAAGGTACAGCTTCTACCATTTGTCTTTGACAGTGAGCATGTATATGTGTGCTCTCTCAAGTGTGTAAACGGTTATATGTGCCAGTGTGTGTTTACATAAGATGGTGTTCTCCTCTGCTCTAGAACTTGATTGAGAGGTGTAGAATCTGCAGGCCACCTGCTACCTTCTTCTATGAATTAGTAGCTATTCATAATATAACAAGTATTCCCTTAGTTGAAATATCCTTGAGCAATGAACAATCTGAACACTTATATTCAGCAGCACTACCCTCATCCCTGATTTTATCTGATCTTTACTCTATCAACTTTATTAAAGGAAATCTAGTAGTATTTTCTATCTTTTTTTCTTTTTCTCTTTTTTCTTTGAGTAGTGGAGTGAGGATGATTATGCCCTGTTCAACCCACTTTCCTAAAACAACTCCAGTTGGGATGCCTGGGTGGCTCAGTCAGTTGAGTGTCCGACTTTGGTTCAGGTCATGATCTCATGGTTTATGGGTTTGAGCCCCGCTTTGAGTTCTGTGCTGACAACTCGGAGCCTGGAACCTGCATCAGATTCTGTGTCTCCCCCTCTCTTGGCCCCTCTCTTGCTTGAATTCTCTCTCTCTCTCTCCCTCTCTCTCTCTCAAACAATAAATAAAACATTTAAAACATAAAAAATAAATAAATAAATAAAACAACTCCAGTTAATGTATCCAATCCAGTACTATTTTGTGATTGTCACATTCCAGGCCAATTTCACTGGACATTACATAATTCCTATTCAACAGAAAAAAATGATATTCCTCCTCATTAATCACAGGTTACTGAAAACATCTTGGCATACTGGTTTCAGGTTAACCCATTTTCTTATATAATTTCCTGTAATGATTTTTTCTTCCATCTAAATACAGTATATTCTTAGTGAGTTAATTATAAACAAAGTCACTTATTTGTTTTATAAAGACAGTACTATTCTCTTATCAAATGCAATTAATGCATTTTCAAAGGCTAATGTATTGAATTCTATTTTGCAGTGTGGGTGACTTAACCCATGAGACTGCTTGCACTAGTTCAATGATCCCATCTTCAAATAATGCTTTCTACAGAATGAAGCCTTCTGTCTAGGGATTAACTTTGTCAACTCATTTAATCCTACAGATGTTTTATACATTTACTGGGAAACTACAAATATAAACTACTAATACTAGGTAATTCAAAAGATGAAAAATAAATAAGATAAAGTTCTTAGCTTTGGAATAGTTTGATGGTTGAGGGCATACATCTTGAAACAAATCATACCTGGGTTCTGATAGCTTATTCACCACTTTTCAGCTATGTAATCTTGAGCAAATTACATAATATCCATAAACCTCAGATTCTACATATGCAGAAAAGAAATAGTAATACCTCCTTCATGGAGTTTGTTAAAGTAATTAAAGGAAGTGATCATTAGACTAGGGCGGCTCTAATAACTTGGTAGCTTACAGAAACAGATAAAAACCTAAGCCATAGTCAATGTACTCAAATCTGAGAAAATATATTAAGAGCAACCAACCACAAACACAAAAATAAGCTTTTTCAAATAAAGCAACTGCTTAAGCTATAGCAAATCAAATCATTACCTAACTTTGTTTCTCTGTCTTTTCTCTGTAAAAACCTCACACCTATCTCCTGCCAGTGGAGCACTCTAAACCACATTTGATTTGGTGCTGCCCAATTCAGATCAATGTATGCTTAAATTCTGTAAATGTGCCTCCAATTATCTTAACGGGGTTTTTGAAGATTATTTCAGATAATGTATGTGATGTCTTAAATGTAATATATTGTTCAATAGGTGATAACTACTAAATATTCAAGGCACTGATAGACTAATGAAAAATGGAAAGAACTTAGACAAGTACACAAGTAACTAAAATTGAAGGCAGAATAGGCTGGAGCTAAGATGGTGGCATAATAGGAGTACCCTAGTCTCATCTCTTCCCTTGAACAAAACTAGATAACTATCAAATCATTCTAAATACCCCAGAAATCAACTTGAAGACTGACAAAACAACCTCCAGAACTAAAGGAGAGAAGAAGCCTCATCTAAGAAAGTAGCAAGTGCAGAGACATGGTTTGGGGGAGAAAAGAACATGTATGCTGTGGAGGGGAGTGAGCTGGGATTGCAGAAAAAAAGCGAGAGAGAAAGGAGCACACAGGGCAATGCACAATAACATTTCCCCAAAGCTATTGGCTGGGAAAAAAATAAGGGCTGATTTTCATGGTTTCTTGTAATCAGCAATGGTTGTCTGGGATAGAATCCTGAGGGTTCTGCCCTACACCTAGAGAGAAGGCAGGAAAACAACCCTAGGGCAGATGACATAATATGAAGAATGACTGAGGTATGCAAAAGGGGGATGATTCTGTGTTCTTGAAGTACATCCCTGAGAGGTAGCATTTACAGAGACACCTCTACAGGAACAAAATCACTTGCTGGCACCATTTCCCTCCCAGGTCCTTTAGCATAAATTCAGAGACACTGCAGGAAGTAACACGACCCAACACTGGGTGCCTAACCTGCTTACATCAAATCCGACACATCTGCTCTTTTTCAAGACTGCTCTTCTTGGTCAAGCCTGCTTCAGTCCCAACACAATGAGACCCTTCACAAGAAGATTAGCACACACCACTGACCATACGATGGCTCCAAATCCTAGCATTTTAAAAGTCATCAGGCTGTGACTGTTGCTTCTGAAGAGAAGGAAAGCAAACAACACAGTTGTAGTGTGGAAACAGAGATATGAAAAATGCCTGGAACACACCAGTGGTGAGGGATTATTTGCTCTTCTAAGTGCTTCCCTGAGAGACAGTACCCACAGAGTCTCCTCCAGGAAAAAAGTGATGGCTTATGACATTTCCCTCCCCAACCCTCAGCATAAACACACCCCTGCCCACACCACCTCTCACAACCAGAGAGCTCTGAAGGGCTTCAGTTCTACTGAAAGTAGTATCAAGTCTCATTTAACAAACAGACCAGAGCACATCAAGTTTAAACTTGTCACACCTGACCAAGGACTAAACACTGCCCACTGCAGGCAAGGAGAGCCTCTGCAAACAACAGCCCTGAAGGATAGAGCAGCCAAAACACAGCAGAAGAATGCATGTAGCACACACAAGAAACACTACCTGAAGGGCCAGATACTCTTCTTCATAAAGCCATTACTTTCAGAAACAGGAAACATAATAGGCTTCTATAGCACAGAGAAGAAGACAAAGACTTAGACAAAATTCCAAGAATGGAAAGAATTCATTCCACTCTAAAAAAAAAAAAAAAAAAAAAAAAAAAAAAATAAGGCCATGGCCAGAGATTGAAAGCATTGATTGAAAGCAACAACCATAAGGATACACACTGAACTTGAGAAAAGAATGGAATACTTCAGGGAGGCCTTATCACGGAGATAAGAGAATTAAAAAAAATCAGTCAGAAATGAATACAGTAACTGAGATTGGAAACAGACTTCAGGCAATGAACACAAGTCTGGAGAGGCAGTGGAATGAATAAGTGATATAGAGGACAAAATAATGGAAAATAATAAAGCTGAAAAAAACTAAGAAAGAATTATGGAACATGAGAATAGACTTAGGTAAATTGGTGACTACATCAAATGTAATAGCATTCATACTATAGGAGTCCCAGAAGAAGAAGAGGGAGAAAGGGGGAGGGGGGGAGACAACTTATTTCAAGAAATAATAACAGAAAACTTCCTTAATCTGGGGAAAGAAAGAGACATCCAGATCCAGGAAGCACAGAGAACTCCCATCAAAATCAACAAAAGCAGGGGTATCTGGGTAGCTCAGTTGGTTAAGCATCCGACCATGGCTCAGGTCATGATCTCACAGTTTGTGTGTTCGAGCCCCACATTGGGCTTTCTGATGTCAGCAAAGAACCTGATTCAGATCCTCTGCCCCCCTTTCTTTCTGCCTTTCCCCAACTTGTTCTCTATCTCTCTCTCAAATATAAATCAACAAAAGCAGGTAATACCAAGACATATTGTAGTTAAATTTGCAAAATATAGTGGTAAAGAAAAATCTGGAATGCAGCAAGACAAAAGATATCCTTACTTTACAAGGGAGAACCCTTAAGATTAGCTGCAGATTTCGCCACAGGAACTTGGTAAGCCATAAAAGAGTGGCATAATATATTTAAAGTGCTGAATGAGATGCAAGATGAAAGACTCCACCAAAAATCTTCTAGAATTGATACACACATTAAGTAAATTAGCAGGATACAATAAATGTACTTAAACGTGTTGCATTTCTATGCACCAACAATGAAGCAGCAAAAAGAGAAATTAAGGAATCAATCTTTTTACCATTGCACCAAAAACAATATGCCTTGGAAGAAACCTAACCAAACAAGTGAATATCTGCCCTCTGAATAATATAAAACACCAGTGAAAAAATTGAAGATAACACAATGAAATGGAAATAAAACATTCCATGCTCATGGATTGGAAGAGTAAATATCATTACAATGTCTTTACTACCCAAAGCAATCTACACATTTAATGTAATCACTATCAAAATACCACCAGCATTTTTCACAGAATTAGGACAAACAATCCTGAAATTTGTATGGAACCACAAAAGACTCCCAATAGCCAAAGCCACCTTGAAAAAGAAAACCACAAATGAAGAAATCACAATTACAGACTTCAAGTTACATTAAAAAGCTGAAATAATCAAAACAGTATGGTATTGGCACAAAAATGGACACATAGATCAATGGAACAGAATAGAGAATCCAGAAATGAACCCAAAATTCCATGGGCAATTAATATTCAACAAAGCAGGAAAGAATATCCAATGGAAAAAAAGACAGTCTCTTCAACAAATGATGCTGGGGAAACTGGATAGCAACATTCAAAAGAATTAAAGTGGATAACTTTCTTACATAAAACACATAAATAAATCAAAATGGATGAACGAGCTAAATGTGAGACAAGAAACCATAAAGTCTAAAGAAGAGCACAGTTAACCAGATCTTTGATTAAGGCGTAGCAACTTCTTTCTATATATGTCTCCTGAGTCAAGTTAAAAATGCAAATATAAATTATTGGGACTGCCAAAAAAATGTTTCTACACAGCAAAGAACAAAATCAAGAAAATCAAAAGGCAATTTATGGAATGGGAGAATATATTTGCAAATGACATATATGTGAAGGGTTAATATCTAAAACACATAAAAGTCAACATGCAAAAAATGAATAATACAATTTAAAAATGAATAGAGTTTTCCAAAGAAGACATCCAGGTGTTCTACAGACACATGAAAATTCTCAAAATCACTCATGACCAGAGAAATACAAATCAAAATTCCAATGAGATATCACTTCATACCAGTCAGAATGACTAAAATCCCAACACAAAAGACAATATGTGATGGCCAGGATGTGGAGATAGTGAAACACTCTTGAATTGTTAGTGGGAATGCAAACTGGTGCAGCCACCCTGGAAAACAGTATGGATATTCCTCAAAAAGTTGGAAATAGAACTACCCTATGATCTAGTAATAGCACTAGGTATTTACTCAAAGAATAAAAAAATGCAGATTCTAAGAGGTGCATGTACCCTGATGTTTATAGCAGCATTATCAGCAATAGTCAAACTGTGGAAAGAGCACAAATGTCAAATGACTGATAAATAAATGATATGTGGTATATATATAAAATTGAATATTACTCTGTCATAAAAAAGACTGAAATCTTCCCATTTGCAAGGACATGGATGGAGCTAGAAAGTATTATGCTAAACAAAATAATTCAGCCAGAGAAAGATAAATACCATATGATTTTACTCATATGTGGAATTTAAGAAATGAACCAAATGAGCAAGGAGGGAAAAAAGATGCAAACCAAGACACAGACTCTTAACTATGGAGAACACACTGATGGTAACCAGAAGAAGGTAGGTAGATGGAGAGATGGTTAAACAGGTGATGAGTACTAAGGAGCACACTTGTTGTGATGAGCTCTGGTGTTGCATGGAAGCGTTGAATCACTATATTCTGTACTGAAACTAATATTATTCTGTGTGTTAATTAACTGGAAATCAAATGAAAATTTAAAAACAAAGCAAAACAAAAACAAAACAAAGAAAAAAGAAACAATGTGCAAAGGGAAAAAAAAGAGAGCGTAAAGGAGGTAAACCAAGAAAGAGAATCTTAACTAGAAAACAAGTTAATGATTACCAGTGGGGAGGTGCCTGGGGGAATGGGTAATAGGGGTTTGCAGCTGTAATGAGCACAAGGTATTGTATGGAAGTGTTGAATCATTATATTTTACAGGTGAAACTAATACTGCACTGTCTGTTAACAAGAATTGAAGCAAAAACATGAATAAATAAAGAATCATATAATTCTTACCCTTTCTCTTATCGATGTGATGTATAACATTGATTTCTGAATATTGAATCTTTATTGCAACACAGGAATTAATCCCACTCAATCATGGTGAATAATTTTCTTAATATCCTGTTGAATTCTGTTTGCTAGTTATTTGTTGAGAAGTTTTGCTTCTATGTTCATTAGGGATATTGGCCTTTAGTTCTCTTTTTCAGTGATGTCTTTATTTGATTTTTATAACAGGATAATTATGGCATCATAGAATGAATTTGGAACCTTCTGTGTTTTGGAATTATTTGAGAAAATAGGTATTAATTCTATAATTGTTTGGTACAAGTCACCTGTGAAATCATCTCGCCCTGGACTTTTGTTTGTTGGGAATTTTTTATTACTGATTCAATTTCTTTGCTGGTTATTGGTCCGTTCAAATTTTCTTCCTGTTTTAGTTTTGATAGTTCAGATATTACTAGTAATTTATTCAGTCTGTACAATTTGTTGGCATATAGTTTTCATGATAGTGTATTGTAGTTTTTCTGTGGTGTTGGTTTTTGTTTTTCCTAAGTTGTGATTTTAGGTATTTGAGAGCCTTCTCTTTTTCTGTTAATAGGTCTGGCTAGACATTTATCAAGTTTTTTATTTTTATTTTTCCAAAGAACCAGTTCCTTGTTTTATTGATTTGTTCTATTTTTTTCTATATCATTTATTTCTTCACTAATATTTATTATTTCCTTCCTTCTGCGGGTTTTATGGAGTTTTTGTCCTTGTTGTTGTTGCTGTTGGTGTCGTCCTTTTTCCAGATGAGTTCCAGTGTGTCATTCAAAGCCATTTTTTGTTGATTTTCTGTTTAGATGATGTGTCCATTGATGTAAGAGTTGTGATAATGTCTCCTACTATTACTGTCTTATTATGGATTAGTTATTTCATGTATTTAGATGCTCCTAATTTGGATGTATAAATATATACAATTGTTATATCATCTTGTCATATTTTCCGCTTTATTATCTTATATTGTCCTTATATGTCTCCTATTAATGTCTTTGTGTTAAACTATTTTGTTTTATGTAAGTATTATTTCTTTGGCTTTCTTTTGACATCCATTTCTATGATAGATGTTTCTCCATCCCTTCACTTTCAATCTGCAGGTGACTTTAGGTCTAAAATGAGTCTCTTATAAGGAGCATATAGATGGGTCACTTTTTTTTTGTCCATTCTGTCTCCCTTATGTCTTTGGATTGAAATGTTCAGTCCATTTACTTTGAAAGTAATTACTTATGCATTAATTGCCATTTTGTTATCTGTTTTGTGATTGTTTCTAAATATTTTCTGTGATCTTTTCTTGTCTTTCATGGTTTAGTGATTTTCTCTAGTAATGTATTTGAATTTTATTCTCATTCTTTGAACATTTATTAGTGTTTCTTTGGTATATACTTAACATTAGGTTTGTATATAACCTGTTTTTCATATAGCATTCTGTATTCAGTTGATGGCCATTTAAGTTTGAATGCATTTTTATTCCTGTCTTCCCCATCTTTTATGTATATTTTGTTATATATTACTTTTTAATTTAGTGAGTTCTTTTTTTTTTTTTTTTTACAAAATATTCATTTTTACAGCTTTTGTGTTTCTGACTTTATACTGTCACTTTTGGTCTCTCCTAAAGTCCCTTTTCATGCTTCTTGCAATGTTGGTTTAATGATAATGATCTACTTTAGTTTTTGTTTGTTTCAGAGTTGTTTTTCTCTCCTTTTAGTTTGAATGATATCCTTGCTGGATAGAGTATTTTTGGTGCATAATTTTTCCCTTTCAGCAGTTTGAATTTATCATGCCATTCCCTCCTGGCTTGGAACATTTCTGCTGAAAAATTACCTGCTAGCTTTATGGGGTTTCCTTGTATATTACTGTCTTATTTTGTATTGCTGCTTTTATAACTTTTTTCTTTACCACTTTATTTTGCCAATATAACTGCAACATGCATATGGATGGGTCTGTTTTTTGTTAATTTTGATGGGGCTTCTCTGCCTCCTGGATCTGGATACCTGTTTCCTTCCCCAGATTAAGGAAGTACTCTGCTATTGTTCAAATAAGTACTCTGCTATTACTTGTTCTGCCCCCTTTTCTCTCTCTTCTTCTTCTAGGAGTCTTATATTATGAATGTTATTATGTTTGATAGAGTCCCTGAGTTTCCTAAATCTATTCTCATTTTGCATAATTATGCTTTTCTCTTTTGTTCATCTTGATTTCTTTACTGTGTCTTCTAGGTCATTGATTCATTCCTCTGCTTCTTCTGCACTGCTATTCATTCATTCAGTCAAGTGTGTTTCTCATTTTGTTTATTCTGCCCTTTATCTCTGCCATGTTAATTCTTATCTGTATATTATGGCTCTCACTCATGTCTTCCTCTCTTTTCTCAAGTCTGGTAGTATCCTTAGTATCATTGCTTTAAATACTCCATCACTTGTCTCTTATATCTGTTTTTCTTAGACCTCTGGAAATGGCCTGGTCCTGTTGTTTCATTTGGGATTAATTTATGTGGCTTCTCATTTTGCCTAAGACTCTGTGACTCTTTCATTGTGTTAGGAAAGTCAGCTATGTATTCTGTTCTTGAGCATATTGGCATTATGAATAAGAGATCTTGTAGTGCACTGCCATGTAGTGTCCCCTGTTTCACAGGGCTTGGCACTTCTGGGAGTGACTAAAATGTGTGCTGCATGTGTTCTGCTGTTTTCTCCTGACTACTTTATCCTTCAGGTCATTTGAGTTCAGACGCTCTCTTTGCTGGTAGAGGGTAGTGTTTGTTTCCTCGCCTGAATATGGCATGTTTTAACTGGGCATGTTCTGGTCTGCTTGTTTGTTCCCTCGCCTGAATGTGGCATGTTTTAACTGGGCATGTTCTGGTCTGCTTGAGAAAAAAGACATGTTGTTCAACCACTAGAACTGAGGCTCTGCAAAACTCCTGATTTGAGAGTTGCACTGTGAGCAGGGATTTGTATCAGTTTTCTTGGGAATAGGACTCATCACTTTGGAACTTATGCAATTGAGACTGGAAAGGACAGTTGCACCAAAGTATGGCAGGGGGTGGGGGGACTAAGCTTGTGTAAGTTTGGTAGCAAGTATCAGTACTGCACTGGTTCCTGTAGATGATGCTGTGTTTATGCTGAGAGACAGAGAGGGAAATGACACCTACTAGTTTCTTTTTTTTCCAGAGAGGTCTCTCTGTGATTGCTACCTCACTGGGATATGACCAAAAATAAACAAATAGCCTCCCCATTGTCTGCCCCAGGGACTTTTCAGATCACTGTTTCTATTCTTTATGTAGAGGAGTTTTCTTCCTGCCTTCTGTCCAAGAACAGCACAATGCCCTCCTGGCCCTATTTCACCTAAGCCTTCTGACCTTTAAAACTCCAGGCATTATGCCCCACTCATTGCCAGAAGTCATGTAATTCAATCCCTCTCCCTTTCCAAGCCAATTGCTATGGGGATTTGTTTTCATTGCTTGCTCCCCTGTATGTTAGTCTATCTCTTGCCCTTCTGTGTTGGTAGCTCCCTACCCACCACAGTTGCCAAGATTAATTTCTCTCACAAACTACATGTCCTTACTTCCTATACTCTTGGATGTGATCTCTTCTCTATCTTTAGTTGTAGAATTTGTTCTGCCATTTTTAGGTGAATTTCTGGGGTATTTGCTAAATTTGATTGTTATCTAGTTGTATTTGTAGGATGAGGTGAGCATAGTGTCATCCTACTCTGCATCCATCTCCCTAAGTGTTTGTAAATAATATTGTAATACCACTGTTATGTTGACAGATGGTATCTATGGTTAGCATATCTTGTGGGGAGCATAGCATAATATTTAAACTTGTGGAATCACTGTGCTGTACAGCTGAAACTAATGTAACATTATGCATTAACTATATTCAATTAAAAATAAAAAATAAATAAATAGCCTTCTATTCTTTTTTAATTAGGAAAAGACATTGGTCTATGTCAAATCATTTTTCTATATCAATTTATGTCATCATATGATTTTTCTTTGTAAGTGTCTTGGTGTGTTTGGTTAAATTTATTAATTTCCAAATGTTGAACCAATCTTGGATACATGGAATAAATCTCTCTTGTCCATAGTGTATAATTATTTTTTTTAATTATTAAATGTTATTTGCTAAGATTCTCTGGAGCATTTTTTGTTTCTAAGATTATGAGAAACCTTGGTCTTTAGTTTTCTTTTTGCAATGTTTTTGTCTGTTTTTTGTATCAGGTTAAAACTGGATACATGAAATGAATTCAAAAGTATGTTCTTTTTCTATTTTCTGGAATATATTGTATGAAATTTATTATTTTAATTCTTTAAATATTTGGCATAGTTTTTCATTGAAGACAAGCGAGCCAGGTGTATTGTTTTATGAGAGTTTGCTAAAAATGAAATAAAGTTATTTGATATTGCTTATGCAGATCTTAGTTGAGTTTTAGTAGTTTTTCAGGAACTGTTCTATTTCTTCTAAAATGTCAAATATATTAAAGTTATTTCTAATGTTTCCTTATTATCCTTTTCATTGCTATAAATTTATTATTAACCCCCATTTCAATCCGAATATTGGTAATTTGTGTCTTTTAAAAAAAATGTCAGACTTGCTAGAAGTTTGTCATATTCATTCACTATTATTTTTTTAATTTTAAATTTTTATTTTTTGAGAGAAAGAGGAAGGGGCTGAGGGAGAAGGAGAGAGACTCTTGAGCAGGCTCCTGCCCAACATGGATTCGGGGCTTGATCTCACAACCATGAGATCATGACCTGAGCCAAGATCAAGAGTTGGACTCTTAATCAACTGATTCCCTAGGTGCCCCTCATTCATTTTTTTAAAAGGCCATTAAATTTTATTTTACAGAAGAAATTGGATACCTTTTCGTTTTTTATTACTATCTCCAGTGTATATATATTACTATATACATATCTCCATTTTATTACTGTTTTGTATTTTTATGTTTTGTATATTCTGATAATGGGGAACAACTTCTAATATTAGGGAAATGGTGTCTTATACAAAGATTATAACTCATAATTATTATATGGCTGACGTTTCATGTTCTATTATTCTTTCTTATAAGGTTAACTTAGGCTAAAATCTCTACCTCCTATGGCTCACCAGCAATGGCTCAGAATTCACTGCTCATTCAATCTGATTAGGATGTAGTAGTTTCTAATTTTTTTTAAGTTTATTTATTTATTTTGAGAGACAGAGCACATGGGAGGGGAAGAGAGAGACAGAATCCCAAGCAGGCTCCATGCTGACAGCACAGATCTTGGCGTGTGGTTTGATCCCATGAACCTAACCATGAGATCATGACCTGAGCTGAAATCAAGAGTCCAACACAATTGACTGAGCCATTCAGGTGCCTCAACAGTTTCTAATTCGATGGTATAGATGGTTTTCCAGATTTGAACTTTGTTTTGCCTAATGACTATAATCTATGATTAAAAATAATCATGATGTTGACTGCATTTAGGCGAATAAAATGACTCCAAAATAAAGTCATTGTCTTCTTTCTTTCTTTCTTTCTTTCTTCCTTCCTTTTGTTTCATCGACTCCCAATGACAGTCCTTGAAAATAATTGTAGTGGAGGTTCCACAAGTTTTAAAACAAGTATTTTCAATTTCTCATGTAGCCCAAAGAATGAATCATATAGAGGTTTGATAAAGTTCACAAAGTTATCCTTTTACTTTGACTTTTTACTGAGACTTAATAGACTTGAAGATATATATTCAAAATAATGCGAATTATTGATAAATAAAACATTTCAGGATAAAGGATCTATGGGGGGAAATCACAATAAAAATGACTCTTCATAGTAAGAATTTGGAGGGGGTCCTGGGTGGCTCAGTCAGTTAAGTGTCTGGCTCTTGATTTTGGCTCAGGTCATGATCCCACTGTTCATGGGATCAAGCCTGCATAAGACTCTGTGCTAACAATGCAGAACCTGCTTGTTATTCTCTCTCTCTCTTTCTCTCTCTCTCTCTGTCCTTCCTCCACCTTCTCAAAATAAAAATAAAAGTTAAATAAAATAGTAAGATGTTGGATATAATTGATTTAAATTAATCTAGGAGGAAGATAGCATAGTAGTTGTTAGTCAAGGCTGTGTAATTAGATTAAACAAAATTAAAATCCTGTCCTTGAGTAAGTTATTTAATTTCTGTAAGCCTCAATTTTTTAAATGTTTTAAACATTCATTCATTTTTGAGAGACAGAGAAAGACAGACGGTGAGTAGAAGGAGCAGAGAAAGAGGGAGACACAGAATCTGAAGCAGGCTCCAGGGGCTGAGCTGTCAGCACAGAGCCAGACACAGGGCTCAAATTCACGAACCATGAAATCATGACTTGAGCCAAAGTCGGACACTTAACGGACTGAGCCACCCAGGTGCCCTGCTTCAATGTTTTTAAAATAGCACTGATAGTATCTACAAAGGATTAATTAATACACATGAAATAATTTTGAAAACAACATATTATATAAATGTTTAGAAGGATTACATTTTGTTCTTTCATAAGACCCTTCCACCACTCTGAATCTCCTCTACAGATGTGACTCTGGATTTTCTTTATTTATCTTGATCTTAAACCACAATGAATCTTACCCTTTGACATTCCTGGAAGTTGAGATCTTTCCAAAACTTGCATAATACCCTGCAGAAAGTCTGTTCTTTCATGTCATTTGTGTTGATCCAACTTTGTCATTTTTATTTAATTTCTATTCAGAACTAGCTAATGGGATCTGGCTAAATTTTATAAATGACACCCCCCCCCCCCAGTTCTTTCCTCTGTTTTATAGAATTTGCTAGTTTCTCTTTAAAATTTCTTTTTTTTTAATTTGGGAGCTTCTACTGAAAACAATCTTTATAGAAGCCAATTAGGGTTTAGTGGTCTAAAGGATTAGGTCTCTTTTATAGGTCTGAAGTGGCTGAAGTAATTGATTACATGTATTTCAATGATGGTTTGCATTAATTATCAGAAGAAGATTTTGCAATTAGGTCTTGTTCATTAAAAATTCCTTGATGTTATAATTGCCAAAGTCCTCAAGCAATGCTAATGAGGTCTTTAAACAAGAAAAGCTTTGATAGCTCAGTCCCTGCATGAGAAGTGATTTTTATCATCAGTTCTAAGTAAACAAATGCTTGTTTGATGATCCATTGGGTCAAATAAGCAGAGGTGTCAGGAACTTAATGGAACCCTTGCCTCGCAACAACATAGTTTCAGACACTTGTCATCTTTCATAGTAATAGGTAATCTTCAAATGTGCACAGTAGAGCTGATTTAAGGAACAAAATTTTTGGAAACAAATGCAACACAATGTTAATAGGGAATGTGTTTACACAATGGAATTAGAATGATTTTCATTTTGCTTTTTGAGTTTTTCTAAATATTTCAAATATCCTGTGTCAAGCATGAGTAATTACCTAAAGACCAGGTCTCCTGCTCATTTTTGTAGGCTTCAGAATGGGGAGTCTTATCTTAGCCCTAACTGTAATTTATGCAAGGACTTTAGATGGTATCTTTGCAGTTGATATCTGCTTCCTGAATTAATTCAGGGAAAAGATTCCCTACCTTCAACTATCATAATACAACTGGAATTGAAATGTGAACATTTATTGATTGTATTATCTGCTTGGCTTTCAGTTCACACAAATCTCTAAACTTGTTATCTAAAGAAAGACACTTAGCCCTCATTTAGTCACTTAGGCTTTACCTCTGCCTGTAGTGAGGGGTTGCCCTAGTTCAACAGCTCACTGTCTCACTATCAAGTCAGGCATTATAAGTTTTACTTTTATCTTTATCGGGCACTGTTGCATAGTAGAAATTGTAAGAACTTTGGAACCATACAAACCTCAGTTCATAAATCTAGTGCCCCAATTTTGTATCTGTTTAAACTCTAGCAAGCCACTTACACTGCAGTTTTCTCCCTCGTTCAATGATGGTAACATTACAACAGCAATTATCTCTTGGGTTTTAAGGCCTTAATTGAATAATATTTACAGAGTATTTTGTCTGATTCTTTGCTTTTAATTTATAATACTTACTAAAGAAGAATGACAATTATAATTAATATTATCCTCATATCATAAGGACAAATGTAAATTAAAAATAAGAAGCTTAATTCTCTCCTTTGAAAATGAAGACAGAAATTTTTCTTCTCTCATTTTTCTCAGATAATTTACCTTAAGGAACTTGTTGTAAGTGCTTTCTCATCTCTTTAAAAAGGAAACACCTTGAGAGCCATCATTTTGGAATGCAAATATTAGGAGAGAAAGCTCCTCTCCCAGTTCCAGTGGGATAGTGAGAGCCTAACAACTGTGAGTGCCTTGCTCCAATTTGCAAAGTACCTTTTGTCAACAAACATGAGAAGTTTTCTTTTCCTCTGGATAAAACCAGTAAGTTAATATAAATGGTCATTCCAATTACCAGGTTAAGTTAGGATGAACCACGTATGATAAAGCATTCAACAAAATAAGAATAGAAGGAAACTACCTTAACATAATAAATATCATGTATGAAAAACCCACAATTAACATCATACTCAATGGTGAATAAATCTTTTTCTCTAAGATCAGGAATAAAGCAAGGAAACCTCATTTTGCAGCTTCCGTTTGACCTAGCACTAAAAATTTTAGACAGAAATAATTAGGCAAGGAAAAGAAATACAAGAAATCCAAGGAAAGGAAGAAGTAAAGTTATCTTTACAGATAGAACCTTACATGTACAAAATCACAAAGACTTCACCAAGAAAATGCTAGCACTAATAAGCGAATTAAGGAAAGTAGCAGAATTCAAAGTCAACTAAAAAATCAATTTTATTTCTATACACTAACAATGAACAACCACAAGAAATTTAAAATATATATATTTACAATAACATAAAATAATCCCTTAGGAATTAAGTAGGTGAAAATTTGTATAAGGCAATATGTATAAGATAGAGGCAAAATATAAAAGTTAAGATATAAAAAAAATGGAAGCACACCTCATATTCATGGATTGGAAAAAATTAATACTGTTAATATGTCCATATTACCCAAAGTAATCTACAGTTTTAATGAAATCCCTTTCAAAACCCAATGACTTTTGCAGAAATAGAAAAATCCATCCTTAAATTCATATGGAATCTTAAAGGACCCCAGACTGTCAAAACAATTATGAATAAGAACAAAGCTGGAGGACTTACATTTTTTAAAAAAATTCAAACTTACTACAACGCTGCAGTAATCAAAACAGTATGGTACTAGCATAAAGATAGATATACAAATCAATGGAGCAGAATAGAGCCCAGAAATTGACCCTTACATAAATGTTCATATAATTTTTAACAATGGGGCTGAGAAATTTTAATGGAGGAAACCATAGTCTTTTCAACAAACGGTATATGGAAATATGAATATCCATATGTAAGATTAATTTAAACCTTTATCTCACACCATATACAAAAACGAACTCAAAATACATCCAAGAACTAAATGTAAGTATTATAAAATGCTTTGGGAAAAAGCATAAGGTAAAATATTCACAACATTGAATTTGGCAATAATTTCTTAAATAAGGCAATAAAAGTAAAGGCAACAAAAGAAAAAAATAAAATTAAACTTATTTTTTTAATTATACATCAAAAGACACAATCAATAGTAAAACGACAAGACACAAAATAGGAGGAAAAAAAATTCAAGTCATATATTTGATAAGGGATTAATATCTAGAATATATGAAGAACACCTAAACCTTGACACCATTAAAAGAAACAATCCAATTCAAAAATGGGCAAAGGACTTGAATAGACATTTCTTCAAAAAAAAAAAAACATATACATGTGGCCAATAAGCATACTTAAAGATGCTCAAATTCATTAATATTAAGAAAATATAAATCAAACCCACAAGCCTATTAGAATGACAATATCAAGGAGAGAGAGAGAGAATAGTGTTGGCAAGAATGTGGAGAAATTAGAACATGTGTGCACTATTGATTGGAATGTAAAATGATATAGCTGCTGTGGAAAACTGGCAGTTCCTCAAAGAATTGAAAATACAATTGCAGTTTGATCCAGCAATTCCACTTCTGCATATATACTCAAAAGAATTGGAAAAAGAGGCCCAAAGATATTTGTGCACACATTTTTATTGTAGCATTATTCACAATAGCAAAAAGATAAAAAGAAACCAAATTTCCATTGACAGATGAATAGATAACAAAATGCTATATTTACATACAATCAAATATTATTCACCCTTAAAAAGAAAGAAACAAAATTTTTTTTTTCAGAAGATGGCGGCATAGGAGGACGCTGGGCTCACCGCGCGTCCTGCTGATCACTTAGATTCCACCTACACCTGCTTAAATAACCCAGAAAACTGCCAGAAGACTAGCAGAACGGAGAATCTGGAGCCAAGCGTAAATGAGAGGCCCACGGAAGAGGGTAGGAAGGGCAGAGAGGCTGTGCGCGCTCCATGGACTGGCGGGAGGGAACCGGGGCAGAGGGGCGGCCCGCCAGCCAAGAGGAGCCCCTGAGTCTGGCTTGCAAAAGCAGAGGGGCCGGACTGAGTGTGTTCCAACAGCGAGCATGACTTAGCTTCTGGGAGATCAAAAGTTAACAGCTCTGCTCGGAAAGCGGGAAGGCTGGAAGACAAAGGGAGGGAGAGTTGCTGAGCCCCGGGGATGACCGAGCTCAGCTTGGCAGGGAACAAAGGCGCTAGCCAGCGCCATCTCCCTCGCCCATCCCCCAGCCAAAATCCCAAAGGGAACCAGTTCCTGCCAAGGAACTTTCTTGCTCCACTCAAACACCCAATGCTGTGCTTCTGCAGAGCCACCCCTCCGGCAGCTGGTCTGACGCCCTCCCATCGCCACAGGACCCCTCCTGAAGTGGATCACCTAAGGAGAAGTGAGCTAAGCCTGCCCTCCTACCCCCGTGCACCTTGCCTACATACCTTGCCTACCCCAGCTAATACTCCAGATCCCCAGCACCACAAGCCTGGCAGTGTGCAAGTAGCCCAAACAGGCCACGCCACCCCACAGTGAATCCCGCCCCTAAGAGAGGGGAAGAGAAGGCACACACCAGTCTGACTGTGGCCCCAGCTGTGGGCTGGGGGCAGACATCAGGGCTGACTGCGGCCCCACCCACCTACTCCAGTTATACACCACAGCACAGGGGAAGTGCCCTGCAGGTCCTCACCACTCCAGGGACTATCCAAAATGACCAAACGGAAGAATTCCCCTCAAAAGAATCTCCAGGAAATAACAACAGCTAATGAACTGATCAAAAAGGATTTAAATAATATAACAGAAAGTGAATTTAGAATAATACTCATAAAATTAATCGCTGGGCTTGAAAACACTATACAGGACAGCAGAGAATCTCTTGCTACAGAGATCAAGGGACTAAGGAACAGTCAGGAGGAGCTGAAAAATGCTTTAAACGAGATGCAAAATAAAATGGAAACGACCACGGCTCGGATTGAAGAGGCAGAGGAGAGAATAGGTGAATTAGAAGATAAAGTTATGGAAAAAGAGGAAGCTGAGAAAAAGAGAGATAAAAAAATCCAGGAGTATGAGGGGAAAATTAGAGAACTAAGTGATACACTAAAAAGAAATAATATACACATAATTGGTATCCCAGAGGAGGAAGAGAGAGGGAAAGGTGCTGAAGGTGTACTTGAAGAAATTATAGCTGAGAACTTCCCTGAACTGGGGAAGGAAAAAGGCATTGAAATCCAAAAGGCACAGAGAACTCCCTTCAGAAGTAACTTGAATCGATCTTCTGCATGACATATCATAATGAAACTGGCAAAATACAAGGATAAAGAGAAAATTCTGAAAGCAGCAAGGGATAAACGTGCCCTCACATATAAAGGGAGACCTATAAGACTCGTGACTGATCTCTCTTTTGAAACTTAGCAGTCCAGAAAGGATTGGCAGGAGATCTTCCATGTGATGAACAGAAAAAAATATGCAGCCGAGAATCCTTTATCCAGCAAGTCTGTCATTTAGAATAGAAGGAGAGATAAAGGTCTTCCCAAACAAACAAAAACTGAAGGAATTTGTCA